>NC_052150.1:24210742-24531387 GCF_902713615.1 Scyliorhinus canicula | reverse complement strand
CTGTCCAGGTCAATCAACTCTACTTGCTTTAATTTGCTCAGACATGCGCTCTCCACTTGATCGATTCCATGTTATTGAATCCCTGAACCATCCAAGTTATCAGGAAGCGAACAGAATTGGAATGGGCTCCTGCTGCTAATTTGGTCACATATGGCAGTCCTGAGAGAGAACAGCAGGAGGGTAGTTGCTGGATTTACTCCAAACAAGCAAGTGGTCTCTTACCATTTAATGAGGTTGATCTCCCTTTGAAGTGCCCGAGGCAAGGTCCTCCGCGGGCGCTGTGTGTGGCTCATGAACAGGTGAAAGGTCAGCCACAGGTCATGTGCTGCTGCACTCTTGACTCGACTCCGGCAGGAAATTGACATTTATTTAGTACCCAGACTGGCCTTGGTTTTTTTAAAATTTTAGAGCACCCAATTATTTTTTCCAATTAAGGGGCAATTTAGAGTGGCCAATCTACCTATCCTGCACATCTTTGGGTTGTGGGGGTGAAACCCACGCAGACATGGGGAGAATATGCAAACTCCACACGGACAGTGACCCAGGGCCGGGATTCAAACCCGGGTCCTCAGCTCCGTAGGCAGCAATGCTAACCACTGTGCCACCGTGCTGCCCAGGTCTTGGTTTCTTAAACCTTTCATGATTTTTTTCTTTATTCTTTCATGGAATAGAGGCGCCTCTGGCTGGGACAGTATTTGTTTTCCATCCCTAATTGCCCTTGAACTGAGTGGCTTGCCAGGCCATTTCAGAGGGCATTTAAGAGTTCACCACACTGCTGTGGGTCTGCAGTCACATGGAGGCCAGATCAGGAAAGGATAGCAGATTTCCTTCCCTCAGGGACATAAGTGAACCTGTAGAAGTGGATTTCATTTGGAACTTAACTGATAGGGTTAATATAACAGTTCTGAAAAGCTCTGTGAAAGAGATGTCAACAGGTCAAGGGATGAAATAAAGGGAGTGTGTCTGACCGGCATCTGTAAAAGCAGAGAGGTCAAAAAGGCAAAGAATGGAATGAATGGGAACCGTTACTTTATTGCAGAGATAACATAATTAAGCTTGTTTGACCAGTTGGAACAAATAAACATTGAAAGGTAAAAGGAAGGGCCTTGGAATGAGATAAGCCAGATGGCCATGGGATACAAAAACCTTTGTATTAATATTGATAGTGACTTGTGCTAATGATTATGTCAAAAATAACCTCCCGACCTCGAAGAATAATTCCATATATGTACATGTTCTGGATCCTTGCCAAATCATAGGTGTATCTAGGAATTTAAAGGGACCACCCCTAAGCTGTAAGATGTATAAAGATACCGTCCTTATTCTGGGATTTTGGCACTTCTCGAAGGTGGTTACCCGACTGCTTAGAGATTTGTCCCGGCCGTAAATAAACGAATATTCGTTACTGACGTGTTCGAGTGTTTTACTTCTGGACTGACGATCAGATACGTGAAAGCGCAATTCACATTTGGTGGCCCGTACGGGGATCTCCAGAGGGGTCTGCGCAACTAACCGGCGTAATCGACTGAGCTCGTTCAAAGTAGAGGACGAATTTGGCCCCCAACGTGAGTAAAAATTTGTTTTCCACCTTGGTATTCGCCTACTACCAGTTTGATCGTTGCTCAGCCTTGCCGTTGGTTTGTCGAGAAGCCTCTGCGAGATCCAGGTCAGTCCAGCGAACCCGTTTTAAAGAGGGTAAGTGAGTGAACCCTGTGGTTATCGTCTCTAGGGGCAGCCTGGGACTGCCGCCGTGATTCCAGGCAGCGTTCGCTGGAGTTACGGGCGGGGTTGCCAGGACTGCTAGGGGCAGCCTGAGGAGCCGCCGTGATTCCAGGCAGCGTTCGCTGGAGTTACGGGCGGGGTTCTCAGGACTGCTAGGGGACGGTTAACGGGCTGTGGGCAGCCTGGGACTGCCGCCGTGATTCCAGGCAGCGTTCGCTGGAGTTACGGGCGGGGTTGCCAGGACTGTTAGGGGCAGCCTGAGGAGCCGCCGTGATTCCAGGCAGCGTTCGCTGGAGTTACGGGCGGGGTTCTCAGGACTGCTAGGGGACGGTTAACGGGCTGTGGGCTCCGGACGGGACTGCCGCCGTGATTCCAGGCAGCGTTCTCTGGAAGTTACGGGCGGGGTTCTCGGAGCTTATCCCCCGGTATAACCCATACTTTCACCGAAGAATTTTACCTACTTACCCTTTAATGGCAATTGTGTTCGGGGTCCTGCGTTATTAAGGAAGTGAAGTAAGCTAATAACCACTTAAAATCTGGTCTTCTTGAGTTGTATTAGCTGTTTAAACTCGGCTGCTTTCCTTGTCTTTCTCCAGCAGGCTGCGTCTCTCTCCCTCTCTCCCTCTCTCTCTCTCTCTCTCTCTCCTGTTGCTGTGACAGAGTGCTGCTGCTTCTGCTCCCTGGGTTTATATTCTCTTTCGAAGAGTTATTAAGTTTTAACGACTGTATTGTATATGGGCTTGTTTCACTTTGATAGTTTAAAAGTATCTTTGATGTAAACATCTTACTACAACTAATTATTCATTTCAGGCATATCGTCTCCTCTCAGATTTGATTTAAAAAATGCTTTTGTTTCAATAGTTAACTTTTATTTCTGTGATTTCAAATCGTTTAATTTTCCAATTGTCCCCAGTTCATAACTTTGCCTTTGATTTTGACTAAAATGATGTTTCTCGTAGCCAGGTCATCTCCAATTTTCTTTTAATTAACTTGATGTTCGTAGAATTTTACCCCTGAAATTGACACTAAATTCGACTGAGCATCTTCCATTCTTTCCAGCTGTTTACTAAGAGAGTTTATTTCAATTAAGGTGTGAAACTTTGCTCTTAGCTGTATGCTAAAATTTAACTTGGTTGTGACTTGAAAGACTTGCCTGTTTTAAACATTCGTCACTTAATGCAATTGAAACTCTCATCCATGCTTTTTCAGATGCTTTCTGAGATAGTTACATTCCATGAAGGTGTGAGCCATTGTTTCTGCTGAAACTTGCTTGTGAGCAAGTATCTGCATTTTATAACCCTGCTCTTTGCAGCTGCTATTAACCTTTTGTGGGATCTTTCCCTGTACCCTCCTAAACCAGATATTGCCAGACTTTCATGTTTCAAATGACACATTTTTCTGTATTATCAAGAACCCACCGCAAAGAAATTAATTGCCTTGTGGAGGGAATACTGTCAGTCAGTGAAAGATGCATCTATACTGGCTAACTGGCAGGCAAATGCCTCAAAATTGGGTATTGGCCTCACAAAAGGGGGAATTGTTAAAACAGTAGAGGTCTTAAAAAGGGAATGTAAAGAATATAAGAAACGTAAGAATGCTAATCCTACCCTGGCGCCGGTCAGCAATGCGAAGCAAGGTTGGGAGGAGGGGGACGATGGGGATGAGGAACATCTGTTCAATTGCGGGGGACGTCAGAAGCCCCCACAGGCCCCGAAGCCCCCACAGCCTCCACATCCCCCACAGCCCCCACAGCCACCTCCGCCACCTCCGCCACCGCCCCTGGAATGTGATCAGTATTATGAGTAACTCAGTATGTTCAGAACTACATTGGTCTCAGAATAAACAGATAAAGAATTTGTGCTGGGCAGTTTCGAAACTGCTGCGTTGAAATTGACACTGCATGGCTCCGCAGGGTCCTAGTGCCCGCTGATCACAAACAGTCACTAGCAGAACCGCCTCAAGGAGGCACTCCTCCAGGCCCCTGCCCTTGGTCGACCCTTATATGATCGCCCTTTTCAGCTCTATTGCACAGTCCTTGCCGACTGCGCCACAGCTGTCCTGACCCAACGCCACGGCGACCGCTGTCGCCCGGTTGCATACTACTCCTCTAAACTCGATCCGGTAGCCCTTGGCTATCCTATCTGTACCCAAATTCTTGCAGCTATCTACAACAGCCTGCAATCGGCTGCTAATATTACCCTCCAACAAGATATCACTGTCTATAGTTCCCATTCTGTTACGGCCCTTTTGGGACAGCTACAGACTCAGCATCTCACGATGGCTCGTCAGAATAGATATGAGATTGCTCTCCTTAATAACCCAAAGGTCCAGTTTGCCCACTGCACCACTATCAACCCTGCTAACTTTTTGACGCATCCTCCCACAGACATGCTCGACCCAACTCATGACTGTCTGCAACTGTTGCAGGAAGTCTCCTCGGTTCGAGACGACCTCTCCGATATACCCCTCCCAAGTGCAGATTGTTCCTTTTTCACCGATGGAAGTTCTTCCGTCGGCGAAAGGGGGGATAGACAATCTGGCTATGCAATCATCGATCAAGACGGTGACGTAGTAGAAGCAGCAGCATTTGAAGTTCCCTTTTCTGCCCAACAGGCAGAATTGTTTGCGTTAATACGAGCATGCATATTGGCACAGGGGAGGAAGGTTAATATTTATACAGATTCCCGATACGCCTTCGGGGTAGTACATGATTTCGGGCAATTATGGAAAAACAGAGGATTTCTAACCTCCGCTGGTACACCCATCTCACACCAGCAGTTAGTAACCCAGTTATTGCAGGCCCTTATGCTCCCAGACAAGATAGCGGTGATAAAATGCGCAGCGCATACAAAAGGCACAGGACTGGTGGAAACGGGCAACAGGAGAGCGGACGAGAAGGCAAAAGAAATTTCTAAATCTGGCAAACTAATGGTGCCTAGAATGATGAGGCAGACTAAAACCCCCTCGGGAAAGTCCCCCTCTGAAAAACCTATGCCAACCATTGCTGACATAATCCAAATGCAGGAGGACGCTCCTGCAACTGCTGTAAATATGTGGAAAAACTTAGGATGCATATATGATATCGAAAATAAGCTGTGGGTCACCCCGGTAGGACAAACATGTATGACCGATGCATTAGCAGCCTGGGTGACCGAATGTGTACACTTTGCAACTCACTGTGGAGCTCGTGCCACAGGGGACATATTGTTAAAAAGCTGGTGGCACCCACGACTGCAAGAAATGGCCCAACAAATTAGCAGTCGGTGCCTAATCTGTAAACAGCACAACCCCGGTAAGGCCGTCCCCTGTGATCCTGGCACAACCCCCTTACCTGAGGGTCCATTTGAGACCCTGCAAATGGATTACATTGAGTTGGAAAGATGTCAATGCTATAAATATGTGTTAGTCATTGTGGACACTTTTAGCAAATGGATCGAGGCCTACCCGACTACGGATAACAAGGCCTCGACAGTAGTTAAGGTGTTAATGCGAGAAATTGTTCCGCGATTTGGAATTCCAGCCCGGCTGAGCTCTGACAATGGTCCCCACTTCATAGGTCAAATCAATAAGGAATTCTGTGCTCTGCTAGGAATAAAGCAACAGTTTCATTTTGCCTACAGACCACAAGCCGCTGGAGTGGTGGAAAGGGCTAATCAGACTCTAAAGACTAAACTCGCTAAACTACAAGCAGACACTGGGGCCACTTGGCTCAAACTCCTGCCTTTAGCACTCTTCCAGCTACGTGCCACTCCCGCAGGAAAAACTCGCCTAAGCCCAGCGGAAATACTATATGGCAGACCCTTTCGAACGCCTTGGGACAGCAGTGTTCCACGGAATGTTCAATTCCATTACATGACTACCGAGATGGCTAATTATATATTAACACTAACTAGAATTTTGAAAGGATTACACTCCCGAGTTCGTGCCACCCAGGAAGAAGTCCCCACCATTACTCATGACGTCTCCATCAACCCTGGGGATTATGTCCTAATTCGAAATTGGACACGTAAGGGTTTGGAACCTCGATGGTAGGGTCCCCTACAGGTTCTACTCACTACCCCCACTGCAGTAAAAGTGGAGGGCCGGAACGCATGGGTACATATGCACCATTGTAAGTTAATTAAGTATCCATGATGTTCTAAACTTTTCCTTTAAGTCCTAGGAACACGAGTACCAGGATGAAGTCCCTCTTCACCGTCACAATACTCGCCACCCTGCTCTCTCTCGCTGCATCCGGAAGAAGGAGATGCCCGTATGGAAGCCGACGTCCACCCCTGTGCCGAGAAGGAACCCCACGATGTGGAACAACGACAGGTCTCCGATGGATCACCACCCCTATCAACACCTGCCCGACCACCGTTCATCCCGACGACCAGAAGCCCCGATTCCTGACTACGTACATGGTTCTGATCTACGATCGCCGCACATGCCGGTGGAACCACCGGTGCATTGATAAGGACAGGGTACAAATTTTACCATCAAGGACTACTCACCCCTACTCGCCTTCCAGAAGGAAGCGGGCAACGCACCATGTAACGGCAAATTCTTTTCTGTTTATGTCCTATGTCTATGCTAAGAAAGTGGGTGTCTCCTCTTGCTGGGTATGTACACAGGTCCCGACCCATGCCCATGGAGGCGTTCCCTTGATATCTGTTCCTTTCTCGATCGAACAGACGGCTGAATGGGTTATATTCCAGAACAGGACAGTAACTAGTCACTCTGCCTTACCAACCAGGGCCTCCAGGTCCTCCTCTGTAAACCACAGGGAAGCAGCCCAAGAATGGCTGAGTGCCGGCTACCCTTTGCGGGATTTCTTTGGTTGGCGACAGCCATCTTACTCAGCAGATCGCACACCCCCGTTCTTCAATATCCAGAACCCCCAGACCGGAACGGTCTGCTTACTCCGGGAAGTACGAACTCCTGGAACATATGTGTTAGGAACCAGTTCATGTAAGTACACTTTTGGTCTTACTGACTGGAAAGGCCACGCCATCATCAATAACATTATCAACCACACAGGGGGCCCTGATTGGACCCAAATATGGACCTCCTCGATGGTAACTAGCCTCACCTCCTATAATGGCACCTACTTCATTTGTGGCCATAAGGCTTACCCCTGGCTCCCCACTGACTGGGCAGGGTCGTGCTACTTGGGTTTCGTTGTTCCGGGTACTACACACTATGCCCAGCTCGAACATCATCCCCACTTTCGAGCCCAGAGGTCAGTACCACCGTGGGAGGTGGTGACTTCCCTCTTATGGCCCCAAATAGGCGCCATCTGGTCCCTCAAGAAGTACGCGCTCCTCCGCGACCTATTGGAACAGGTTGCAAATGACACCGCGGAGGGATTTAGTGAACTCAGTGCAGAGTTGGTAGCCGTACGAACGGTAGCCCTACAGAATCGCATGGCCCTGGATTATTTACTAGCCAAAGAAGGGGGGACCTGTGCTATCATAGGGACCGAATGTTGCACTTACATTCCAGACAGTTCAGAGAATATCACGCGTCTGGTAACCCATATCAGAGATGGAGTACAGCGCTTGCGACTCGCCGGTCAGGCTGACTGGTGGAGCTGGATGTGGTCCAATTCTTGGGCCACTTACCTATTCCATGGGCTCATTATCTTCGTTACCATCTGTTTGTTGCTCTGTATCATAGCTACTGGTGTGAAATGCCTATGCAACCGTTTGGGTGCCACTGCATTACCACAGATGCTTCAGAGATCCGCCCTAGACGAAAAAGAAACACTGGTTCCACCTACCCCTGACCTATATGAGGAAGTGGCATCCTGCCGGAGCCTAGTAGAGGAGGAGTACCTCCGCCTCGCTCTCATTTCCATCTAAAGTATCCTGAGTGTTATGTGATCAAGGAATGATCAAAGGGGGGAATGTAGAAGTGGATTTCATTTGGAACTTAACTGATAGGGTTAATATAACAGTTCTGAAAAGCTCTGTGAAAGAGATGTCAACAGGTCAAGGGATGAAATAAAGGGAGTATGTCTGACCGGCATCTGTAAAAGCAGAGAGGTCAAAAAGGCAAAGAATGGAATGAATGGGAACCGTTACTTTATTGCAGAGATAACATAATTAAGCTCGTTTGACCAGTTGGAACAAATAAACATTGAAAGGTAAAAGGAAGGGCCTTGGAATGAGATAAGCCAGATGGCCATGGGATACAAAAACCTTTGTATTAATATTGATAGTGACTTGTGCTAATGATTATGTCAAAAATAACCTCCCGACCTCGAAGAATAATTCCATATATGTACATGTTCTGGATCCTTGCCAAATCATAGGTGTATCTAGGAATTTAAAGGGACCACCCCTAAGCTGTAAGATGTATAAAGATACCGTCCTTATTCTGGGATTTTGGCACTTCTCGAAGGTGGTTACCCGACTGCTTAGAGATTTGTCCCGGCCGTAAATAAACGAATATTCGTTACTGACGTGTTCGAGTGTTTTACTTCTGGACTGACGATCAGATACGTGAAAGCGCAATTCACAAACCTGGTGAGTTTTCACAATAATCAACAGTGGCTACATGGTCATCATTAGACCTTTAATTCCAGATTTTTATTGAACCCACATTCCTCCGCCTGTTTAGGTGGGACTCAACTCCGGGTCACCAGAGTGTTACGCTGGATCTCTGAATTCCTAGTCCAATGGCATACAGCTTATATATTTCATTAAATATAATGAAAGATTCAATAAACTAGGATAATATCAGGTAAGGTGGCGTTCCTTGAAGAAATTGAATCTGTCTGCTGTATAATTATAGTTGTCTGTAAAGCTATCATTTTTTTTTAATTCATCCACTGGATTGGGCGTCACTGGCTAGGCCAGCATCTATTGCTCATTCCTAATTGCCCTTGAGAAACTGTTGGTGGTTTGCATTCTTGAACTGTTGCAGTCCCAGTTGTGCAGGTACACCCAATGTGCTGTTAGGAAGGGAGTTCCAGGATTTTGACCCAGCGACAGTGAAGGAACGGTGATATATTTCCATGTCAGATGGTGAACGACTAGGCGGGGATCTTCCAGGTGCTGATGTTCCGAATGTGCCTGCTGCTCTTGTCTTTCTGGATGGTAGTGGTCGTGAGTTTGGAAGGTGCTGCCGAAGGATCCTTGGCAAGTTCCTGCAGTGTATTTTGTAGATGGACCATGCAGCTGCCACTGTGCGTCAATGGTGGAGAGAGTGAATGTTTGTGGATATGATGGCAATCAAGTGGGCTGTTTGTCCTGGATGGTGTCAAGCTTCATGAGTATTGTTGGAGCTGCAGTCTTCCAGGCAAGTGGAGCTTATTCCTTCATACTCCTGACTTGTGCCTTGTTGATACTGGACAGGCTTTGGGAGTCAAGAGGTGAGTTCCTCACCACAGGATGCATCGCCTCTGACATCCTCTTGAAACCGGGGCAGGTATATGGCTGGTCCAGTTGAGCTTCTGGTCAATGGTGACCACTGAGGATGCTGATACTGGGAGATTTAGTAAAGGTATTGCCAGATCTTATTGCATTTGTATCTGAGGAGTCAGGAATGGTGCTGAACATTGTGCAATCAGCTGCCATCATGCCCACTTCTGAACTTATGATGGGATGAAGGTCAATGATGAAACAGTTGGAGATGGTTGAGCATCAAGACATTTCCCTGAGGAACTCCTGCACTGATGGCCTGGAGCTGACCTCCAGCCACCGCAACCACCTTCCATTATGATCGGTGTGACTCCAACCAGTGGAAGGTTTCTGTCCTATCCCTATTGACTCCAATTTTGTTAGGGCTCCCTGAGGCCATACTTGGTCAAATGTGGCCTTGATGTCAAGGGCAGTCACTCTCACCTCACCTCTGGAATTCAGTTACTTTGTCCGTGTTTGAAGCAAGGCTGTCATGAGGTAAGGAGCTGAGAGTAATGGCGAATAAAATCTTTCCTTTAAACATATTTGATCCAGAATTGCAGAGAGTCTGTGTGTGTGCAATGCATGAAAACAAAAAACTACCTTCAGAGTATTGATCTGTTCTGAGAGGTTGGGAAATATTGGTAGAGGACGAAGCGGTGAGTTCAAAGTTTTGAGTTAATCAGTAGTCCACGTGCGTTCAGAGTTTAACGCAAGCCTTGGCTTTTCTGCAATTTATGACAATGGCGAGGCCACGACTTCTCACTCCGAGAAGGAAGAATATCGATGTACTTGAGCACTAAAACACTGAAACATCAATACGTGAAATTCAACTCCAGGCTCCTGGGACAGAAGTTGAAAATTGTGGAAGCAAAATGGTAGTAAATAAGCCCATCCTAATTGTTTTCATTAGTTGAAAGGACTCTAAATTGTCTGCAACTGAGCTATCAGCTTCCAATAGGGATTAAGATATGGCAAAGTATTTATTCTCGCCCACTGTAAAATCTATGTTGCTATTAAATCTGATATGGGAAACCTCACATGGAGCAAAGAGTGCATTTGAATCATTTTCTCTGATTAGAGTTGAAGATTTAGCCCCCTATCTGTATTTCCATTCCACATGTTTGATGTGTTCTCACTGCACACGTACGACCTAGAAATTGATCTGTAGCCTAATTCGGTCTACTGCTACTCCAATATGTTGTAAATTATTCAGGCTGAAGCTTGACAGGCAACTAGTAACATTGATTCCAAACTTATTTATGAACACTTGAGCAAACCAAGCCTCTGGGACGTGGGACTGGACTTTCAGTCGCCTGTTGGGACAAGGTCAGGTTTGGGCCTGCTTTAAAAACTGCACTCCTGGTTAGCCAATGTCCTTGGAACAGGCAGTGGTTTTCAAATTGAGGGGTCGGGTAGTTGGGGAGCCTCACATCTCCAACTGACTGCCTGTTAAGCGTGTTGAAGAGTTTTTAAATGGACTGGAGAGGAACAGGATGAAATATCTAAAGTTGAGAAGGGGAAGAGCGAACAGTCTGGTACACGTTAGAGCACAGCCGGGCAGCCATTATCCATTGTTGTTGCTGACCTGAAGACCTGAGAATCAAGTAAAATTCGAACCGAGGTGTTCTAGTGATGGCGTGGGCAGAACTAGTCAGGTACTTGAGCAGGGAGAGCTGGAGAACTTGTTTGGACCACGAGGCTGCTGGCCCTCTGATCACCTGCCCTGCTCCATTCTTAGTTGATTTGTTGATTCTGGGTGGTTGGAGCTTGACTACCTGCCAAACATGACGAGCAACACAGTCATCACCAAGTTCGAGAGACATTTTGTCATACGTGGTATCCCTCAGAGACAGACAATACTCGCCAATTCATCTCCACCGCATTTAGAAACTCTGCACACACGGGGACTTTGACAATATCATGAACAGCCAACGGCCTGGCAGAATGGGCATTAGCTAAGCATCCTCTAGAGAGATGTTCCTGTGAAATCTACCTCAGCAGGGCCTCCCCTTGTCAGCACAATGACTCTTTTCCAGGTGCACCAAGACCACAATGCCTGCTGCCATGGCTCAGCGGTAACTCAAACTTAAAACCAATGTGAATGATACCTCATGCATCACCGACTGAGCAGCAAGGAGCACGAGGATCAAACTTCCCACAGACTCGGCCTTGTAGAACCTGGCCAAATGCTCAACTTCCAGACTACATGTGGTCATGGCAAGTTGGCGGTGGTACACAACCATGTCCCACAACCGAACAGTTGCATGGTAGCCTCTGACTTATGCAACCGCTGTCGCCCCTTAAAGTTAATGGAAGCAGCAACAACAGATGCCGCAGCACTCCAGTCACCCGGCCTCTAACACAGGCCCCCCCTACATCAATGGACATGCGGACTCATCCAGAGACCTACACAGCGGACCCTCCACCCATCGAGTACATTAATGGAATGCCCCAGGTCATCCACACCGAGGACACCAGACTGAGAAAAACTATAGCATAACCAAATGGCATAACCACACAGTCAGGGCTTGTGATCAACCCAAACATCAGGTGACCACTTAATCTGTAACTGGCCTTTGAATCTGGAGCGGGATTCTCCGCTTCTGAGACTACGTGTTGGCGCTGAAGCAGAATTCGTGGATCTGCACGACAGCAAAACTAGCGTTGAACCTGGACCAATTCAGCAATTGTGGAGGAGCTAGAACTGGCGCCATGTGGAACACAATCAATTCCAATGAAAAATGGTGCGGGATTCGCCGGATCTGTGATTGACGCCAGAAGTTGCAGCCACATATACACATTACATTCCCCACACACACTCATCCCAGCTAACAAGATGGCATTGGTTGTGTTGGAGCACGCCCATACAGCTGATGGGTGGGCTGGGGCCAGACGACACCTAGGGGGGTAGCCTGGAGGGACATCTATTCAACCCGTGGCATTAGGTTCACAGTGGACTGTTAGTGGCGTGTGCAGCTGCATGGCTGCCTTGTCAGCTGCGGCAATGGTGTTCTGTGCCTGTCAACCCCGCCCCCACAGCCCACCCCCTGCTACTCCCCTCGACCCTGGAAGAATCCTCCCAGCCAGCGGCGCAACTATCAGCAAACTATGACGTTGTTGCACACTTCCCATTTCCTCTCTCTCTCCGTCAGCAATCAACGCGCCGGTTTCACGATTTTTAAAAGCACAAGTGAACCGTTGGGAACTTGGCCCATTGGAGAAGGAGCATTTCGAACACTCCGGAGAATGCCGGGTCAGGCCCGCTAATGACATGCAAACGGTATTCATTGTACATTCATTCCGGACCGCATTGACACTGCTGTCGAGGTGATGAAGAATTGCGATTTGGCATCAAATCGATGCCCGCCGCAATTTTGGTGTTGGAATCTTTTGGCGGCCCAATCGTGTTTCACGATTTCGACGTCAACCAACGGAGAATCCCGGCGCTTATATTTATACCACAAAAAACAGGAGGGGGGTATGAGACACGATGGGCTATGTGCCAGCGGCAACAGCTTAAGCCAGTCTCAACAAATGGAAATAGTTCTGTTTTGTTAGCCTGTGCAATTTGTATGTTATTTAGGGTTCTTACACAGTTATTGTTTGCGCACACTGTTACATTTCAATACCACCGCTTATCATAGAATTTACAGTGCAGAAGGAGGCCATTGAGCCCATCAAATCTGCTCCGGCCCTTGGAAAGAATACCCCACCTAAGCCCATATCTCCACCCTAACCCCACACCTCCACCCTATTCATGTCACCCCACCTAACCTTTTTTGGATGCTAACGGCAATTTAGCATAGCCAATCCACCTAATCTGCACATGTTTGGACTGTGGGAGGCAACGGGAGCACCCGGAGGAAACCCATGCCGACACAGGGAGAAAGTGCAGACTCCGCACAGACAGTGACCCAAGTGGGAATCGAACTTGGGACCCAAGAGCTGTGAAGCAACTGTGCTAACCACTGTGCTACCGTGCTGCCCGCTTGCCCTAACTCAAACGGGGAAGACGTGTGGAGATGCCGGCACTTGATGAGGGTGGGCACAGTAAGAAGTCACTTCTTGCTAAACGGAGAAGATGTAGATGAGTGGTCACGTGTTGATGCGGCTTCAAATAGGATCATGTGACATGAGCGTGGGAATTCCCCCCAGAGCGAGGGCAGGGTACAAGCATGGAGCAGCTGCTCAGCTCGTGAATAAAGTATAATTTCTTACAAGTCCTTGTTGTCAGTGTTTGGAAACTCAGCACTTCTTGACAGCTGGGTTAGTTTGTCTACAGAGTGAATCATCTGCAAAACCCTGAAAGTTTCATTTTTAAAAATCTGACCAAAATCTTTGTCTTGACTGTTCAAGAAAATAATGGAAATATGAAAGATGTCTGTAATGGACACCGTTGAAGAAAGCAGAATACTCAAAGTACGTTATTAAAGGACATGTTTTTCAAAGAGCCACGGTGGTTGAGAGTAGGCTTACTGGAGTCAGGCAGATATATAAATGCATTGGATTCAGGGTGAATATTCCGGACAAGTGCAAATCAAATTGAATCTCAGTTCCCTAATAAATGTCAAAAGTGCTGCTTTTGTAACTTTGTGGCGATTCAAAGTGGAGTTTATACCCCCCTCACCTGTGACATTTTCACAGCAACTACAACCCCCCCCCATGATTCCACATGATCCAGGCTTTCCTCTGGCTGGCTTGACCTCATTCCACAGGGTTTGGATGGGAGGCAATCTTGGAAAGTTTAAATAAGGACTGGGAACTAAAATGGCCCTGGGCTTTACCACAGGGGTTTCCCACCTCATTCTCACTTCCACCCCCATCAATCCCTCACCGCCCCACCCCCCGACTCTGACCATCACATTTATGAGCCAACTGTTGCTTTTACTCATATTTCACGGATATGTCCCTTTAATGTTCCGGTATTTGGAATTTTATAAAGAAACCTTTTGCATATTAGATGGTACAGTATTTTTATTGTGATCTTTATGAAAGTAATTTATCATGAACTGTGACCCACACTTTCAATTATTTATGGAAAGTGTATGTTACCTCATTGTTTAAAGACTACTGCTAGACAATAGCAGATCCCTGGGAAACAATTACTGAAATGTAGTTGGAAGTAATTGATTTTACCAGTGGGTATTGCAAGAGTTTTATCTACATCCATTATTTAATGACAGGATTAAAAACAGTGTCTATCTGTGCAGGAGAACAAAATGTTTATTCTGTGTGAGACTCTCTCTCCAAACAGCTTGAACTGGAAGTGATCTGAATACCATCCAAATTTTTCTTGGGCATATCTTGTCACTGCCGTAACATCTGGCCCCTGGTGTTTATCAATCAATTTAGAAAGATGATTCTGTTGCGTGGCAACATGTTAAAATGGATCAAAGTACAACCTGCAAAATGATCTCCACATGCACAAGCAATTGTTTTGGAATTGGAACATCAGCCGGACAGTTCTGAATACCAGTTTCCAGGAACGTGGCTGCAATCTAGGC
The DNA here is from genome assembly GCF_902713615.1 of Scyliorhinus canicula. Lineage (NCBI taxonomy): Eukaryota > Metazoa > Chordata > Chondrichthyes > Carcharhiniformes > Scyliorhinidae > Scyliorhinus > Scyliorhinus canicula. The sequence continues at coordinate 24,516,773 of NC_052150.1, read as the reverse complement.
CCCAAGGGCTCAAAATGGCCTGGATCTGGTCACTCCAGATTTTTTTGCATGTGTTGTGAATTTTCCAGCCTCCTGTCTTCACCTTGCTGCCAAGATTTTGATATTAGAGCTTGTTGAAATGTCAGGAACACTGTTGCTGAGTGGGACACAAGCCACAACCCCCACGCTCAAGCTCACCATCCTGCTGATGAATCTCATCTGTGGTTTTCAACTCATTGTCGGGGGGGGGGGGGGGGGGGGGGGGGGGGCTGGAATACCTGGAAATTCATAACATCCAACCGTCCTCCCAGTCAAACAGTTCTTCACCCCTCAGCTTCTTCGCCCCCCCCCCCCCCCCCCCCCCCCACAATTGCCATGATTTTAGAATTTGCTTTATAAATCTAGAGTAAGGGCAGCACAGTGGCCTAGTGGTTATCACAACCGCCTCACGGCGCCGAGGTCCCAGGTTCGATCCCGGCTCTGGGTCACTGTCCGTGTGGAGTTTGCACATTCTCCCCGTGTCTGCGTGGGTTTCACCCCCACAACCCAAAAATGTGCAGAGTAGGTGGATTGGCCACACTAAATTGCCCCTTAATTGGAAAAAATAATTGGCTAATCTAAATTAAAAAAAAAACAAAAAAAAAACTTAAAAAAAAAATAAATCTAGAGTACCAATTATTTTTTCCCAATTAAGGGGCAATTTAGCGTGACCAATCCACCTACCCTGCACATCTTTTTGGGTTGTGAGGGTGAGACGCACGCAGAAAGGGGCAGGATGTGCAAACTTCTCATGGACAGCAACCCGGGGCCAGGATCGAACCCGGGTCCTCGCCGTCGTGAAGCAGCAGTGCTAAACACTGCACCACCGTGCTGCCCCTATGATTTTATAATTCATGAAACAAAAGAACTTGTTTTCAAATACATTGAGGTGAGGGGAAAAAAAACATTTTTTTAATGCCTCTGATTTTCACCTGGCTTGCTCAAAGCTGTGCCCAACAGTTTATTCTTTAATTCCTGGAGACTTCAGGCCAATCCACGAGGATTGCCAGCCCCTGGATCAACTGTGAGCACAATTGGGCCTGCTTCATGAGGCTTCACTCAATTGAGAAGTGAACATAAATCAGTGGAGCCTGATTTAAGTCATCTCATTTTAATGTATTTATTTATTGGTTATTTTAATTACCTTTCAAAATGAGAGGAACGTACAATAATTGGAGAGATGCAGAGACCATGGGCATCGTCATCTCATTCAAGTCCCATCCTTATGCTGTTCACCAACCATGTGGTGCGCCTTTTGGGCTGGGAGCAATCTTTCAATCCATCAGAATGTAACTATGGCTTGGGGTTTACGTGCAGCTCCTTGCAGCATCAATGTACACCGGGGAACAATTCTGGATTTAAACCAACCCTAATGGAGTTGGAACAATGGAAATTAAAATCATCGGAACAACAAAATGGGCTGCTGACTCATTCTCACCAATTTTATACGATCGCACAAAGTCGATGTCTACCCCACACTCTTATAACCTCATATATAGCACCTTCATTTATTAGATTTCTCTCATTGTGCCTGCCGTCATAATATCCACTCATGTATATCATGAGATGCAGGCAGACAGTGATTGACACACAGGATAACCAATGAACATACACGACAGAGAACAACCAATCACCAGACAGGACACCACCACTATAAAGCCCACAGGGCATTCAGGCTCTCCCTCTCTCACAGGACACGGCCAGGAATATAGTCGCAGTGCACAGGCCAATGAACATCATCACCATGTGATAGAGAGCTAGTCTGGTCAAGCCTTTAGGAGGTTATCAGTTAGGTTAAAAAAGTGTCAACCCACAGCAGATTATGCACAGCAATCAACAGGTTCAATAAAACAGTGTTGGACCATCTCCTGTGTCGGAACCTCTTTCTCGTTTTACTGCATCCAGTTGCAGTCGATGTTAGACCAACACAGATAACACATCATGGTACCAGAGAGCTATTAACTCTAACAAACCTACCTCGATTGAATCTGCAACGACGACCAGCACGCAGCCATCCAACGGCATTGAAAAGATCGAACCTCCTCCGCAACTCCGGATCTCCGGCAACCTCGGCGGCAACTGGAAAGTCTTCAAACAGAAATTCCTCCTGTATATCGAGGCCTCCGACCTCAAGGCAGCATCGGATGCCTGAAAGATCACGCTATTCCTATCGACTGCGGGGGATCACGCCATCCACATCTATAACTCGCTCATGTTTGCCAATGGCGAAGACAAGACGAAGTTCAAGACGATTTTGCTGAAATTCGGAAACCACTGCGACATTGAGGTGAATGAGAGCTTTGAACGGTACATCTTCCAACAGAGGATTCAGGGTAAGGAGGAACCTTTTCAGTCCTTCTTGACCCATCTCCGCATCCTAGCGCAGTCATGTAATTATGACTCGACGGCTGATTCCATGATCCGGGATCAGATCGTTTTCGGGGTCCAGTCCGACTCACTACGGGAGCAGCTCCTCAAAATCAAACAGTTGACCCTCTCCGTCGCCATCGAAACGTGCGTTGTCCATGAGCATGCCAGGAATCGTTATTCCCGCATCAGGGCGGCAGAAAATGCAAAACGAGTCTCCCATGAGGCAGAAAGGGTGCAGGCCATCGCAAAAATGCAAGGCCTGAGCATCGAGGAGAGTGGCCATTTTGTGCGCTTTTCCCGGGTCCCTACGCATGCGCGCCACGACCGGGTGGACGACGAGGCTGAAGACCCCGATGCGCATGTGCGAACGTCGGCCGACCGTACTGCGCATGCGTGATGGTGCACGGAACGCGCTGACGTCAGCATCATGATGTGTCCAAATTGTGGCTCCACCCATTTAAAGAAAGCGGCAATGTCCAGCCAAAGGAAGGCGATGTCTTCAGTGTGGAAAGCCTGGGCATTACGCGGCCTTATGCAGGTCCGCTCCACCGACCAACAGCCAGCGATTACAGCTGCAGCGCAGATGTGTCCGCTGTGTAAAGTTCCCTGACTTACACCCGACCACACTTTCCCGCATGTCATCATGCCTCCTCCGGACGTCTTGCATCATGAGGTCACCGATCTGGCAGCAATCCCACCTGTCCACAAGACCACCGAGATGGCAGCCACCCCGCCAGTCCAAGTGCCTGCATCCCCCCCTCCACCTCTGCGGCGATTGACAAGAATTCGTCGCCCACCACAAAGACTGAATCTATAGACTTAAATCTTGTAAATTCTGTTCCGTTTGCTCTGTATCTGCACGATAGACACCTTCCCATGTACATATGTTCATTCATTCCCCACTTGTACATAGTTATGCATGCATATATAGCCACGTTCCAAAATTTATTTTAAACGGGGGAGATGTCATAATATCCACTCATGTATATCATGAGATGCAGACAGGCAGTGATTGACACACAGGATAACCAATGAACACACACGACACAGAACAACCAATCACCAGACAGGACACCACCACTATAAGGCCCACAGGGCAATTAAGGCTCTCCCTCTCTCACAGGACACGGCTAGGGAGATAGTCGCAGTGCCAGGCCAATGAACATCATCACCATGTGATAGAGAGCTAGTCTGGTCAAGCCTGTAGGAGGTTATCAGTTAGGTTAATAGAGTTTCAACCCACAACAGATTATGTACAGCAATCAACAGGTTCAATAAAACAGTGCTGGACCATCTCCTGTGTCGGTAGCCTGTTTCTCGTTTTGCTGCATCCAGTTGCAGTCGATGTTGGACCAACACAGATAACACATCACCTGCCTCATTTGAATGTCACTTCCCCCATTTAACCATGCCCTGTTTTCCAACCAAGCACATGATTGAACATTCTATTTATTTTCCTTCGTGTGGAAGTCATTCCTTTTTCCTCCTGTTCCATTGCGTTCTCCTTTCACGTGCCTTTTACCAGCAATACCTTTCAGCTCCGAGGAAGGGGTTGAACCAATATGGCGGCATTTATTCTCTCCATTGACCCTTCCTCAACTGAGAATTTCCAGCAATTGCTGCTTTTGTTTCAGATTTCCAGCATCTGCAGCATTTTGTGCTTGCTTTTGTTTGACACAATTTTCCACACATCCAGTAATTGTTTTCTTGGGCAAGAAATGGCTATGGACTTTGTAATTGTAAGTGTAGTAATTCACGGGAGGCAGGAGTTCCGTCACCACACCAATATTTATTTACAATAACGATATTACAGGAGCAGCTACAAACAGTGCTGCTAGCAGTCCAGTCAACTTAAGACTGGCTCACAAAGCCTATACAGGTGATTATATGGGCCCCCTCAATGAGCTATCATTGAGGGAGCTCATACTCCAATTGGCCAACCAATAAAGCCAATTAGAGTTCATTACACCCCTCCCCCCCAAGGTCCGAGGAATTCCTGCCAGCTGGCATTCCTCTGAACTTCTTCCTGCTCCTCATGTCTGGGTCTGTCACCTCTGTGTAGTCCACTTGGTCGTTCTCCGAAGTGGATGGGGTGTACCTTATAGGTGCCTGTCTTTTCCTTGATCACCTCCTTGGAAGTTGTTCTTCCTCCTCCTCGGGGAGAGGTGTCGCGGCGGCCTCGTCGAGTGTGTCCATCTCCGACTCTGATGAGTGGATGACGGGGTCTGGAGAAATTGCTTGGGGCTGGGATGTGGGTATCCTTTCCGTCTGGGCTATCCCAGCTTGAGGCGGTCCTGCTTCGCCTGCCTCCAGGTGTGGTTCCGCTGCCCTTATTTGGTCTAGGTGGTTCTTCAGCACCTTACCTCCTATTGAAACCTCATAGGATATGGGCCCTGTTTGGGATTCTACCGTGCCTTTGACCCACGTTGGTCCATTCCCATAATTCTTGACCCAAACCGGTGCCCCCACCTGGAAATGTCTCTGCTGCCGACTATTATCATGCCCCCTGCGTTGGGCCTCCTGTTGTTTCTCCACTTTCCCCATTAAATTTGGGAAAAGGAGACTCAGCCTCGTTCGCAGCCGCCTTCCCATTAAGAGTTCAGCTGGCGGTATGCCCGTTGTGGAATGCGGTGTGGTCCTGTAATCAAACAGCCGGCGGGAGAGTTTTGTGTCTATTGACGCTGCCGGCTGCTTCTTGAGTCCCGCTTTAAGTGTCTGGACCGCTCTCTCTGCCACGCCATTGGTCGCTGGATGTGACGGACTCCGTTTTCCTTCAGGAATTTTCCAAATTCCCCACTTGTGAATGCCGTTCCATTGTCCGACACCAATACCTCCGGCAGTCCATGTGTTGCAAACGAGGCCCTGAGCTTTTCAATTGTCGATGCTGTGCTTGCCGTGTTTACCCGGTGGACGTCCAACCATTTGGAATGGGCGTCCACTATCACCAAAAACATTGAGCCCATGAAAGGGCCGGCGTGGTCAATATGCAGGCAGGTCCATGGTCTGCCTGGCCATTCCCACGGGTGCAATGGCGCCGCTGGTGGCACTCTTTGCCCCTGTTGGCGCTCCTGGCACCGACGTACCAAGGCTGCTATGTCTGTGTCCAAACCTGGCCACCAAACGTAGCTTCGAGCTAGCATCTTCATTTTAGATACCCCTGGGTCTCCGTGATGTAACTCAGTTAAGATTGCCTGACTGCCCTGAGCTGGGACGATTACCCATGCTCCCCATAAAAGGATACCATCTTCTACGGTTATTTGGTCCCTTCTGCTCCAGTATGGGTGCATCTGGGGCTCCACTAGTCTTTCCAGTTCCCCTGTTAGCAGTAAATGCTTCATCTTGGCTAAAAGTGGGTCTTTTTGCGTCCACAGTCGAATATGTTGTGCGTCTACTGGTAGGGTATCCAAAAAATTTAGAGTTATTACTGTTTCCTCTACTTTTGGTATTGGCGGCGGAGTGTCTGGGAGGGGAAGTGTGCTCAAAGCATCTGCATGTGCTACTCGCGTTCCCGGTCTGTGCTCCAGAACGTATCTATATGCCGCCAGTAGCAACGCCCAGCGTTGGATTCTAGCTGATGCAATCGGGGAATTGACTTGTCTTCTCTTAATAACCCTAATAATGGCTTATGGTCCGTCACTATGGTGAATGTCCACCCGTACAGATACTGGTGAAATTTTTTTACTGCGAATATCACCGCCAGTCCTTCCTTCTCGATTTGGGCGTACTTCCTCTCAGCCATCGCCAAGGTCCTCGAAACATAGGCCATTGGCCGTTCTTCCCATTCCTTCCTCCATGGGCTAAGACGGCTCCTACCCCGTAGGGGGATGCATCACAAGTGACCACCAACTCCTTCCTTGGGTCATAATGTTCTAGGACATTTTCGGATGACAGCTGTTCCTTAATGTCCCTAAATGTTCGGTTTTGGCGGGTGGACCATTTCCATTCTTGCCCCTTTTTCAGTAGCTGGTGGAGGGGTTCTAGGATGGACGCCCTATTTTCAATAAATTTTCCATAATAGGTTACCAACCCTAGAAATGATCGTAACTCCTGGACCGTGGTGGGAGCTGGGGCTTCTTTTATTGCCCTTACTCTGTCGTCTAATGGATGTAAGCCTGACTCGTCTACTTTATATCCCAGGTACGTTACTTGTGGGGCCAGAAAAACACATTTTTCCCTTTTTAGTCGTACGCCTGCCTTTGCGAAACGCCTGAGCACTTCCTCAAGGTTCCTTAAGTGTTCCCTGTTTGTCCTACCCGTGATTAAGACATTGTCCAAATAAATCGCCACCTGTGATAGTCCCTGCAGAATATTTTCCATCGTATGCTGGAATATAGCGCAGGCTGATGACACTCCAAAAGGTAGCCTCGTATAATGAAAAAGGCCCTTCAGGGTGTTGATCGTAGCGAACTTCTGGGAGCCCTTGTCCAGTTTTAACTGCAGGTAGGCGTGTCTCATGTGTAGTTTCGTGAACAAAAGCCCACCTGCCAATTTGGCATTTGGGTCGTCTATTTTCGGGATTGGGTATTTGTCCAGCAGTGCATATTTGTTTACTGTCTGTTTGAAATCTCCACAGAGATGTATCGAGCCGCCTGGCTTCAAAATTGGTACCACCGGCGCTGCCCATTCCGAGAACTGTACTGGTCTGATAATGCCGTCGCGCCGTAACCTTTCTATTTCGTCATCTACTTTCTTCCTTAATGCAAAAGGTACCGGCCTGGCCTTACAAAATTTCGGAAGGGCTTCTGGGTCCAAAGTTGCTTTGGCACCAATGATTTCCCCCAAACCTTCCTGGACGACCTCCGGGTATTTTTGGAGTACTCCACTCAACTGCCCGCTTCCACTCTGGAAAATTTTCATCCAATCTAATTTTAGGTCTTTCAGCCAGTTCCGTCCAATTAAGCTCGGTCCGGAGCCCTCTACTATCGTCAACGGTAATCTGAGCAATTGTTTCTCATATTCCACAGGTACATGAGTCGTGCCTAGAACTTCCAGGGGTTCCCCGGTGTAGGTTTTAAGTTTCGTCGATGTTTTTGTTAGGGTTAGTGGCTGGAGTCAATCTTTGATTTTTCTAAATGCTACCACTCCCATTACTGATATGGCCGCACCCGTGTCTATTTCCATTATTGTCGGCCGCCCGTTCACCCGTGGGGTAATCCTAATGGGTTCTGCCTTCTTTGTTGTAATATTATATAATTGTTCCCCTTCGGAGGAGGATGGAGCGTCTAGGTTGTGTACTTCCCTGCATCCCCACCTGCTATTCCTCTTTTGCCACCTCCTTCTAGGGTTTCTGTCATTGTTACCTCACTCTGTCTGGTGCCAGAAACGGTCCTTCTCTCTTGGGGGAGCCTCAGCCGGTACTTCCCTCTGTCTCCAGTTAGTCCTGGCAGACTTGGGGGCAGTTCTGGGGTTTTCCTTTTTCCCTCTATTCCTCAGGTTTTTCCTGAGAGCGGCTATCTGGTAGCAGGACTTGTTGTGGTAGTCCCTCTCACAGGTATCTACCTCCATTGGCGTGCCCTGTAGTTCCTGCGCCCCACTTTCTGCCTTTTCTAGGGACAGTGCGAGCTGTAACGCCTGCCTGCAGTCTAGCTCCATTTCCGCCAGCAGGCATTTCTGTATTGTGAGGTTGTTTATACCACACACTAACCGGTCCCGAAGCATTTCATTTAGCGTCGGGCCAAACTCACATTTTTCCGCCAGCCTTCTCAGGCGGGTCAAGAAATTTGTGACTGACTCCCTGTCTTCCCGCTTCACTGTATAGAATCTGTATCTACGCAAAATGAGGGGTGGTTTTGGGTCGTAGTGCTCTTTCACCAATTCCGTTACTTCTTGGAAAGTTTTTGTGTCCGGCGCATCGGGATAAGTCAGACTACGTATAATGGCGAAAGCGGAGGGTCCGCACGCCGACAGCAGGATAAGCCATCTCCTTTCATCCGTCAGTATATCATTTGCCCGGAAGAAGTAACACATTCTCTCCACATACTGGGACCAGTCCTCAATAGCCGGGTCGAATGCCTCTAACCTCCCAAAAAAACGGCATTTTTAAAATGGCAAGGCTTACCCTCCGAATGCGGCAGCTGGTCTCCGCAAAATTCGTAGTTTACCTCATCGCCACTGTAGTAATCCACGGGAGGCAGGAGTTCCGTCACCACACCAATATTTATTTACAATAACGATATTACAGGAGCAGCTACAAACAGTGCTGCTAGCAGTCCAGTCAACTTAAGACTGGCTCACAAAGCCTACACAGGTGATTATATGGGCCCCCTCAATGAGCTATCATTGAGGGAGCTCATACTCCAATTGGCCAACCAATAAAACCAATTGGAGTTCATTACAGTAAGCAAGCGTCCACCACACTTAGAACATAGAACATAGAACAGTACAGCACAGAACAGGCCCTTCGGCCCTCAATGTTGTGCCGAGCCATGATCACCCTACTCAAACCCACGTATCCACCCTATACCCGTAACCCAATAACCCCCCCCCCAAGCCTTACTTTTATTAGAGCACTACGGGCAATTTAGCATGGCCAATCCACCTAACCCGCACATCTTTGGACTGTGGGAGGAAACCGGAGCACCCGGAGGAAACCCACGCACACAGGGGGAGGACGTGCAGACTCCACACAGACAGTGACCCAGCCGGGAATCGAACCTGGGACCCTGGAGCTGTGAAGCATTTATGCTAACCACCATGCTACCCTGCTGCCCCTGAGGGCAGCGGAAGATTCTCCTCGGTATGACTACCGATGGCCTTTATAGATCTCTAAATGAATCTCATTTATTTTAAATTGTGATAATTAGGTCATTAATCAAAGAGTCACCCCTCATTGGAATGTACAAATTATACTGCCGTGACAAGGTAGTTGCTGACACCTACACTGGTTTAAAGATCTCTTCTCACCTGTTTTCTAAGGATGTCAAACAAAAGTGAGTACAAATCTGTTCCAATTGACAGTTGCGACTGCCACCATACGAAAGCCTCACAAAATAGCAAAGGTATTGACCTTGCTGATGTGATTTCACAGTTAACAACGAGCATTATTACTTCCCAGTCAGGCTGCAGTAATAGAGAACAAGTAGATTCTGAGGGGACATGAGCCAGGTCTTTAAGCAATCTCAACAGCATGTCTTGACAGCATGCCACTGAGAGATGTCTTCAAGTTGAAGTAAACAGTGGGGACACCAGTTTGAGGGAGAAAATAAAGAGAAGCATTAAAAAGGATGGGAAAGGAGCTGGACGTCATAGATGGTTTCGCACAGTTGACTGGACAGCTGGTTCATGATGCAAAGCAAGGCCACCAGTGCGGATTCAATCCCCGTGCCGGCTGAGGTTATTTATGAACCTTTTCAACTTGTCCCTCGTCTGAGGTGTGGTGATCCTCAGCTTAAGTCACCTTCAGTGAGCTCTTCCCCTTGAAAGGGAAAAGCAGCCTATGGCCACCTGGGACTGTGGTAACTTTACTTACTTTTGCTTACCAGACTCCTCCATCACTCTGCAGTAATGCTCCCCCAGCAACAAACTAGACCCACCAGAGGTGGCAGCACAAATGACAATCGCTTATTGTCACGAGTAGGCTGCAAATGAAGTTACTGTGAAAAGCCCCTAGTCGCCACATTCCAGCGCCTGTTCGGGGAGGCTGTTATGGGAATCGAACCGTGCTGCTGGCTTGCCTTGGTCTGCTTTCAAAGCCAGCGATTAGCCCTGTGAGCTAAACAATGGTATACAGGCAGGGGGCTGTTGCCCTGGGAGTCCTCAGCATTCATTCCAGACCACACAAAGTCACATGGCAACTGGTCAAAAACAGGCCTGAAAACCTCCTTCTGACCATCACCTACTGCTCTCCCTTGACTGATGAATCAGTCCTCTTCCATGTTGAACACTCCTTGGAAGGAACATTGAGGGCACAAAACCTTCTTCTGGGTAGGGGACCCCACTGTGCATAATGAAGAATAGCTCAGTACCACCATTACTGACCAAGTCCTGAAGGAAATCACTGGCAGACTGGGCCCATGGCGGGTGGTGAGAAAACCAACTCAAAGAAAAAACAACTTGACCTCATTGTCCACAGTCTACCTGTCATAGATGCACATATGTCCATGACAGTATTGGTAGCAGTGTCCACCACACGGTGCTGTGGAGATGCAGCCCCATCCTCACAATGAGGACAACTTCCATCATGTTAAACATAGAAAATAGGAGCAAGAGTAGGCCATTCGGCCTTTTAAAGCTTCCCTGCCATTCACCCTGATTATGGTTGATCTCAATAACCTGTTCCCGCTTTCCCCGGTGATAGTGTGGCCGCATGGTGACACAGGGGTGGCATGGTGACATATGGATGGGACAGTGACACAGGGATGGCATGGTGACACAAGGGTGGCAGAGCGGTTAGCACTGCTGCCTCACAGCACCAGGGACCCGGGTTTCATTCTGACCTCAGGTGATTGTCTGTGTGGAGTTTGCATATTCTCCAACCATCTGCGTGGCTTCCCACCGGGTGCTCTAGTTTCATCCCACAGTCCAAAGATTTGCAGGTTAGGTGGATTGGCCATGCTAAATGGCGCCTAAGTGTCCATAGGTCAGATGGAGTTATGGGAATAGGGTGGTTGGTTGGGCCTAGGGTAAGGTGCTATTTTGGAGGGTCAGTATAGGCTCGATGGGCCAAATGCCCTCCTTCTGCATTGTAAGGATTCTATGGATTCTATGATTCACTGCGCCGAATGGGGTGGACTCTGAAGAGGTCTAGGAGATCAAAACTGGGCATCCATGAGCTGCGGTGGCCCATCAGCAGTGGCAGAATTGTAATGCAACGCAATCTGTTACCGAACGGCCCATAATATCCCTCACTCCACCCTCACCATGAAGGAGGTGGATGAACCCTGGTTGAATGAGGAATGCAGGAAAGCATGAAAGGAGCAGCACCAGATGCCCATAATAATGAGACGCTGATATGGTGAAGCTACTACACAGCGCTACATGTATGCTAAAAAGTGTTAGCAGCATGCTACTGATGGCCAGAAGTGAGCACAGAGCATAAGGATCAGATATACACTCTGCAATCCTGCTACATCCAGTTGTGACTTTACATAGAATTTACAGTGCAGAAGGAGGCCATTCGGCCCATCGAGTCTGCACCGGCTCTTGGAAAGAGCACCCTACCCAAGGTTAACACCTCCACCCTATCCCCATAACACAGTAACCCCGCCCAATGATGAATGATGGTGACAAGTAAGCAATCACCCAGAGAAGGAGACTTCATGATCACTTAATTTGCCCTCAATGATGGTGGAGCGCACCGTGCTACTGCAAATGACAGGCTGAAATCACCTTGTGCCAAGTTGAAATCTTCTCCTGAGATTTCAGCCATCTTAGATGCCAGTCTTCAGCCATTTGAATTCAGCAAAGTGATGAAAGTTGTCAATGACGGTGCTATGAAGCAGCACTTACTATAATAATAATCTTTACTATCACAAGTAGGCTTACATTAACACTGCAATGAAAGGCAGCACGGTGGCCTAGTGGTTAGCACAACCGCCTCACGGCGCTGAGGTCCCAGGTTCGATCCCGGCTCTGGGTCACTGTCCGTGTGGAGTTTGCATATTCTCCCCGTGTCTGTGTGGGTTTCGCCCCCACAACCCAAAAATGTGCAGAGTAGGTGGATTGGCCACGCTAAATTGCCCCTTAATTGGAAAAAATAATTGGGTAATCTAAATTTATTAAAACAAAAACTGCAATGAAGTTACTGTGAAAAGCCCCCAGTCACCACATTCCATCTCCTGTTCAGAGGAAGAATTCAGAATGTCCAAATTACCTAACAGCGCGTCTTTCAGGACTTGTGGGAGGAAACCGGAGCACGTGGAGGAAACCCACGCAGACACAGGGAGAACCTGCAGACTCCGCACAGACAGTGACCCAAGCAAATCTGGGATCCTGAAGCTGTGAAGCAACAGTGCTAACTACCATGCTACCATTAGTCACTAATAACCTATCACTCACACCCATTTTGGGTTCATCCAGAGCCACTCAGTCCTCGCCTTGTTTACAGTCTTGTTTCAAACATAGGTTGATTCTAGAGGTGAGATGAGAGTGACTCCCCATGATATCAAGGCAGCCTTTGAACGTTTATGGCATCAAAGAGGCCAAGCAAAATTACAGTTGATGAAAAACAGTGGGGAAAATCTCCACTGGCTGGAATCATACCTAGCACTAGATGTTTGATGTTATTGGAGGCCAATCATCTAGGCTGCAGCACATTGCTGCAGGAGTCCCACAAGGCAGTGACCCAGGCTCAATTGTCTTCAGCTGCTTCATCAACAACCTTCCCTCCATTAGAAATGAGGATGTTTGCTGATGAGTACTGATGTGTTGGGTATGCTGGGTCTGCGAGGACCGCGTTTACCATAGCAGTGAGAGAGACAGGCTTCCAACACTCTATTTTATTGAACTATGAACTGTTGAACATACTTGAACTGTGAGTTGACACTATGCTGAGTTGACTGGAGACCTGAGGCTAACCTGACCAGACTATCCTGCTACCACATGGTGGATGTTCGTGTTACTGCTCACGGGCTCTGGCTGTCTCAGAGGCTGCATCCCAAGAGAGCGGGAAAACTAGTGCCCTCTGGCTTTATAGTGGCCATGTCCTGTCTGGTGATTGGCTGCTGTGTTCTGTGTGTTAATTGGTCATTCAATATGTCAATCAGTGTCTGTCTGTGCACTATCATATACTTGTGTGTATATAATGACAAGTACCATTCACAACTCCTCAGACACTGAAGCAATATTGTGCTCATATGCAGCAAGGCTTGGACACCTATCAGTGTTGAGCTAATAAGTGATAAAGAACATCCACCCCGTGTAAATGCCTGGCAATGGCCATCCCCAGCAAGAGAGAACCTAACCATCTCGCCATGACATTCACAACCATGAGAGGGGACTGAGCGGCCGAGTGGCATTGTCACTGGGCTAGCAATGCAGAGAACCAGAGCCATGCTCTGGGGACCCGGGTTTGAATCCTGCCATGGCAGATGGTGAAATTTGAATTCAATAAAAAAATCTGGAAAAAAAAGTCGAAAGGTGACCATGAAACCATTGTCGATTGTCGTTACAAAAACCCAGTTGGTTCACTAACGTCGTCCTTACTTGTTCTGGCCTCCATGTGACTCCAGGTCTACAGCAATGTGGTTGAATCGTAAATGCTCTCAGGGATGGGCAGTAAATGCTGGCCCAGCCAGTGATGCCCATGTCTCATGAACGAATATCAAAAAGATGTCTTGAAGCAGTTTATGAATGTTAAGTGTCATCGTTGTTGTTATGTAGAAACTGTAGCAGCCAATTGGCACACAGTAAAATCCAACGAACAGCATTTGATCAGGACGCGATGATCTGTTTTTGTGATGTTGACTGAGGGATAAATATTGGCCAGGACACCAGGAACCACACATTTGCTCTTTGAAAGAATGTGATGGGATATTGTATTGCTATCTGAAAGGGCTGTGGTTTAACTTCTCCTCTGACCCGGCACACCTGACAGCCCAGCATTCCTTGAGCACTGTCGGGTTGACTTCTGTGCTTCAGCCCTGGTGTAAGCCTTGAATACAGAACCTTGTGATTAGAGGCAAGAGTACGCCAAATTAATATATTAAGGGAAGAAAAGAAATGGAGAAGTGAGATAAAGAAGATTAAGAATAATATAACAATGCTGGAGAGAGAGAATGCCTGAGGGAGTTGAGTGACAGAGTATTTTGGTTAGAATCCAGAAAGAATAGAAATACCATTAAATTACTTGGTGTATCCTTTAGCCCCACCAACAAGTAGGAAAGAAAAAGTGGATAAATTTGCAGGGGAAGTAGAGAGGTCTGAAGAGCAGTGATAATGGAGGAATGTCAATAATTCTAATAGAGACTGCGTATACGAACGTCAAAGACAAAGGAGTTTTTAACGTGTATACAAGAGAATTTTCAGGATCAATTATAGAATGGTCACAGCAAAGAAGGTGGCTACTTGGCCAAGCTCTCTGTAACAGCAACTCAGCGAATTTCATTTATCTGCCTTTTCCCTATAGCCCTGTAAAATGCTTCTCCTTAGCCAATCATCTAATTCCCTTTTGAAGGTCATGATTGAAACTACTACATCCACACCCTCAGAGTGCAGTTCAGACTCTAACCACTCACTGCGTAGAACAGTTTTTCCTCGAGTCGCTCCATGTCTTTTGTCAATCATCAGATGCCTTCTAGCTCTTGACCCTTCCACGAATGAGAACAGCTTTTCCCTAACTCAGTGGGTGAAACAGCTAGTTCGTGATGCAGAACAAGGCCAGCAGCGCGAGTTCATTTCCCGTACCACCTGACCCGAACAAGCGCCGGAATGTGGTGACGAGGGGATTTTCACAGTAACTTCATACTTGTGACAATAAAAGGTTATTATTATTGTGGTAGTCACCACTGCTGGTGTAATGCGTATATGAGAGGTAATACGGTAAGGCTCCTGTACGACAGGTATGGGGGTAGATCCCTGCCTGCTGGCTCCGCACAGTAGGCGGAGTATAAATGTGTGTGCTCACCGAGCTGCAGCCATTTAGGCAGCAGCTGCAGGAGGCAACACATCTCTACTTACTAAAGCCTCGATTACTCTCTACTCTAGTCTCGTTGTAATTGATAGTGCTTCAATTTATTAAGCAGAGATTTTACAGCACAGCAATGGAACTATGTATCAAGCCAGATCGGCTGCAGCTGCACCCTCAAACAGACAACGCCACGTCGGCCTTCTATCATTGGCTAGCTTGCTTCAAAACCTACCTCGGATCAGTGACTGAACAGCCCTCGGACGCACAGAAGCTTCAGATCCTGTACTCACGGGTGAGCTCCGATAATTTTCCCCTTATCCGGGATGTGCCCAACTACACTGAGGCCATGGCGCTTCTGAAAGGGAACTACATCCGGCCGATCAACAAACTCTACGCCAGGCACCTCCCGTCCACGCAGCAACAACTCCCCGGTGAGTTCTGACGATTTCTGCCATGCCCTGCACATCTTGGCAAGGAACTGTGATTGCCAGGCAGTTTCGGCCAAGGAAAACACACAGAACTTTTAATGAGGGATGCTTTCATTAATGGCATGCAGTCAGCGCCTATTAGAAGGGGGTATGCTTGACCTCGCGGCGACCAGACAACTCACAAATTCACTAACGGTAGCCTCCCGCATCATACAGTCGCACGTCCCCGACCGCACGGCATACACCCCCGACAACACAGCGCCCTCATGGACATCGTCGACCCCACCAGCAGCCGCCCCCAGCCAACCCCAGGCCTACGCTATGCAGCAGCTAGCCAACTCGGGGGGGGGGGGGGCAAATGTTATTTCTACGGGCAGACAAAGCACCAAAGCACCCCTGACAACGCTGCCCGGCGCAGAGTGAAACCTGCAAGGCCTGCAGAAAGAAGAAACATTTCGCTGCCGTGTGTCAGGCCAGGGCGATCGCCGCTGTACCCAGGCCCATTGTTCCTGCAGCCCCCACGTGCGACCCGTGGGCACTGCCATTTTCGTCCCCGCAGACCACGTGTGGCCCGTGGATGCCGCCATCTTCCTGCCAGCAGAACACTTGCGGTCCGTGGGTGCTGCCATCTTCCCCCCAGCAGACCATGTGCGGCCCGTGGGCATTGCCATCTTTAACGACGCCCGCCATGTGCGCCCCGTGGGCACCGCCATCTTTGGCGCCATCTTGAATGGCGCCTCAGGACCCCTGCTTGTCGGGGATTTCATTGGGCCGTTCATCGCCTGCCACCGCAGCTGACCAGCCCGGGGCCTACCAACACCAGCTGCAAATCGCCTCCATCACGCTCGACCAGTCCCAGCCGCACAACCTCACAACCGCGTCGACGATAGTAAAGGTCGATGGGCACATGACATCCTGCTTTCTTGACTCTGGGAGCACGGAAAGCTTCATCCACCCCTCCACAGTAAGGAGCTGCTCCCTCGAGGTACACCCCATTAATCAGAGAATCTCCCTGGCCTCTGGATCCCATTCCGTGGAAATCCGGGGTATGGCATTGTCACCCTCACTGTCCAGGGTGTAGAGTTCAGCAACTTCTGACTCTACGTCCTCCCCAACCTCACGTATAACAAGGAGAAGTGCGTGATCAGCACCAACCACTTAGCCATCCTTGGCTATGTGGTGCAAAATAGAGTTCTAGGGCCCGAACTCCCACTCCCCCACTGCCCCAAGGCCCTGACGATGCCTGGGGCTTTTCTCCTATTATGCCCAGTGGGTCCCTAACTATGCGGACAAGGCCCATCCACTCATTCAGTCCACAGTTTTCACCTGATGGCTGAGGCCCACCAGGCCTTCAACCGCATCAAGGCTGACATTGGCAAGGCCACGATGCACGCGGTCGACGAGACCCTCCCGTTTCAGGTCGAGAGCGATGCATCGGACGTCGCTCTGGCCGCCACCCTCAACCAGGCAGGCAGACCTGTGACATTCTTTTCCCGCATCCTCCATGCCTCTGTCGAAAAGGAGGCGCAAGCCATTGTAGAAGCTGTGCGGCACTGGAGGCATTACCTGGCTGGCAGGGGATTCACTCTCCTCACTGACCAATGGTCGGTTGCCTTCATGTTCAATAATACACAGCGGCGCAAGATAAAAAATGATAAAATCTTAAGGTGGAGGATCGAGCTGTCCACCTACAATTACGAGATTTTGTATCGCCCCGGTAAGCTCAACGAGCCCTCCGATGCACTATCCCGAGGTACATGTGCCAGCACACAAGTGGACTGACTTTGTGCCCTACACAACGGCCTCTGTCACCCAGTGGTCACCCGGTTCTTTCACTTCATAAAGGCCCGCAATCTGCCCTACTCCATCGAGGAGGTCAGGGCTATCACCAGAGACTGCCAGGTCTGCGCGGAGTGCAAGCCGCACCTCTACCAGCCAGACCGAGCACACCTGATGAAGGCCTCCCGGCCCTTTGAACGTCTTAGCGTGGACTTCAAGGGGCCCCTTCCATCCTCTGACTGAAACCTGTACTTCCTGAACGTGGTTGATGAATACTCCAGATTCCCCTTCACCATCCCATGCCCCGATATGACGTCTGCCACAGTCATCACCTGTTCGGTTTCCCCACTTACATCCACAGCGACCGGGGATCCTCCTTTATGAGTGACGAGCTGCATCAGTTCCTGCTCAGCAAGGGCTTTGCCTCGAGCAGGATGACCAGCTACAACCCCCAGGGAAACGGCAGGTGGAGAGGGAGAATGGTACGGTCTGGAAGGCCGTCCTGCTGACCCTACGGTCTAAACATCTCCCGGTCTCCTGCTGGTAGGACGTCCTACCCGACGCCCTCCACTCCATCCGATCGCTACTTTGCGCTGCGACTAATGAAACCCCCCATGAATGTCTCCTTGCCTTCCCTAGGAAGTCCACCGCCTCGGTTTCACTCCCAACATGGCTGGCAACACCAGGACCCGTCCTCCTCCGCAAGCATGTGCGGCTCCACAAGGCGGACCCGTTAGTCGAAAGGGTACAGCTGCTGCATGCGAACCCGCAGTACGCCTACGTGGCGCACCTTAACGGCCGCCAAGACAGAGCCTCCCTCAGGGACCTGGCACCAGCTGGTTTCCCACCCACCCCTCCAATTGCCCCGGCGCCACCCATCCTCCCCCCAGCGCACCTCACCACAGCCCCCGTTCCAGGACAATCCGTCCTCCCATTGGTTCCACCCGGGGATGAAGATGAGGAGTACACGCTCCCAGAGTCACAGGCGGCCAAGCCGGCGCCTGCATCACCACCGGGACTGCGGCACTCACAATGGAAGATCAAGGCACCCGACCGGCTAAATTTGTGAACTTTCACCAAACTGTACACTTTAAAAATGCTCACATACTATGTAAATAATTTTTCCACCACCCCCGCTGGACTCTTTTTAAACAGGGGATGAATGTGGTAGTCACCACTGTTTGTGTAATGCGTATATGAGAGGTAATACGGTCAGGCTCTGTGCTACAGGTACGGGGGTAGATCCCTGCCTGCTGGCTCCGCCCAGTAGGAGGAGTATAAATGCGTGTGCTCACCGAGCTGTAGCCATTTCGGCAGCAGCTGCAGGAGACTACACATCTCTGCTTAATAAAGCCTCGATTACTCTCGTTTCGTCGTAATTGATAGTGCATCAATTATTATTATTATTATTCTGTCCAAATCCCTCAGAATTCTGGATACCTCCATCAAGTCTCCTTTCAATCTTCTATGGAAGAGTCGCAACTTGTCAATCTATCCATGAAGCTGATGTTTTTCATCCCTGGAAACCAGTTTTGTCCATCCTGTCTCCAGCTTTGCTTTGTGCAGAGTAATAAAAAAAATCAGCCTAACTTCAAGCATTGCTTTGTTCTTCGGGTATCTGTGAATACTGAATTTACAGAAGTCCTATCTGCTCATAGGTCACTGAATAGGTTCACTATTCATTGTGGTTCTGAATCAGGCAGATTAGGAATGTGAGGAGTGCGACATTACTTTGATCTCAGCAGAGTTTCATTGAATCCCTACAGCGCAGACGGAAGCCATTCAGCCCATCGAGTCTACAACGACCCTCTGAAAGAACACTCTACCTAAGCCCACTCCTGTGCCCTAGTCACGTAAACCTGCGCATTAATCACGGACAATCCACCTAATTGGCACATCTTTGGTCTGTGGGAGGAACCCGGTCCCTGGTGCTGTGAGGCAGCAGGGTTAACCACAGTGCCACTGTGCCACAGCAATTCATCTGAAAGAGCCATAGCATTTTGTCCCATCTTGTGAGCGCTATCCACTGACTTTGTCAGCAAAGTGCTTGCGGTAATTGGGCGAGGTTGGGATTAGATTTGCTGCAGTTGATGATACTCTTCCTGAACCGCCCATGGAAGAAAGACCATTGAGCAATAAAACAGCCTCCACGGTATTAGGGGTGACTAAAAGCTTGGTCAAAGAAGCGGTTATTAAGCAGGGACTTAAAGGAGGATGCAAGTGGAGAACTGGAAGAGGTTTTGGGAAAGACTGTGGTGGGTGACATTAAGGCACAGCTGCCATTTGGACCTGCTTTGTTGGGTACAGGGAAAAGGCTGGAAGTGGGACTGAGTATGGCTCTTTCAGAACAGCAGCACAGAGTAATGAGCCAAAACGGCCTCCTTCTGTGCAGTATAATCCCATGGTTCTCTGAAATGCTTCTCAAAAGCAGCATTATTATTCACAATTCGTGTGCCTCTTTAAATTCAGATGTTTGCTTGCAGTACATAGGATGATGGATGTCAGCGCCGGTCTGTGAATGACAGATTAATATTATCTCTGGACTGAAAAGTTCTGATTGAGGAATAGCAAGAACCATTGTCACTTGAAATTATTTCTGCCAGTTATGTATTGGGGGAGCCTGCTGCAGGAAGTTAACTGAGACACATTTGCAGAGATGGTTAAATAGAGGTAATTCTGCAATGCACGTTCGTACTGAAACAAAAGAAAGGTGAGCATTTTGTATTTCAAAATCACACAGAGTAACCACCACAAGCTGTCAGCTTGTACAATTCCATTTTTATTTTACCTATTATTGTGCAGTCGAAATAAAGGTGCTAAATTAACTGAAATTCTCGGTGTGGGAGGTCCAAAAGTGTCTGATTATTTGAAGGAAATGTTAACGCAACGTCCCTCGGCCGTTCCTGTAGTTCAAGTGGACGTGAAAGAGTCACAAACTGAAGAAGAGTAGGAAATGTTCCCCCAGGCCCTGGTCAAAATTGGTTTATCAACCAACACCACAAAAAATGGAGATTAGTAGGCCATTGGTCTAATTGTGACTTTTGAAATTCAGAGTGCATTTTATCATCCGTTGTTTCAAGAGGAAAGAAATGAGTGGCTGCGTCAGATTTGATTGATTGCTTCATCCCTCTGCAATCAATTGAGGCCATGGAATTCATGGCCTGTAACTTTCCATGAGAGCTCATAGAGCCCCAGCTGAAATGAGGCAAATGGTTAAACCATCGTCGACATAGTTTCTCAGGGAGTCCCACTGCTCCTCCTCCAAAGTCACAGTTCAAACCTGAAGGAACGTCAGGGCCTTGCGTTGTAAGAAGGCTCATATCAGTGTCAATGTAGCAGTTACAATTCAATCTCAGTCCATCACATGAACCAGCCTCCCATTTGTTGACTCGATCTTCACCACCCACTGCATTGGGGAAGGGGGCAGCAAAATCAAAAACCCCGCCCACCCGACTTACTCACTCTTCCAACTTCTTCCATCTGGCAGGAGTTACAAAAGTCTGAAAACGCACAAACAGATTTAAAAACAGCTTCTTCCCTTGTGGCGCTAACAATTGCACACAAAAGACTCGATATGGTACAAGAGAGGCTTTATTACAGTGAGAAGCTATTCCTTCAGCTGCAGCTGTAGAATGGCTTCTCAGGGAAACTTATTAATATTTATACTGCTCCCTGTGGGCGGAGCTAGCCGGCAGGGGCTTACCGGAAAACCTGTAATACAGGTACTGTCATACATCCCCTAATGCAAGCACACACATATATACAGTGGTAGAGATCACCACATTCACCCCCTGTAAAAAATGAGTCTGGCGGGGGTGATGTGAAACTATCAATGCCCTATACGGTGAGTTTGACCAGACAGAAGCCCCGGTTCGGGACAAAGTGGGATCCAGAGGCCAGGGGGATCCGCTGGTTGGCGGGATGGACCACGAGGGAGCAGCGCCTTACCGTGTCCGGATGGATGCAACTGTCCGTGCTCCCGGAGTCGATGAGGCAGGAGGTCGCGTGGCCGTTGACAAGCACCGTCGTAGAAGCGGTGGCCAGGTTGCGAGGACGGGATTGGTCGAGTGTCATGGAGACGAGTAGCGGGCGATCGACCGAAGAGTCCGACGAGTCCGATGAGTAGCGGCTGCGACCCAGGTCCCGTGGCCCCGTTTCGAGGGGAGGACAAAATGGCAGCGTCTGGAGTACCTGCGGGGAAGAATATGGCGGCTCCTATGCAGCGCACATTGCGGGGGTGGGACAAGATGGCGGCGACCATGGAGCGCACGTTGCGGGGCGGGCAAGATGGCAGCGACCATGGAACGCACATGAAATCGGAGGATGAAGATGGCAGCGTCCATGGTGTGCACATGGCGGGGGCGGCGAAAGATGGTGGCGTCCACTGATCGCACGTGGGGTCGGGGAAGGAAGATTGCGGCACCCACTGATCGCCCGTGGCTCCGGGGGCAGCGGACGGAAGGGCCCATTGCGTGATCGGCTGCGGCGAGGGGGGGAGTTCGGCCGTGATAGCGGCAACTGCGCGGGACTGACACACCGCTGCAAAGTGGCCTTTCTTGCCACAAGATTTGCAGGTCGCGGTGCGGGCCGGGCAGCGCTGGCAGGGGTGCTTCTGCTGACCGCAGAAGTAGCAGCGGGGACCCACAGGGTGCGTGGTGTGGCGAGCAGGGCAGGCATACTGCACGGGAGCGGCCCCAGTCGGGGGGGTCGGTTGCGGGGTCCACGAGGGGTAGGATGGGTGGGCAGCGCAGCTGGCGGGGTAGAATTGCACATTATGGGAAGCGGCCGTCATTGAGAACGCTAAGGTCTTTGTTGCCACAAGATCAAGAGGGGCCCCTTCCAACAGTCGTTGCCGGATGGGGTCCGATGCAATACCCGTTAGAAATGAATCCCGCATGAGTAGATTTGAATGTTCCGTGGTTGAGACGGCCTGGCAGTCGCAGTCCCGTACTAGAGGGATAACGGCCCGCCAGAAGTCCTCAATCGACTCACCCGGTTGTTGAACGCGAGTGGAGAGTACATGTCTCGCAAACAGAGTGTTCGTCGATTGAGCGTAATTCTCTTTGAGCAGTTCCATGGCCCGGGTGTAGGTAGACGCGTTATGAATCAGCGGGAACACGCTGGAGCTCAGCCTTGAGTATAGGAGTTGTAGCTTCCGAGCCTCCGATGGTGCAGGGTTCGCTGAGGAGATTTAGGCCTCGAAAACAGCCAGCCAGTGGTTAAAGTCTTTCCTGGCGTGCGGCGACTGCCAATCCAGCTGCAGGTGATCAGGCTTGATTCTGATGTCCATGATGTTGGAAAATCTCTCTGTAATAAATTGTGGTGCTAACAATTGCACACAAAAGACTCGATACGGTACAAGAGAGGCTTTATTACAGTGAGAAGCTATTCCTTCGGCTGCAGCTGTATAATGGCTTCTCAGGGAAACTTATGAATATTTATACTGCTCCCTGTGGGTGGAGCCAGCCGGCAGGGGCTACCGAAAAACCTGTAATACAGGTACTGTCATACATCCCCTAATGCAAGCACACACATATATACAGTGGTAGAGATCACCACATGCCTGCTGTTACCAGACTCCTAAACGACTCTCTTATGACAGATCGCTTCACACATATTGTCCACTGAGTAGTATTTCACTCCTGTGTGCCTCACCCAATGCCTGTGTCTATGTAGTTACACTGTGCCTTTTATGTTTGCCTTATGTATTTTCTTTTCATGTACAGAATGATCTGTCTGAGCTGCACACAGAACAATACTTTTCACTGCACCTTGGTAAACGTGATAATAAGCAAATCCAAATCCCATCACCTTCACACATTTGCAGCTAGCTGTCTGTCAAAAGCACATTCCCTATGAAATGAAACCTGGGGTGGAATTCTCCGACCCCCCGCAGGGTCGGAGAATCGCCCGGGGCCAGCGTAAACCCCGCCCCCGCCATGGCCGGAATTCTCCGCCACCCGGGAATCGGCGGGGGCGAGAATCGCGGAGCGCCGGTCGGCGGGCCCCCCGCGGCGATTCGCCGGCCCGTGATGGGCCAAAGTCCCACCGCTGACAGGCCAATCCCGCCGGTGTGGTTTAAAGCACCTCTGGTGCCGGCTGGAGCAGGCGACGCGAGCGTGCCACAGGGTTCTGGGGCGGGGGCGCGGGGCAATCTGACCCCGGGGGGGTTCCCCCACGGTGGACTGACCCACGTTCAGGCCCACCGATCAGCGGGAGGGCCTGTGCCGTGGGGGCACTCTTTTTCTTCAGCCGCCGCCACGGCCGCCACCATGGCGGAGGCGGAAGAGACCCCCTCCACCGCGCATGCGTCGGGGTGACGTCAGCGGCCGCTGACGCTCCGGCGCTTGCGCGGACTCACGCCGGCCGGCGAAGGCCTTTCAGCCAGCCGTGGCGCCGGTTGGCGGGGCGCCAAAGACTGTTCGCGCCAGTCAGCGGAGCGGGAGCCAAAGTGGCGCGGGCCTAGCCCCTAAAGGTGGGGAGAATTGCACACCTTTGGGGAGGCCCGATGCCGGAGTGGTTCTCGCCACTCCGGTACGCCGGGACCCCCCGCCCTGCCGGGTAGGGGAGAATCCCGGCCCTGGTCCTTAGTTTGCCATCTCATCCTCCACAGAAAGTAAGCAGTGAGGGTCCTAGATCTTTGATGGAATTACTTCATTTTCTACATATGGGGAGGGATTCTCCCAATGGGAGACTAAGTGCCGACGTGTTTCGCTCCGGCGTCGGAGGCCACTCCTCGCCCCCTATTCTCCCACCTCCGGGGGGCTAGGAGCGGTGCCACGTCATTTACGCGCGCCGGGCCTTGGCACCGCGTAAAGGCGGCGCCGTGTAAATGATGTCACTCGCGCATGCGCGGTTACCGTTACCCCCGCGGGCACCCCGCAAGAAATGTCGGAGTGATCTTGCGGAGAAGAAAGGAGAGCATCCTTCAGAGAGGCCGGCCCGCCGATCGGTGGGCACCGATCGTGGGCCAGACCCCTTTTGAGTGCCCCCTCCCCCCCCCCTCCCACAGGCCACCCCCGCAGCGTTCCTGCGCTGTTCACGCCGGCAGCGACCAGGTGTGGTCGGCGCCGGCGGGAACACGTTCTATTGGGCAGGCCGCTCGGCCCATCCGGGCTGGAGAATCGCCGCTCGACCATTACCATCGGCGAGCGGCGATTCTCCGAGCGGCCAGCCATAAATCTCGGAGCGCCGGTTTGGGGGTGGGCTGGGAGAATCTCGTGTGGGTGCCGGGGCGACGTGGCGGGACTTTCCCGGCGCCGCCACGATTCTCCCACCCGGCGTGGGGAGGGGAGACTTGCGCTCATGAACATTATTTTGTTTTGTCGTACCAGCCTAATCTTGATGCTGAATTATGCTCTCAGCTGGAAATAAATACGGTCATGGTTTGGCCTGTTTACAACAAGTAGGCCTTATGTTGACACAATGACTACAAAGTTGAACTCTGTAGCACCAGTGATCTCAGTGCTACGGGAGCCTGGAATCATGAAAATGGCGGCTTACCTTTTCTTGGTTACTTCTGGCACAGCCCGTGTTGCACACGACATAGGAATTAGGAGCGGAAGTGGGCAATTCAGCACCTCGAGCCTGCTCCGCCATTCGATCATATCATGGCTGATCTCTTCCTGGTCTCAAATCCATCTCACTGCCTGTTGCTATATCCGTTTCACCATTTAAAAGAAAATCAGAAATATATCTATCTTCTTCTTAAAACCACTTAATGATTCAGACTCCACCCCACTATGGGGCAGCGAGTTCCACAAGTCACTACCCTCTGCGAGAAGTGGTTCTTCCTCATCTCAGTTCTAAATCTGCTGCCTCACAACCTATATCCATGACCTCTCGTTCTAGATTTCCCCACAAAGGGGAAAACTTGGTCTATGTTTACTTTATCAATCCCTCTTAGTATTTTATATACCCCGATCAGTTCCCCTCTCATTCTTCTAAACTCCAGTGAGTGTAAGCCTAAACTGTTTAATCTCTCTTCATACACCAACCCTTTCATCCCTGGAATTGATCTGGTGAACCGCCTCTGAAGTGCCTCCAATTCTACCACATCCTTCCTCAAATAAGGAGACAAAAACTGGACACAATGCTCCAGATGTGGTCTCACCAACACCCTATAGAATTGCAACAACGTTCAGAAGGGCAGTAGCGCAGGGAGGTGATGCCTGTGCCAGACGGATGAGGTATGGGCAGGTGCTTGCTGTAATACGCCTTTAAGGGATTGCAGTGATGACATCACCAGAAGGAAGTGTGTCAACGCCACTTGCAATAATACATACAAAACTAAACATATGCACCCTTGAGCAATCCTTCAACATGGTGCTACCTCGTTCCTGCAGCATAGCCAGCGGAAGGCTGCTGGCCAGTGGGGAAAACTGCAAATTGTCTTTCAGGACATCCTCGAGCAGCTCTGGGCCTTCAGGGACTGGCTTCAGACAATTAAACCTCAGCAAGGAGGGAGTTGGAAGGGCAGCAGTCTGAGCTAGCTGGTTGTGTGGCACCAGCAGAGGTATAGGCGGAGTGACAGTGGTGCGAGCCAGAATGGTGTCCCATTGTGAGAGTGCAGCAGGATTCTGTGTGTCTGGATCACTGAAGTTTCCCCAATATCTCTGAAACCCTGATATTCAGCCGCAGCAAAGATTGTTGTGGGAACCGTTACGTCCCTTTCAGCAATGCTGTCCCCACCCACATGATGGTAACAGTCTGAAGCTGAAACATGCCAAGCTGGGCTTGCCAAGTGGGGATGTCAAGACCTCAGTCTGAGCTTTAACTAGAGCACTGAAACATTGGGTGGATTCTGCCTGCATTGCAAGGGAAGTTGAGACACCAACCAAGAGACACAGCATCAATTTTGGGGACACATGTACTGGAGTTGGCCAAAGCTTGCATAACAGAAACAATGGACTCCAAACCCTGAGCCAAGTCCCCCGAACAGGCACCGGAATGTGGCGACTAGGGGCTTTTCACAGTAACTTCATTGGAAGCATACTTGTGACAATAAGCGATTTTCATTTCATTTCAAGTCATAGCCAGACTCCTTCATGCTCCTTGGCATTGGCTTACTTCCAAGACAGCCAGTGCACCAAGCATTCCAGGGCATATATCCATCAAACTTCTCCTGTACTCCGGCCGATCAAAATCTTCACCCTAGTCCTCTGTGTCAAACTTATCCGCACCCTCTGGTGAACTGACGCCTGTGTCATGCTTGACCTGGCTGCAGCATACCCATGCAGATCACATCCCCTAACGTACGTGCAGTACCTGACTCTGGGCTGGTGGTCACACGAATAGAACTGGGCGATGATGGTTTTCATCACGACTGATTTCCTGTTCTTCTGTCACCGTCTCTTACACCATTGTCTGGCCATGAAGGTGACATGGCTATCTGAAAGGAGAAAGGCATAAGGCCAGGCTCATGGTCTGTGTGGAGTCTGCCCGTTCTCCCCGTGTCTGCTTGGGTTTCCTCCGGGTGCTCAGCTTTCCTTCCACAGTCCAAAGACGTGCACGTTAGGTGGATTGGCCATGATAAATTGTCTTTAGTGACCAAAAAGGTTAGGAGGGGTTACTGGGTCACGGGGATAGGGTGGAAGTGAGGACTTAGGTGGGTCGGTGCAGACTTGATGGGCCGAATGGCCTCTTTCTGCACTGTATATTCTATGTTCTATGGTGAGGGGAGGGGGGGGGAGGGGGGAGAGTAAGAGGCTGGACCAACAGCACAACACCTCCTGTGAACAAAATATCTTTTATAAACCTCGAGGACTCCCTCTGTTCTTCCATTTCAAATGATATTCTTTGGAACTAATCAACATATGGGGTTTTCCAGTTTTGCCAGCAGTGGGCATGGTCGCGGGCAAGGTGGGAAAATTTGGAGAGTGCCCAAGTGTCAGATGGCTCAAGGCCGTTCTCCAAAGTTTTCCCACCTCGCGCGTGATGCTTGTGGGACCGGAAAATCCCGGGGAATGTTTTAGGAGCTGGGCTAAAATTGTACCACGCGACAACAATAAATGGTCGTACAAAATTATTTGCTCCAAATCATTTGTTCAGCCAATTTAAAACAATGCATTTAATGAAATAACCTTTGGAGGAAAGCAGCAATACGTTCAAAACCGACAGCCCATAATTCAGTTTCAGCTGCTTCTCAGCCCTTCATTCCAGTTGTTGATTATCTTGCATTAATGGCGGTAATCAAAGTGAAAAATGAGTGTGACTTCTCAAAATCAAAACTGCTTTTTGCTATCATATGATCAGTCCATTGAAGGCAGCAAATCATTTCAAGTCTCCGCGAGAAGCATAATTTTACTCTGCAACTTCAATGAGCGATAACATTGCTCACCACATCTTCTTCCAGATAAATTATTTAATGAAGATTCGCAACATCCTTCTGGAGTTTGTAAATAGCTGAGATGTGTTGGCTCCACATTTGGAATGTCAGACTGGTGTAACTGGTGAACTGAGTCACAATGGACGCAATAGATGAGTTTCCAAAGGAGGAGGATTGACAAATGGATGAATGTATTCGTGTGACAGAGGAGAAAGAACTGAGAGAATGAATCATGAGATCAAAGCAACAGTTAATTAATGGACTGAATTGCTGGGTTGGTTTTGGGTGTGAGTAAAATCTATTGCAACTAACTTAACTGCTGGGCACAAAGTGCTACCTGGCCACACATGACCAGACAATTTGGGTGGGTAAGGTAGCACAGAGGTCATATTGTAGCATTTGCAATCTTCAGACATGAACTAATAATTTCAAGAATTTGAGCATGAATCTGGATTTAATGAACAGCAAAAATTAAGATGCTTGTATATTTTTTAACTGCTGGGTTGTTGTGAAAACCCAACTGGTTCACGAGTGCCTTTGAAGAAAATTTTGGGGGCAATTTTCCCAGCCCCATTCGCCATGGGTGCAAATCATTTTATGGCTGCTACGAGACGATGGCCTGATCCAGCAACCTGTGCAATTTTTGGAAAACTCCGCTTCTTCTGAGGGGCTGTTTAGCACAGGGCTAAATCGCTGGCTTTGAAAGTAGACCAAGCAGGCCAGCAGCACGGTTCAATTCCCGTAACAGCCTCCCCGAACAGGCGCTGGAATGTGGTGACTAGGGGCTTTTCACAGTAACTTCATTTGAAGCCTACTTGTTACAATGAGCAAATTTCATTTCATTTCTTTTCTGTCCCTTTTTGGCCTGCACATGACTTCAGAAAGACTTTCATCGACATAGTGCCTTTCACTACCATCAGCTGTCTCAAAGTGCTTCTCAGTAGCCAATTAGTACACAGCAAGCTCCCACAGACAGCAGCGTGGTAATGACAATCTGTTTTTGAGATGTTGATTGAGGAATAAATATTGGCCTGGATACTGGGCAACACCTCCGCAGTTCTTCAAAATGGTGCCTTGGCACCTTTTACTTCTACCTTAGAGGGCAACTAGGGCCTCAGTTTAACACCCCATCCCAAACACAGCACTCCACTGGAGTGTCAGCCTTGACTTTCACACTCCTGGAGTGGGACTTCAACTCACAACCATCTGACTGAGAACTAAAATCAATTAAGCTATAGCTGAATCCATGTGAAGGCCCAAGCCAACATGGCTGACTCTTAAGCTCCCTGTGAAGTGACCTAGCAATCCACTTAGTTGCATTGAACTGTGACAAAAAAAAAGTTCACCGCCTCCTTCTCAGGGCAACTTAGAATGGTCACTGATTACTCTCCATGTTAGCAACGTTCCCATCCTAGGAATGAATTTTTATAAATCAGGATTACGCACATGGGCTGGATTTGATGGAGGAAAGTTCCCCGTCTCATGCCGATATAAACTATGATGTGATTTTATCAAATCGACAATCCAACATCATCCCGCCAGTTCCCAATAATACTGAAGGTCGGGCCCGGAATTTCAGCTCTTCCACCGAATAAATCAATTAAGAGATGATTAAGGCAAAGCACTCCAGATGCTGGAATCTGAAACAAAAGCAGAAAACATTGGACAATCTCAGCAGGTCTGGCAGCATCTGTGGAAAAAGAAGGGAGCTAATATTTTGTGTCTGGATGACTCTTTATTGGAGAGGTGATTAAGCTTGTTTCTTACCCATTTGTTCCAAATTTTTTGTGAACCACTCCATTTAATGGAACTCACACAGGGAAAACATAAAGTGAGTTGCACCAGAAATATGGGGGCAGCATGGCAGTGCATGAAAAGACTTGGAAATGGGTGCACGAGCACATGCATCATGGACCCATGCTGAAGGTAAAAGTATTTGGGTGTGAGTGAACTTCAATACCTCCCAGGTTCAACAGTCGGACAGAACAGTTAAGGAGACAGTGAGAGCACAGGGGGGCCTGGAGACAGTGGTATCCCAGAAGGTGAGCACACCAGCAGAGGGCCCAGATCACACTATCCCCATGTTGTTTGTACACTCTGGAGGGGGCTTCTCCACTGAGAAGGAAATGAGAAAGAGAGGGAGAGGGAGAGAGGAGGCTGTAGTCCAGAGACAGTTGTGCTCTGCAGTCCAATCTGAGTGTGGAACATATTGTTGCACAAGAGCCAGAAGAGAAAGAACAGCATGCATCAGCCAATCTATTGGGAGAGTAGACATTGAATGCACAGAATGTTTACAGGCAACAAGCAAATTACTTTCAGCTCTCAGAGCACCAGTGTCATCGTAAACTGTGTCTCTCCAGGGAGACAGTGATTGCACTTTGCGAAATGCACGGGGAGATCAGTTCAAACTGGTGTTCACTGATTGCCTGTTTTTTTATTGTGACTATAGCCTTGTACCATTATACATCGGAGTCATTCCAGACATCAGCTGGAGATCTTTGTGACATAACTCAAACTGCGGCTCACCATTGCATAAAGGAAGCCATGGATGCAATGTTCACATGAGCAAACAACTTTGTTTTGTTCCCCACCCATGATGTTAGCCAGGCTGAGAGAACCAGAGGCTTCCAGTGTACTGCTGGTTTCCCTAAAATCCAACGTGTGCTGGCCAGTTGGCTCCAGTGGGCCAGTTAGGGTATTGGTTAAACGCAAACATTTCCATTTCAATGTCAAATTGTGTATGACCTGGGTCTAAGGATCATGCAGGCACGTGCCTGCAATACTGGGTGTATTGACAATTCTTACATCCTTAGGTTCTCCCAGGTGCCATGAATGTTCTGTCCACCAGAGCCATTGGAAGGTTGACTTGTCGGCGACAAGAGATGGCTCATGATGCCATTGAGAAGTCTGTGGACAGAGGCTGAGCTGCTCTTCAATGAGAACTATGTGCTCGGGTCATCATTACCATTAGTCCGTGCAGGCAGCTCTCTGCATGAGTCTCCAGCTCGGGGCTTACCAATTATCATTGTCTGTTGAGCGATACACAACCTGATACTCCAGAGAGGGGGGGGGGGCCCTGGCAGAGGATGGTCTACTAGAAGGGCCTATTGAACTACACCCCATGTCACCACAGGTGATACGCCCACCGGGTTACTAATGGGCAGGTGCATTAGAACGCGACTGGATATTATATTTCTGAATTTGGCGGGGAGGGTGGAGGCTAAACAGAACCCACAAAAAAAAACACCACAACTCAAAAGAAAACTGAAAGAACATTGAGGTGGATGATTTGGAATATGTGAAGAATTTTGATGCTGGCCCAAGTAAGATCTCAGGAATGGTAGTGGCAAAAACAGTCCAGTGTCGATGTTCAAGGGAGAAGGTGAAAATAAACACCTGGACCATGTGAGGAGAAGATAACCTTGCACAGAGCCAGTGCGGCAAACGTGCCCTTGTAGGCTTGTCAGTGATTCGGCTCCAGACAGCACGGTAGCACAGTTGCTTCACAGCTCCAGGGTTCCAGGTTTAATTCCCGGCTTGGGTCACTGCCTGTGCGGCGTCTGCACGTTCTCCCCGTGTCTCCGTGTCCTCCGGTTGCTCCAGTTTCCTCCCCCAGTCCAAAGATGTGCGGGTTAGATGGATTGGCCATGCTAAATTGCCCTTAGTGTCCAAAAAAAGTCAAGTAGGGCTACTAGGAAGAAGGGATAGGGTGGAGGCATGGGTTTGAGTAGGATTCTCTTTCCAAGGGCCGGTTGAGACTCGATGGGCTGAATGGCCTCCTTCAGCGCTGTAAATTCTATGAAATCATGCCACAGCAAGCTACTCAAAGGGCAAACCCAGTAATGTTCTGGGGGGACTGAGGACGCTATCTGCACGGATGCACCTTCAAAAATCGAGAGTCAACCTGTGAGGTTCAAACCAAAGTTACCTGGACTGCTGAAGCACCTATTAGTGACCTGCGTTGCTCTCAAAGGATTAAGAAGTCCTCTGCCAACTTACCGTGTAAATGGATAGTTAGAGAGACACTTGTTGAATATTTTTGCAAACAGTTCCTTTGTGAACTGAACAATGTTAATTGGGTTTTAAAGGGGGAAGAAAGGTGGTTGCGTACCCCTTTAAGGGACCGAGCTGCTGGAGGGTCATGTGAGCCAATTAGCCAGTGGGGCAGGAGCATGTGAACCCTGGGGGCGGAGCGCGGGTTTCCCTGTCAGTTGGGAATTTGGAGTCTTGGAATACGGAGCTTTTATCTCATTCTCTGTACATGGTTTCTTACTTTAATAAAGCGTTAATTTGTTAATCTGCCTTCTGCTGCTCCACTGCTCGGGGGGCATACGGGTCTTTCAGGGGGGCTATGGTTGATCGGGTGGCTGGAGCGTTCCAGGTCAGGGGTTGCCCCTGGGCTGGGGGTGATGAGGGCCTTTGCGTTTGTGAGGCCTTCTAGCCATTTTTCAATAATGTGGAGACTCATAGCAGTGGCAATCACAGCTGCAGCCTGCCTGTCCCACAAAACTCTTCTAGGACAGAGCCATGTTAAAGCTTAGATTATGAAAGTCAATTTTCACTCACTTTGATTCTGACCAGCCTCTAGATTCACAGCTGAAGGCTATTTCAAATGAGGAATTAGCCTTGTTAGTTGAGAGAACTAACTGCTTTCTGCACCCTGTGGCATTTGATGCTCTTGGTTGATATCCTCTGGAGTCTCAAAAGCCGGAGGGCTCCCAACGACTTATCGGTGTTGCTGGCATCGCTGTGCCACCCCGTTTTGTCCGCTGCCCTTGTGATGCGCTGTGTCAGGAGGGGGGGACCAGAAGAACGGGAGATTGCCGTATCCTCCTTGGTGGCAGGCCCTGGGTTGGGCTCCAGCCCTTCCTCCTCCCTGTGGGTGCTCATAGGCTCTGGGTGACTCCATGGGATGGAGAAGCAGCTGAAATGTGCTTCAGCAGCCCCTTCATCACCTGGCTTTGCCGGTCCGGGAGACTCCCCATTGTCTACACCATGGTGTCAACACCCTCAGCGATGGTCCTCAGTGACTGAACCACGGTCTCGACTGGGCAATGCCCACCTGTGTCTGGGACATGTCCCTCATCAACTGGGACATAATGTCGAGGGCCTCAGCCATAGGCATCACAGTGTCAGCAGCACCTTGGACACCACCATTCAAGGCACAGACATCTTGCTCCAGGGTTTCCACTGCAGTCACCATCTTTGCTGTGAAGGCCTGGATTCCTCACATTGCCAGAACCATCACCTGCGCCTGAAGGCTTTGGGGCTCCTCTATTTGGCTTTGCAATCACTGGAATGTATTTACATCCCCTCCTGAACCTTTTGGCCGTGTCCGAACATCTGCATCAACCTTGTCCAAGGGCTCAATATGGGATTGAGACCCAGTTGAGTCCTGTGATCCTGCAGAACTCTAACTGCTGCCTCCATTGGATGTCCCTGCCTCCACCTGATGTGCATCAGTAGCTGTGTGGTGCTCAACAGATAGTGCCCCCAAAGCCTGTCCACTCTTGTCGCCCACTGAGGTGCATGTCTCTGCGCTGCTGGAAGGTGCATGTGATAGCTGTGACGCATCACCAGTGTTCTCTGGGAAACCCAGTGGATGTGGTCTATCTGGATTTCCAAAAGGCCTTTGATAAGGTGCCACACAGGAGCCTGCTGAGTAAGGTGAGGGCCCATGGTGTTCGAGGTGAGCTACTGGCATGGGTTGAGGATTGGCTGTCTGACAGAAGGCAGAGAGTTGGGATAAAAGGTTCTTTTTTGGAATGGCAGCCCGTGACCAGCGGTGTCCCACAGGGTTCAGTGTTGGGGCCACAGCTGTTCACCATATATATTAATGATCTGGATGAAGGGACTGGGGGCATTCTAGCGAAGTTTGCCGATGATACGAAGTTAGGTGGTCAGGCAGGTAGTGCTGAGGAAGGGGGGAGGCTGCAGAAGGATCTAGACAGTTTGGGAGAGTGGTGCAGGAAATGGCTGATGCAATTCAATGTGAGAAAATGTGAGGTCTTGCACTTTGGAAAAAAGAATCCAAGCATAGACTACTTTCTAAACGGTGAGAAAATTCATAATGCCAAAGTACAAACGGATCTGGGAGTGCTAGTCGAGGATTCCCTAAAGGTAAACATGCAGGTTGAATCTGTGATTAAGAAAGCGAATGCAATGTTGTCATTTATCTCAAGAGGGTTGGAATATAAAAGCAGCGGTGTGCTACTGAGCCTTTATAAGGCTCTGGTTAGGCCCCATTTGGAGTACTGTGTCCAGTTTTGGGCCCCACATCTCAGGAAGGACATACTGGCACTGGAGCATGTCCAGCAGAGATTCACACGGATGATCCCTGGAATGGCGGGTCTAACATATGATGAACGGCTGAGGATCCTGGGATTGTATTCATTGGAGTTTAGAAGGTTAAGGGGAGATCTAATAGAAACTTACAAGATAATACATGGCTTAGAAAGGGTGAACGCAAAGAAACTGTTTCCGTTAGGCGAGGAGACGAGGACCCGTGGGCACAGCCTTAGAATTAGAGGGTGTAAATTCAGAACAGAAATGCGGAGACATTTCTTCAGCCAGAGAGTGGTGGGCCTGTGGAATTCATTGCCGCGGAGTGCAGTGGAGGCCGGGACGCTAAATGGCTTCAAGGCAGAGATAGATAAATTCTTGATGTTGCGAGGAATTAAGGGCTACGGGGAGAATGCTGGTAGGTGGAGTTGAAATGCCCATCAGCCATGATTGAATGGCGGAGTGGACTCGATGGGCCGAATGGCCTTACTTCCACTCCTATGTCTTATGGTCTTCTCCTTGGAGCTCTCCTCCAAGGTGTTCTCTTGGGTGGCAGAGGGGAGATGACTTCGGATGGCCCGGCCTCATCAGATGGTGATCCTGCAAGACAATAGAAAATGGTCAGTGAGAGAGAAGGATAATTTTGTGAGACATCATCAACTCACTTGAGACAGGTCATTTGGGTGAAGGGGAAGTGGATCCTCAGCTCTCTGGCACAGGCCAACCTCGCTGTCATTCACTGCCCTCTCGCCGGGCAATCCCACGATCTCCAGGACCTCTTCGTCATAGGGGGTGAGGACTTGAATCTCTGGGACTCCTCCCCCGTCTTCGCCCCTTCCTCTTTATTAAGGGCTATCTTCTCCTACGGGGACAAAGAGAGGACATTGTGAGCCACACACTTGATGGGTTGGGGGGGGGGGGGGGGGCCTGTAGCATGTGGAATGTGTGGGGACCGCATCTAGAAAAAAAGGGGTTGTGCTGGAGGGTGACAGGGGGTTCTAAGGAACAAGCTTGAAGATCGGATGTTGGGAGGGTTCGAGGAATGGGAAGGAAGAGAGAGGTTTGTGAAATTGAGTGGTGGCAGGTGGCACTGCTGACAAGAGAGAGGTTGTAACTTACCGTTGCAGCTAATTGTCACATGTGTACCGAGGTACAGTGAAAAGTATTTCTCTGCGAGCAGCTCAAACAGATCATTAAGTACATGAAAATAAAATAAAATAAAAATAAAATACATAATAGGGCAACACAATGTACACAATGTAAATACATAGATACCGGCATCAGGTGAAGCATACAGGAGTTTAGTATTAATCAGGTCAGTCCATAAGAGGGATGTTCAGGAGTCTGGTAACAGCGGGGAAGAAGCTGTTTTTGAACCTGTTTGTGCGTGTTCTCAGACTTTAGTATCTCTTGCCCGATGGAAGAAGTTGGAAGAGTGAGTAAGCCAGGTTGGAGGGGTCTTTGATTATGCTGCCTGCTTTCCCCAGGCAACGGGAGAAGCAGATGGAGTCAATGGATAGAATCCATCGTGTGATGGACTGGGATGTGTTCACGACTCTGAAGTTTCTTGCAGTCTTGGACCGAGCAGTTGCCATACCAGACTGTGATGCAGCAGCTCGGATGCTTTCTATGGTGCATCTGTAAAGGTAAGAGTTAATGTGGACATGCTGAATTTCCTTAGTTTCCTGTGGAAGTATAGGCGCTGTTGTGCTTTCTTGGTGGTAGTGTCGACGTGGGTGGACCAGGGCAGACTTTTGGTGATGTGCACCCCTTGGAATTTGAAGCTGTTAACCATCTCCACCTCGGCCCCGTTGATGCTGAAGGGGTGTGTACAGTACTTTGCTTCCTGCTGTCAATGACCAGCTCTTTAGTTTTGCTGGCATTGATGGAAAGATTGTTGTCGTTGCACCATTCCACGAGGTTCTCTATCTCCCTCCTGTATTCTGACTCGTCGTTATTCGAGATCCGGCCCATTATGGTCGTGTCGTCAGCGAACTTGTAGATGGAGTTGGAACCAAAGTTTGCCATGCAGGCGTGTGTGCATAGGGTGTATAGTAGGGGGCTAGGTACGCAGCCTTGTGGGGCCCCGGTATTGAGGACTATCGTGGAGGAGGTGTTGTTTATTCTTACTGATTGTAATCTGTGGGACAGAAAGTCGAGGATCCAGTTGGAGAATGAGGAGCCAAGTCCTAGGTTTTGGAGCTTTGATATGAGCTAGGCTGGGATTATGGGGCGGGATTCTCCGACCCTAGTCCGGGTCGGAGAATCGCCGGGAGGGGGCGCGAGATTCGCAGTTTCATGAATAGATTGGAGAAGTTGCCATTATTTTCCTCAGAGAACATCAGATTTGTTCGAGGTATACAGAATCATGAGGGACCAGTATGGAGCAGACCGGGAAAAACTGTTCCCCCTTGGCGGAAGGTTCAAGAACAAGTAGGCACAGATTTAAGGTAAATTTGCAAAAGCAGCAGTGGTAACATGAGGAAATTTTGTTTCATGCAGTGAGTGGTTAGGATCCTGAATATCCTGCCACAGGGTATCGTGGAGGTAGGCTTATTCAAGGCATTATTATCGCAAAAGGAAGAATGTGTGGGGAGAAGGTGGGGTGTGGCACTAGCTGAATTGCCCCTTTGGAGAGTCAGTACAGAAACAATGGGCCAAATGGCTCGTTCTGTCCTGTAACCATCTTGCGATTCCATTCTGTGACCTGAACCAGGCTGGTAATCTGGCACTGCAAGTTCTACACTTGTAATAAAACCTTTACCCTAAATCCTCAGCCTGTGCTCACTTTTCAATTCACCCCATGCCTCCAAAAGAGATTAATAGCAGCACAATTTTTGCATAGACACCGTGTTCTTGTTATGTTTAATGCTCTGTCATGTTACTCCCATCTCAGTGATGTTGTTCTAGGTTGCAGATTTGAAGATTATTAAGTGCTTGATAACTATAATATGGCTTGACTTCATTAAAATCTTCTTCCAGTTGCTGAACAGAACCAATGTTTTCGCAAGTGGTTCACCAATTTATTTCTGATATCATGATCCTATGTTAAGAGCTGGAAAGCTATATTCCTGAGCCATGGGTAGAATTCCATGTGTAACATGCACACTCGGCAGGTGGAACTGGAAATGGTTGTGTTTCTCGGTCTCGTCTGCGATCAATTAGGACTCGCTATATTATGCTGGCTGGCCACTTAAGTTGCAGCCAGCGTGAATCGCAGCCACATTAGGTGCGGTTAGGATGGGAGGGCACGCAGTGGGCCCCATGTCCAATTGTGGCCCCGTGAAGTTGAAAGGCCCTGTGGCCGCTGAAGAAACTGGAGGATGCAGAATGTCATCTGCTGGAGGACACACCAGGTGGAAGGGGGGCCCCAGTGGCCAGTAAACCTCCCGTTTCTCTGACAACTGTCTGTGAGGCTTCTTGGGGATGGCAACAGCCAGGAGGGACATCCTAATGCCCAGGAGTGGAAGGAGGAGGCCACTTCATCTCATAAAGAAGGCAAGGATGGAGGTGGGCAGTTGAGTTCAGTGGGCATGATCTGGTTCAGCGCATCCAGGTCCAGTGCGGGAAAAGTTTCACTGGGAATGGATGAGTTCTGAGTGGGCATTGTCCAGTGTGGGGGACAGAGGAAGGATGCCCGTTTGCAGTTGCAATCAGGTATGTGGGTTTTAGGGAGTCTCAAAGCACACATCTTAAAGCTGGAGAGAAGAATCTGAAGTCTTCTTCAGGTGTCCAAAAGGGTGGGAACATTTTCTGGCCTCTCTTAAGGTGATCTGAGTTGGGGGATAGTAAAGCACAGGAGGTGGAGGTTTGAATACCCAATTGAGTTCTATACTTGCAGGAGGAATGTAGTCATAACAATTGGGAGGGAGCAGCCCCTGGTGGTGTGGTGTCAAACCTGACCATCCTCACCAGCCATGAGCTGCGATCCCTGGAGTTCAATTGCGAAGGTGGAGGTAGGTCGCAGGTCGTGAAGGGACTGGTATCTCAGATGAAGGGAAGAACGCAGGGACTGATTAGTAACAAGATGAGGGTGAAAATGCATGGGGAGATCTGGCGGAGATCCCTGAAGGTCTCCATGCCATGACCTCTGTCATGCAGAAGTGCCTGCAGAGCATGAGCTCTGCGTTGACCCTTAGCTTCAAGCAAACAGCCTCATTCATCGAGAGAGTGGCGACTCTCATGGAGAAGCAGCTCCAGGAACGAATGAGGCATTCCTGGTGTTGCGCTCGGACCTACAGGTCCTCACTCAGGGACTGACCTCAGGAGGTTACTACCAGTGTGGGAAAGGAATGCAACACACACTCATTCTGAAGGGTGCCTGTCCTTCATTGGTGAATGGGGAGGTGATGACTTACTTCACAATGGTGGACCAACTGTCTGCTATCTCTTGGACCTTCTCTCGCGATGCCCCAGACGAGGGCAGCAATTCTGCTCTTTCTGCTAGTCACCTTGGGCGGGATTCTTGCCCGGGGCCATGTCAATCCCGCCCCGCCATGTCCCGAATTCTCCACCCCCTCGAGATTCGACAGGGGCAGGAATCGCACCCCGCCGGTCGGCGGGCCCCTCGCGGCTATTCTCCAGCCTTAGATGGGCCCAAGTCTCGCCGCTGACAGGCCTCTCCTGTTGGCATGGATTAATCCACCCACCTGACCGGCGGGATTGGCGGTGTGGGCAGGCTCCGGGGTCCTGGGGGGTGGGCGCGGGTGATCTGACCCCAGGGGGTGCCCCCACGGTGGCCTGGCCCGCGATCGGGGCCCACCGATCGGCGAGCGGGCCTGTGCCGTGGGGGGGCACTCTTTTTCATCCGCCTTTGCCATGTTCTTCACCATGGCAGAGGCGGAAGAGACCCCCACCCCTGTGAAAGTGACGGTATGACGTCAGCAGCCGCTGACGCTCCGGCGCATGGGTAGACTTACGCCAGCCGGCGAAGTCCTTTCGGCCCCAGCTGGCGTGGCGCCAAAGGCCGTTCACGCCAGCCGGCGGAGTGGGAACCGCTCCAGCGCAGGCCGAGCCCCTCAATGTGAGGGCTTGGCCCCTAAAGGTGCGGAGTGGTTCACGCCACTCCAACACGCCGGGACCCCCCGCCCAGCCGGGTAGGGTAGAATCCCGGCCCATGTCATCTTCTGACTTCGCATTGACTGAGGCGTGCCAAGCCATCTTGCTGAGTGAACCCTCACAGGCAGAATCTACTCAGGCCAGAGGGCGACTGTCAAGTTCATCTGGGACAACAAGGCATCAAAGTCAGAAGCCTGCGCCCCACGCCTCTGATAGCTGCAGACACAGTGAGGGAACTCAGGGATCTGTACAGGGTAGTTCTGTTGTCGTTTCCGGTCATCGTACACTATTAATGATCCAACTGGATGTTTTTGCTTTGTTTTATGTTATTGTTCTCACAATAAATTACTTATTGCTCATAAGCCATCAGCATCATGTGGGCTTGATTGGTTTCAACCTCATAAATGGCTGTGCATCGGCATCCAGGCTATCAACTTTTATTTCTGAGGCAATTGGACTCATGGAGTGGTTAAGTGTGAGGTGTTTGGGATTGGAGTGGTGTCCATGGATGCTGTGGGAGGGCAGGGCATGCTAGCCCAGCCACAAAAGCACTGAACCATGACCTCCCGGTGTCACTGCCCCCTGAAGGTTCCTGATTTCAGCCTCCACAGTGCTTGCCTTCTGGCTGCCTGGGATCTGTATCCAAGTCAATGTTGGTGTCCTCATCTGAGGCAGGTGCAGCAGCATCAGCACCTTCCTGGCCCAGAGAGTCACCCCTTGATAGAGCAAAATTTATGAAGTGTGCAGCTGACAATGCGATGAGGGGCACTCACTCAGGCAGATACTACAGGGCATTGCTGGATCGGTTGAGGCATTGGGATCTTATCTTCAACAGCCCAATGGTCATCTCCACCACTAACCTTTGGGATATATGGCAGTGGTTGTATCTGTCCTCTGCCTCTGTTCTCAGGGCCTGACAGGCGTCATCAGCCACCTTTGCAACGGATATCCCTCGTCACCAATCAACGTCGCGTCGAGGCGAGCTGAAGCCGTGGAAAGCCATGCCACTTGCAAGTGGCGCAGCATGTAGGCATCATGGGAGCTGCCGGGGCACCTTGTACAGACCTGTAGAATCTGGGTCATGTGATCACAGATTATGTGATCATGGAGTGGAAATCCTTCCTGTTCACCAAGATGCCCGGCTGGCCGGTTGGCACCTTGCTGGCCATATCGATTCAATAGCACCCTGGATATGGGGGAACCCCTGCAATTGTGGTGAAGCTTCTGGTCTGTGTATCTTGGCTGACTCAGTTTGTCCCGAAATGAAGGAATATTCTCACCCGTCTGAACAGATCGTCAGTCACCAGCTTCACCCAGCTGTGTGCAGCTGACTGCAAAACTCCACAAACATCACCCACAAACACCCACGACTCACATGCCTCCTCTCTCTTTTCTCCCTGTCCTTCTCCTCAAAGGAAGTGGTCCTTGCTGAGTATACTTTATCCATATGCAGGTTTGCAAATGTCCCGTAAACTCCACACAATAAGATTGTGTAGCGCGGTAGCACAATGGGTACCACAGTTGCTTCGCAGCTTCAGGGTCCCAGGTTCGATTCCCAACTTGGGTCACAGTCTGTGTGGAGTCTGCACGTTCTGCCCGTGTGCGTGTGGGTTTCCTCCGGGTGCTCCGGTTTCCTCCCACCGTCCAAAGGTGTGCAGGTTAGGTGGATTGGCTATGATAAATTGCCCTTAGTGTCCAAAAAGGTTAGGTGGGGTTACTGGGTTACGGGGATACTGTGCTCTTTCCAAGGGCCGGTTCAGACTCAATGTGCCGAATGGCCTCCTTCTGCACTGTAAATTCTATGATAAGATTATGCAGGGCTGCGATAGGGTAGATAAAAAGAAGATGTTTCAATGAAATATAAATGTAATCCAGTAAGGAACTCAGAAAAATTTAGTTACTCAGGGAATAGTAAGAATGTGGAACTCGCGACCACCTCTCGTAGTTGAGGAGATCAATATAAACACCTTAAGTGAAAGGCATTTAAGTAAGAGTGAGGAAGGAATTGGAGAATTTTCTGTTGCAATGATATGAAATAAGTTGGGACAAGGCTCATGTGGAGCCCAGGTAACACCATAAAACTGTTGGGCCAAATGGCCTGATTTGTGCTGTAAAACTGTATGTTCTCCGGTGCAGCCTGTCCAATTCAGAATTTCGATAATTTCCTGCTAACACTGACATGGATAAACTTGAGTGCCAGATATATTTTTTAAAGCTCTTGTCACATTCATTATGGTTAAAGCTAGAGAATAATTATCATTTGCAGTTTGTTTCCATCTGCCTTGTTTTATCAACCAAAGGAGACGAACTTGCAACAAATGATACGCCCATCTGGAACACATTAATAAGGTGTTTTTATAGGAGATGCAGGAATACTATTTCTTTTTTTTTTAATCACGTTGATTAAGTCAATGAAGATTAAATAAGCCTCTGATGAAGAATTGCAAAACTTTCCATGTTATTTTTCTGATCAAATGACTAAAAGTTTGATTGCAATCTCAATCTGTCGCTGCTGCAAACTGTAAACAATCACCATTTTACTTCTAAATATCAGGCTCATTAATCAGATAAATTATCTGTGAAGCTTTCTGCTTCATTTCTGAAGACAGTTCCATTGAAAAGTTCTTTGGCATTGATCATTGAACAACAATGTGGCTGAAGACTGAACCCATTACTCCTCATCATCTACCTGTCAGACATCCAAAAATATTTACAAAGTCCCATGTTGATCATTTGGGAATTCTGATTCCATTAGATTTTCTTCCTGGGCTGATGTGGGAATGGGGTCCAAATCAAACCCAGGAAGATGGGAAAATCCTGCCCTTAGCGTGGGCAGTGGGAGGTTGACACCCGCTTCTCTGGAGATTGTGCTGAGGGCATGTTGTAGGTGTTGAATAGGTGGTGTGTTCCCCCTTGCTACCAGACATGGCCAACACGTTCCTGATGTTTCTACTGAGTGCAATTTCCCAGCAATATCATATTTCATCTTCAAGTCCCATTCCAGACAGTTTAACCCTTTACAGCCTTCTGGACTCAACACTGAGTTCAACAGTTTTAGAGAGATTTTGTTTCTTTCCCTTTACTAGTTTGTTTATTTTCTCTCTTGCCCCTCTCTTATCTCCTTTCTTTGCTTTCGAATGCGACCTATTCTTGATTGTGCCATTCACACCTCCTCCAGCCACTTCGCTTGTTCCATTGTCACTTCCTTTCAACCAGCACTATGAAACCTTTGGTCAGTTCATCTCTCCAGCCCGCCACCCTATCACCCAATCATATAACTTCATTTTTGTTTTGTTCTTCTGTTTATCACAAACATACCAATCATACACTGTCTTGTGGTAAATACTAGTGGACAGCAGTTCAAAAGATGCGTGCCATTAATTGTGCATCACACCACAATGTATTTTATTACTATTTTTCCCACCTATTTCACTTGCTCAAAACCTGTTACATTTGTAACTTTTCCCAGTTCTGACGAATGGTAACAGACCTGAAGAGTTAACTCTGTTTCTCCTTCCATGGTTCATTCCTGACCTGCTGAGTATTTGCAGCATTTTCTGTTTTTATTTAAAATTTGTAACATCCACATTATTTTGCTTTTGGATTTGGGCACAAAATCTAATCGAATGCTTCAATGCAGTATTGAGGGAGCACTGCACTGTCGGAGTGGCAGTACCAAGAATGTGCTGTACATTTGAAGGGGCAGTACTGAGTGAGTGTTGCACTGTTGGAGGGACAGAGACGGGAAGCACCAAGACAGGGCTCCACTGTTGGAGGGATAGTGCTGTGGGTGTGCTACTGCCTTATCAGAGGAGAAATACTGAGAGGCTGCTGCAGTGATGGTGGGGCAATACTGTGAGTGTGCTGCGCTATTGAAAGTGTCAACCTTTGGATGACAAAGCTAAACAGAGACCTCAACTGTCCTCCAAGATGGACAAAAAAGATTCCAGAGTAGGGGTCTCTGTAATGGAAGGGTTTCTGGTGGGGGTCTCTGGTGGGGGGGTTGATGGGGGTGTCGGTTCACCCTCATACTGTGGAGGGGGGGAGGGACCCAAATAATCCTATGCTGGGGGTGGGAGAGGAATTGCATTGCAAAGAGAGGAGGTTCAACCACCGGATCTGACTATTGGGCCACCCAGACCAAATGATGGCCCGATAGCTGGATTCGCAGCGGAATCCCTCACAATCCCCGCCATGCATAAA
This sequence comes from Scyliorhinus canicula, assembly GCF_902713615.1. Classification (NCBI taxonomy): domain Eukaryota; kingdom Metazoa; phylum Chordata; class Chondrichthyes; order Carcharhiniformes; family Scyliorhinidae; genus Scyliorhinus; species Scyliorhinus canicula. Next base: position 24,473,743 of record NC_052150.1, on the reverse strand, counting down.
TTTGCATTGCAAAGGACAGTGAATCGCCTCCCGTTCCAAACGCAAACTCAAATCTGAGGTGATTAATTTTCGGCGGGAGAAAATAATCTGCCAACAGAGAATTCCGGTCCTCATTTTATTCTATGGATTCTATGGGAAGCAAGAAATGAAATTGCAGAGCCGTTGGCAATGATCTTTTCATCCTCGCTGTCAACAGGGGTGGTACCAGAGGATTGGAGAGTGGCGAATGTCGTGCCCCTGTTCAAAAAAGGGAATAGGGATAACCCTGGGAATTACAGGCCAGTTAGTCTTACTTTGGTGGTAGGCAAAGTAATGGAAAGGGTACTGAGGGATAGGATTTCTGAGCATCTGGAAAGGCATTGCTTGATTAGGGATAGTCAGCACGGATTTGTGAGGGGTAGGTTTTGCCTTACAAGTCTTATTGAATTCTTTGAGGAGGTGACCAAGCATGTGGATGAAGGTAAAGCAGTGGATGTAGTGTACATGGATTTTAGTAAGGCATTTGATAAGGTTCCCCATGGTAGGCTTATGCAGAAAGTAAGGAGGCATGGGATAGTGGGAAATTTGGCCAGTTGGATAACAAACTGGCTAACCGATAGAAGACAGAGAGTGGTGGGGATGGCAAATATTCAGCCTGGAGCCCAGTTATCAGTGGCGTACCGCAGGGATCAGTTCTGGGTCCTCTGCTGTTTGTGATTTTCATTAATGACTTGGATGAGGGAGTTGAAGGGTGGGTCAGTAAATTTGCAGATGATACGAAGATTGGTGGAGTTGTGGATAGTGAGGAGGGCTGTTGTCGGCTTCAAAGAGACATAGATAGAATGCAGAGCTGGGCTGAGAAGTGGCAGATGGAGTTTAACCCTGACAAGTGTGAGGTTGTCCATTTTGGAAGGACAAATATGAATGCGGAATACAGGGTTAATGGTAGGGTTCTTGGCAATGTGGAGGAGCAGAGAGATCTTGGGGTCTATGTTCATAGTTCTTTGAAAGTTGCCACTCAAGTGGATAGAGCTGTGAAGAAGGCCTATGGTGTGCTAGCGTTCATTAGCAGAGGGATTGAATTTAAGAGCCGTGAGGTGATGATGCAGCTGTACAAAACCTTGGTCAGGCCACATTTGGAGTACTGTGTGCAGTTCTGGTCACCTCATTTTAGGAAGGATGTGGAAGCTTTGGAAAAGGTGCAAAGGAGATTTACCAGGATGTTGCCTGGAATGGAGAGTAGGTCATACGAGGAAAGGTTGAGGGTGCTAGGCCTTTTCTCATTAGAACGGAGAAGGATGAGGGGCGACTTGATAGAGGTTTATAAGATGATCAGGGGAATAGATAGAGTAGACAGTCAGAGACCTTTTCCCCGGGTGGAACACACCATTACAAGGGGACATAAATTTAAGATAAATGGTGGAAGATATAGAGGGGATGTCAGAGGTAGGTTCTTTACCCAGAGAGTAGTGGGGGCATGGAATGCACTGCCTGTGGTAGTAGTTGAGTCGGAAAAGTTAGGGACCTTCAAGCGGCTATTGGATAGGTACTTGGATTAGGGTAGAATAATGGAGTGTAGGTTAACTTCTTAAGGGCAGCATGGTAGCATTGTGGATAGCACAATTGCTTCACAGCTCCAGGGTCCCAAGTTCGATTTCGACTTGGGTCACTGTCTGTGTGGAGTCTGCACATCCTCCCCGTAACTGCGTGGGTTTCCTCCGGGTACTCCGGTTTCCTCCCACAGTCCAAAGATGTGCAGGTTGGGTGGATTGGCCATGAAAAATTGTCCAAAATTCTATGATTAACCTAGGACAAAAGTTTGGCGCAACATCGTGGGCCGAAGGGCCTGTTCTGTGCTGTATTTCTCTATCTATCTATTTCCAGCATTCATGGTATTTTGATTTTGTATAAATGTCAAACTAGAATTATCTGCTTCTGGGCTGAGCACTTGTTCAGTTCATTGTAGGACTTTCAGCTCAGGTTTGAAGGACTTTAGTGTTCATGATCTGAAATTGATTAGCTACAACCTTGTAGCCTAAACTAATAAGGAAAAGCAAATGCTTTTGTTAATTTCTGAGCAAACGCTTGGTGGCACGCATTGCAGTTCAAACAGGTTTTGAAGTGTCAACTGGTCAACCAATTAGCTGCTAATGTTGTGAGGCCCACGAGCAAGTGGGTGAAGTTACACCATTTGATTGACTGAAGGGCATTTGTGGGAATAAAAACAATAGAGAAGCAATTATGAATGAATTAATCAGCTCAAATGCATCTAGGTAGATCAGGAGAAATTAGTAGTTGATGAAATGGCCGCGATTCTCTGATCCTGAGGCTAAGTGTTAACGCTGTCATAAACGCCATCACGTTTTATGACAGCATCAACAGGCCCCCAGGATCAGCGATCCTGCGCCTCACAGGGGCTAGCACGACACTGGAGCGATTCACACAGCTCCAGCTGCCAATACCAGCGTCATATGTGTGCTGCGGGTCTGCGCATGTGCACTGCGGCTGGCGCGAATTTGCGCATGCGCATTACGACTGGTGCAAACTCGTGCATGTGCGCCAGTTACTTTCTCCGCGCCGGCCCCAACACAACATGGCGGAGAGCTGCAGGGGCACGGTGTGGAGTAAAATAAGCATCTAGCAGGAGACGTCTGCCCGCCGATCGGTAGGCCCCAATCGCTGGCCAGGCCATGGTGGAGGCCCACCACCACCCCCTCCCCCCCACCCTGGGGTTGGATACACCCTCCCCCCCCCCACCAGGCCGCCCCCCACAGGATGAACGCTGAGTTCCCGCTGGGTAGATCACACGTGAAAGGTGGCGGTGGGACTCGGCCTATCTCGGCAGCCACTCGGCCCAACGTGCGCGGGGAATCGCCGGAGCGGCTGCATAGAGCGGCCCCCAACCGGCGCTGCACCGGCGCCAATGGCGCCGATTCTCCGATCACCGGAGAGTCGGCGGACAGGCGTAGGAGCAGCGTCGCGTGAATCACGCCCTCCCCCACATCCTGTCGATTCTCCAACCCGACCCGGGGTCGGAGAATCCCGCCCTCGAATTATCTCTGACGTGGAATGAGATGAAACATTGCGCCTCTGTCCCAGTTGGGTTATGAAGGTTAGGATGCACTGGAGAAACCACTCTTTGCCGTCTGTCCCATCAAACCCCGACCCCTCCAGGAGGTTGCCAGTTAAGGACCGTAAAGCAATTGCCCAGGAAGTTCAATTTTCGCTGCACTGAAAACCATCTGAAAGAACGATTTAAATCACGAATTCGGATGGTTCTATTTGTGATCCAGCGATAGGTACCCAGAAAAAGTTGGAAGTACTAAAAGCACTTCTTAGATTCTGGATAACTTTTGTCCTGTGAGCCGTCTGCAACCTCCCCTCAACTTACGACTGCGGGAATCCCCCCCACCATCCCATTACTATGCCCAAGACACCCCACAGGACCACACAACGCCACGACCAATTCCCCAACCCATAGCTATGCCCTCGCCTGAGCCCTCAATTAACCTCTACTCGTCGCCTCCAACACCGCCATTCTCCCCCCTATGATTCCCCTTACCCCTCTAGGACACTGCCAAGAATTCCCCCACCCTGGCGATCTCCCACTTGTGACTTCCCCCATTCCCATCCGCCCACCCCTCTATTCCCCTTCTCCCCCGGGCTCCAACACCTCCCGATCCCTGCACTGGACCCCCGCCCACCCCTTTTGTATTGCACTAGCTGCCATAAAAAAGGGGTGTGCCATTTTCCATGCAATGCTGCAGCCCAGGACAGATGGTCATAGGAACCCACTGCACAATGCACATCTCCCCTGGCCTGAGTTGGAAGGCTGAGCAAGATAAAAGGGTCTGGATTTTAAGGTAAGTGCAGCAGAGTAGCAGTCCAACTAACTTTACTGAGACGTGTTGGAGTTAAACTAAAGGAATGTTCTATCAGAGACAAAGATCATTGTCAATAGGTCAACCACATTTAAAGTGAAAACTCTTCAACACTTTATTTGTTTAACTTAAACGCTGGGCGGGGTTTTCCGGCCGTTCCGGCTGGTTGGGCTGGAAGATCCCACTGCCGGCCAATGGCGGGCATCCTCCACCGCTGCCAAACACGGGGGTGCGGAAAACCCCGTCCTCAATTTTAGGTGCTTGGTTGGAAAAATGTCTGGAATTATCCAGCCCTGCTATGGCTGGACCCACCATGAAGAATGGGGCAGGCTAGCCAAATGTCAATTGACCTTTCATGGCATCAGACGACCCCGGCAGCAGGCCGGATCAGAAAACCACACCCTTTGTGACTGTTCATCCAAACAGTCGTATATCACATCTTAATTACATGCAGGGAGATGACAACCAGATTAAAGGGATCAGGACATGAACTCACATGCCTTGTTTCATTTTGGGACCAAATTACTTTCAAATACCGTTCCATTTGGACTTCAGCCCCACACCATTCTTTTAAAATAAACAATAGCTGCAGATACAAATTAGAAAGAAGTCCAAGATAAATTTGACAGATGTTGATGTAATTGTTGGAGTATTTCCTACCCTGGCTCAGTGCGGACTTTACTCGATTGCCTCAAGGAAGCCATCAAAATACGCAACGCTGCCCAGGGTGGGTTATTTCAGCACTTACTCTACTGCTCCTGTTGTGTACTGTTTGTCCCGCAGTGTTACTTTCCCTTCGTACCGTAACTGTTCTTTCTCTCAACCATAACTTTCGACAGGTTTAGTTGGGTGGGGAAGCCAGCGCTGCTTTACTCAGCCTTCTGGTTACAGCAGCAGATGGATGTCCTGATGGTGTCATTAGACTCCAATGTGCACATTTAAAATGGAGCCAGAAGATTTGGGAAGGGTGACCTTACTGCCTGAAATTATTGATGTGACATGTCCTACCAAATCAGGAAATATTTGATAACAACATAAACGGAAAATGGCTGAAAACACACAGTAACTCCATCAGCATCTACCAGAGAAGATGCCGGCTGATGTCCCATATCTAGATAACCAATTAAACAAGTAATTGTTGAATGAAGATGCTGGACTTTCTCAGTCCAAGCAGTGACACCATGCATCGATGATTCTCCATCTGCTGGGTATATTGGAGGAGATAGAGTATCAGTACAGAAGGGCTGGGGAACTCGGATTCCATTCAAGATGCACATCAGGATTTGCTGCTTGATCAAGCAATGCAAAACTGTATCAACAAAAGTTACTTAATTCCAAAAACAAATCACTGCAAGAGAAAACACTCCAAGAAAGGGGGTGAGGAGGAGGCAGTGGCGTAGTGGTATAATCGCTGGACTGGTAATCCAGGTTCAAATCCCACCATGGCAGATGGGGACATTTGAATTCAATAAAAATAATCTGGAATTAAACGTGTAAAAAGGTGACCATGACATAAAAACCCATCTGGCTCACTAATTTCCTTTAGGGAAGGAAATCTGTCGTCCATACCTGGCCTACATGTTTCTCCACCCACTGCAATGTCCTCAGGGGTGGGCCATAGTTGCCGGTCCAGCAAGTGGATTAATTTTTTAAAAAGGAGCTTCCACTTTAACAGGGAACACTGTGTGATGTGTGTAGCCATCTAAGATGGACACTGGGCTACAAAATGGAGAACTGCTAAGGCTGCAGGGAAAAACAGTCTTAGCAAGGACAAGCAGTTTGCAGAAGACTAATTAGCATTCTGCACGCACAGAAACCAGTTTTGGCCAGGTGCAGAGTTTCAGCCAAAGGTGTAAATGGCAACAGATCTACATAGTAATGAGGTGATCCAGATCCAGACCCCGCACAATAGAAACATTTAAGTATCAATGGATACTTTTGAGTAGATGCCCAGACAGAATGGCGCCACAGTAACCAACACAAAGAACCGTAGGGACCGCCCCACCCATCGAGGAACGACCCTCAGATTGGGGGGTTTAGAAGATATCGATTGGGAAAGGCCCAATCGATACATGGCAGGTAAAAGGCCCGCCCCGAAGGGGCACGGACTCTAGGGACTATAAAAGTAGACCCCGCACATGGGTCGGTCTGTTTTGTCGCTCCGGCTCCGCTTTGCTGCTACATCGCATCCTGACTCCAGTTTCAGCACCGGCCGTTGAGCATCAGCCATCGAACTGTAAGTGCCGATACAACGATCGCTACGTGATCCAGACCTTGCTAGATCCTGACAACTTTAAGTACCTGAGAGTTGCAGACCAAGAACGGGACGAAGGCCTTGTCCCCTGACCTTGCCTGTTCCTGTCTAGATAAGTATTTTAGTTGTTTAGTATTAGAAGTAAGTTAGTCTCTTTAGCGTATGCATGTGTATTTATTATATTTGTCATAATAAATATCAATCGTTTGGACTTACGAATCGGTGTACAGATTTATTACTTTGAACCTGACCTTGATATACTTGTGAGGTGTCTAAATACGGCACCTGGCGACTCCTGAGCATAATTACATACACAGAGCCATAGTAGTGTTAAGCACACGGCCTTTAAACGGAGGCATGTTAATACACTCCAGTAAAACGAGCAACATGTGACTCCCCTCAAAAGCCTGTTTCCTTTGGGTATTTGGGCAAGAGTGATCACAATATCATCAGGCTGAGGCAAGTTATGGAAGAAGATCTGGAAAAAAATCCCATTTAATTGTACATGCCCAGGAAAAGGCTAAATTTAGTTCATTAAAAAAGGAACCAGTCCATGTTGATTGGAAGCAAAGATTGCAAAATCCACAACTGGACAATAGGAGGCTCCCAATGAACAGATTCGTTTGGGTACAGAATTCACATGTCCCCTCAACGAGTAAAGGAACTGCATCCATGTCTGCATCATGCCTAAATCTTTGGAGATTAACATGAAACAGTAAAAAGGAGGATGTGGCGAATACCACAGGAATGGAATAGGGAACCAAACTGCATACTGAACGTTCATGAAAAGTTAAAAGAGAATAAGAGGGACAAAGAGGGAATGTGAAAATACATCAGCAGCCAGCATGAAAAAGAATCCAATAGTTGTGAATAAATGAATCAATTAGAAAAGGATAGTCAAGGGAAGAGTGTGGTCAATTGAGGAGCAAACATAATATAGATATTGTGGAACATCAGGCAAAGCTGAAGTACTAACCAAACACTTGAGATGCTTAAAATGTAGCAGTAAAGGATGAGGTAGTTCCAATATTGGATATTGGGCAATAGATAATAGAATTCGATAAAGAGAAGGGGAGAAATCGATAGAAATTGAAAGTGGATACACGGTTAGCGATGTGGGATTAACCCATGCCAGTTTCTACTAGTGCAGGCAGCACACAAGCTTTATGCTTCCTGCTCATTTAAATAGTAGCAATGCACAGCTCAGGGTTAAATGTACCGTTGAATGGCTGTGTGCTTCAGCTGGGGGCTGAAGCTTGTACAAGGCTGGCGCCACTAACTAGTTCGTATTAATTAATAAGGTCCGCCAGAAGAGGGATGTGATTGTTGTCCCCGTCTGTCTTCTGTTCCTTCCTCTTTCTCCTCCTGTTCTTCAGCTGTTTATCAGGGGGCTGGCACCAGAGACACAGCCCTCATGATAATGAGGTTGTGCAGGATACATTCGACCACAACAAACTGTGACATGCTTTGTGCAAGTACGGCAGGGCTCCTGCAGCATATTGCTCATGCACCACAATGCTCTGCTTGGTGACAGTTCCTGTGGCAACATGGCACTGATTATAAATATATATATATATATATGCTGCCCATATGTGTGTGGGTTATATGTGGAGTCTTGAGCAAGCTGATCAACAGATAGCTCTTGTCACCCTGTGGCCACACTCTGGTCTCTCAAATAGTGATGGCAGAGTGGACTAGCAAAATTAAAATATAAACACTGCTTCCATAATGCACTTAGCATGGTCATACAGCAATTGTGCACCAAAGGAGTGGAGCACTTTGCAATTGCAGTACATCTCTGAATTTAAATAGCACCCTAGGGGAAATGTGTATGACGTCAATGGCTGCTTTGCACCATGAGGAAGCCAGCTATCCTGGCAAATCCACATCCACACTTTGTCATCTTTCTTTCTAGAGAGAAGTCGGCAATGCATTCCCCATTCTTTGCATAAGGACATCAGTTATACAGCAGCAGATAGTGTATTTCAAGAAGTTAATTGTCTTTTAATAATCTTTATTGTCACAAGTAGGCTTACATTAACACTGTAATGAAGTTACTGTGAAAAACCCCGAGTCGCCACATTCTGATGCCTGTTCGGGTACACAGAGGGAGAATTCAGAATGTCCAAATTACCTAACAGCACATCTTTCGGGATTTGTGGGAAGAAACCAGAGCACCCGGAGGAAACCCACGCAGACACAGGGATAACCTGCAGACTCTGCACAGACAGTGACCCAAGCTGGGAATCAAACCTGGGACATGGAGCTGTGAAGCAACAGTGGTACCCACTGTGCTACCATGCTGCCCCCATGTTCGTGTCAGCATAAAAGAGTTAATGACCTTGGTTACATTCTCTGCCACCGGCAGCACCATCTTTCAATCTGATGTGAAGTCCCGAAAGTCGTCCTTGTTCGGTGAATGGGACATTCTGAATTCTCCCTCAGTGCACCTGAACAGTGCCGGAATGTGGCGACTAGGGGATTTTCACAGTAACATCATTGCAGTGTTAATGCAAGCTTAGTTGTGACACTAATGAAGAGTATATAGCTGCCTGCAACAACAGATGACAAGAAACTAGGGAGCACAGCCTCAATGAAATAAAAAGTTTGCTGAGGTTGAGAGAGGAGAATTGTTCCCTGAAGACACTGGGTTGATGTGGACTCCTGAAAAGAGCCCTTCTCCACTCCTCCTTTGCCCTCTTCAGTTTGCCCTCCACTGCGTTGCGTCTGGTCAATCTTCTCCTGCTGCAGACTGATGAGTGGAGTGGAGGGTGGGGGAGTCGGGAGAGTGAACCAAGGGCTTCACACTGTGACATACCACACCCTGTTGACGTCACCAACTTTAAACATCAGGATGAACACCAAACAATTCTACCAGCTAATTAGCAGCGAATTCCTACAGAAATGAACCTCAGAATAGGTGATCAACCCTTCTAATAGTTCTAGTGATGGGAATTTACTGCTACCGTGCACATACTCAGTTGTGAGGGGTGAAGAGAGGGAATCAACTGGAGTGCTGAGGTTAAAAATAGCACCACTGAAGTAAAAACAGCTTATCATGCTGATTGATGTCACGATCAGCTCACTTTGTGTACTTCTGCTGGATGCTACTCACACCTGTGCTACCAAAGTGGCAAAAGCGGTGTTTTGCATGTCCCGCATGGACCATTTTGGATTCTAAATGACACTGTAGCACCAAAAATGCAGGTGCCATGGAGACATAGAGTGGGATTCTCCGCCACCAAAATCGCATTTGGCGATTGACCGGAGAATTTGTTTTTACTCCAAAATCGGGGCAGCACCGTTGTTCGGATGCACCACCCCCTCAAAAACAGCATAATCGCTGAGAACACCGCACATTATTGGGATGGCCTCAGGATGTCACCTGAGGCCCTCCCCCGATGCTCGGTCCCCGATGGGCCAACTTCCCGACGGCATCGGTCGCGTGTGCTCATAGTTTTCGGGGATCTCGCATGGCAACTGTGGACTGTGTCCTGCGCCGCAACAGTCGGGGGTGCGGGGTGGGGGGAGAGCTGTTCTGCTGGCAGGGGTCTTCGGCGGGGGCTGGAGGGACTGGTGGGAGGAGGTCCGGGATGGCGAGGGGGGTTACAGGCTGGCACTATCGGGCAGGCACCATGTTGTACGGCGTGGCCGCCGCAGGTCGCCGGCGTACACATGCGGGGCCACGGACCCGGCCATTCTCCGTCCGTATCTGCAGGCAAAGCCAGGGGGTTTACGTGGTGCGGCTGCTATCCCCCCACTGGGCGGAGCATCTGTGCAGGGACGGGAAATGGGGGTAAAGGAAGCATATGGCATGCTTGCCTTCATCGAACGGGGCAACAAGTATAAAAGTCTGCAAATGATGTTACAGTTACATAGAATTACATATTCCAAGTTACACACTTGGAATACTGTGTCCAATTCTGGTCACCGCACTACCAGAAGGTGAACAGTTGGGGGCTTTTTCTCAGGGCAGAAATAACAATTACAAGGGAGCACAAGTTCAAGGTGAGGGGGGGATAGGTTCAGTGGAGATGTGCAGGGACGTTTTTTACACAGAGGGTGATGGTGGCCTGGAATGCACTGCCAAGTGAGGTGGTTGAGGCAGATACATTTGCGACCTTTAAGACTTATCTAGATAGACACATGAACAGACGGGGTATAGAAGAATACAGGCGTTTGGTCTAGATAGGACGCATGATCGGTGCAGGCTTGTAGGGCTGATGGGGCTGTTCCTGTGTTGTACTGTTGTTTGTTCATTTGTTCTAATGAATGAAAGCCAGCAGGAATTTTTGATTAACTTGACTGACTTATTTGATGAAGTACCCCAGAGGATTAATGAAGGTAGAGGGTTGATGATGTATATATGGACTTTCAAATGGTGCTGCAGAAATGACCAGATAACAGACTTTGAGCAAAATTAAAGCCTGTGGAATTAAAGGGACAGAGACAGCAGGGATAAAATTGAACAAAAAATGGAGAATGGTGGCAAACAATTGTTATTCAGACTGGAGTTAAGTGTCAAATGGTGCTCTCCAGGAACCAATATTAGGACCGCTGCTTTTATGATACATAGTCCCGGACTTCAGTATTGAGACCTTGTTTTCAAAGTTTGCAGATTACACAAAACTCAGAGATTTCGTAAACAATGAGAGGGATAGTAACAGACTTCAGGCGGACATAGATGGTGTAAACTTCTTGGGACAGAAACAATTATTTATTCAGTGAGAGATATTTAGATTCAAAACTGCACAAGTGATGAAACACGGACCCTTCTTTATCATTTAAATCCTCCTGGCAGGTTCCTAGCAGAATATTTGTGTATGTGGTAGCCTCAATTAGACAGAATTCACAATGCAATTTTCAATACGTTACATCTGGACTGGTGAAATGGGCAGTTACATTGCAGATTCAGTGAAGTGTCATGATATTGCGATCTGGAATGCATTGCCTGATAGTATGGTGAACGCAGATTTCATAGTGACTGCCAAAAGGGAATTGGATAAGTAATCAAGGGGAAGATATTTAAAGGGCTATGGACGTAGAGCTAAACAGTGGGACTAATTGGGTAGCTCTTTCAAAGAACTAACACAGCTATGATGGGCCAAATGACCTCCTTCAGTATGGTGTCATTGGGGATACTATGTAAGGAATCTGCTCATCAATGGGAATTACAATGTAAGGAAATTCTCTTGAACAAGGAAGCCTGGCAGATGTTGCACCATGTCCTGAAGTCAGACATGCAAAAAGGAACATCACCCCTCTATTTAGAATCACTATTAAAGACAGACAGCATTAACATTTGTACCATAAGGCCTTGTCATGCAGCAACTGGAGACTCAATATCATCTTGGTTTCTTTTACATATCCCTTTATTAATTACAGACAGGCATGGTCCATTTTGACATACTTATGCCCATAATAAATTCAACATTGCAATTCAGTAGGAACAAGAGAGATAGCCACAAATTTGGAAAAAGGTGTAGCATTCTAAGTGTACTGAGTGGCATCTACTGCACATGAGACCTTTCAACTACCTGCCACTATTTCCCACTCTTCAGTAGAAGAGAATTCCAGCCGTTAATGTCCACATGCAAAGTATTGTCTCCATAAAACTGTGTTCCCGAGAACATTCACGATATACTTATCCTCTAAAACCCAAAGATTCTCCAACTCTTCCAAGGCAGAATGAGATTCACAATTGACTTCTTGAAAATTACAAAGAATATTACAACACGTCTGCTCTATCCTGCGCAAGCCCATGTACAATGAAACCCATTAATCCATTAGACAGGAAAGAACATCACTGAGCAAGCGGATGAAACAGTTGGATCAAACATTTGGAATGAATTGCAAGTTCCTTGCAACAATGGTGGAGTCGGCCAGGATGATGATCCTGTTGTACGTTATTGGCAGCAGAAGTTTGGGAAGACGATATTTGCTGGATTGCAGACAAAGAGCCATGGCAGGTCACGCCACAAGTGGAGGAGAGGTAGAGGAGGAAACTAAGCAGTTGTTGAGGGAAACAGCAGGGTTTTGCTGACCCATAACCAAGGAGCTCTTCCATTGAGCTTGCTGTGGACAGGGATGAGAGAGAACCTAAATCCCTGAGCCCTTCCCTTACTGCCCATAAGGAGTGTGTTTAGGAAAAGAAAGCTGAGAGAGTTTTCTAACTCCTGAGTGTGCAATCAATTTGAATAACTGGCAGCTTGCTTTTCCCTGGTTTAAATAACGAGGACTACTAATTCACGTGTTCAGCTGAAAATCTGACACAACGCCACTCGCTCACCACCCGCGCACGCAAATGAGGAAAATACAGTTAAAGAGGATAGTGCACTGTTACAAGTTATAAGCAAAGGAACAGTTCAGAAATCACATGAAAGGCTCACATTTCCTCAGTACGTGCCTGGTAAAGAAAGGTTCTTTCTCACTCTCGAGGTGTAGTTAGGTGAAGAGTCATCGATCAAAGCTTTCTCATCGTTCCCTCAAAGAGGTGGATTTTCAGCAGGTCAAGAAGTTATTATTATTATTTTGGTGTTCTATCCTGATGGACTTGAAAAGGAATAGGTTTAGTGACCTTACAATGTTGTCGCCTGCAGTTATAAGCCTTTGATGTTGCTGTAGCTGCTGGTTTTCTTTTACTGCTTTTTTGCAGACCAGCTAGTTTCTCCCTGGTTCTTTGAGGAATAAAATCCATCTGAGGTCAGCTTTTGTCGTGGGACCACATGATCAATCTTTCTATTGTGCATCCAGAATGATTTGATGTTAGAAACCATTGCTACACAGTGGGAGAAATGGATGGTAGCCATTCTCACCAATTTAGGATTAACTGATTTCTCTTCAGCTCTCTTTGTTAACCTTTGGGCTCGGAGACGGTGAGTTGAGGAGTCCATAGATTTTGAGGTTTAGGCAAGTCCAAAACAAGGGGAGGTATGAATTCCACAAATGAGTTTGTCTCAGTGAAGCATTCCACCTATGGTCATTCAATTAGGACATTTCCAGAGACTCTTGGTTCGATTTCTCTCCAGAAATTGCAAAAGTCACCTGTCACTCTGCAACCATCTTAGCAGCCTTCTAATGTTCATTTTTAACAGAAAAGGCAGCTCCAGACAATTATATACTGATTGCAGTCCATGCTTAAAATTATGAATATGGCCTATACTCACTGGGTATCACAGGCTCCAAAAGGCAGGAGCTATTATGCAATTAAAATGCACATTAGCTATTTGACTTCTGTCCAAGTATCTAAGAAAACATTCCTTACTGATTGATGTCTTTGTCAATTAACTTGGAAAATAAACCTTGTGATCGTGCCGGCAATGGTGTTCTTGGTTTTATTAAAGTTGGCTCTGCAATGTTTAATGGCTCACATTGCAGTGCTGTCTCACATGGGTGAGCCATAGCCCAGCAAGTGTGACTAAGGGCAAATTACAAACAAAAACTTCACACTTCCAAATCTGATGTCAACCGCTCTATTGTACAAGAATACAACATTTACTCATAAAAGAAAACAAAATTGGGAACAACAGTTCCTATTTATGAGTCAACCCAATCCTAAATGCGTTTGTAACATGCTCCTCAATTACACTCCACTGAAAAGTATCGAACTGTCTCCACCTCATGCTCTAACTTCAATTTTGCCACAACGCCTTGCTCCTAATTTTTCAATTTGGGTCCATAAAGGTGAGAACTGGATAGCTTTACCTAGTCATATATACATTCTTAATTTCCCATGTTTTAACCAGTACATCTTTACATTTTTCTTTCCCTTGTGACTGAAGGCAAATTACGTTTAATTATCTTGAATTTTGCAATGAGGAAACAGAGAGAGTTAATGAGGGTAATGGGGTTGATGTGGCATATATGGATTTCCAAAAGATTGTTTGGAAAAGTACTGAAAAATTAGCTTGTCAACAAGATTGAAGGCCACAGAATTAAAAAGACATGGGTACAAAATTGGCTAAGGGATAGGAAACAGAAAAGTGGTGGTGAATTTAACGGTTTGAAGGAATTTATAGGTTAATGTTTCCAGTGTTCGGTATTAGGACCACTGCTGCCTTTCTTGATATATATTTATGACTTGGACTTGGGTGAACAGGCCACAGTTTCAAAATTTGCAGAGGAAACAATAGTTGGAAATATAGTGGACTGTGAAAAAGATGGCGAAGGAGTTCAAAACAAGCAGATAGAATAGGCGGATATGTGGCAGGTGAAACTTAATACTGAAAAGTGTGAAAAAATACATTTTGGAAGGAAGGATGAGCAGAGGTAATATAAACTAAAACCATTGAAGGTTGGATTACATGCACAGACTACTTGTAATATAGGTCTAAGAGTCAATTTAACAGGTCAAATCCCAGAAGTTAGCTCACAATCCAAAGTAAAATAAATACGAAAACAGACCTCTCGATCACGAAAACGGGAGGGTTACAGGGAAAAGTCAGGGGAATGGCATTAAGTCACAATGCTCTGGGCAGCACTGTGGCATAGTGGGTTAGCACTGCGGCCTCACGGCGCCGAGGTCCCAGGTTCAATCCCGGCTCTGGGTCACTGTCCATGTGGAGTTTGCACGTTCTCGCCGTGTTTGCGTGGGTTTCACCCCCACAACCCAAAAGATGGGCAGGGTAGGTGGATTGGCCACGCTAAATTGACCCTTAATTGGAAAAAAATGAATTGGGTATTCTTTTATATTAAAAAAGTCACAATGCTCGATTGGAGTGCCAGTGTAGACACAGTGGGCCGAATGGCCTTTTGCTGCACCGTAACACTTCTGTGATTCAGTGATTTAGGCTTGGAGTTCTGATCTGTCCTGCGAATGGAAGGGCTTTGATTTATTCCTGATGAATCATGCCTTATTCTTCTCCACAGTTGAAATGTTCTTAATTGACCACAAAGAATTGAAGATCGAGGGATAACTTGCAACATTCACTACAGACATTGTTAGAGGTAAATTATTATTATGTATGCTGTTGCGGCCGTGTCTAATCTGAAATTAGTTTCTGTAGAAGACTCCTGTGACACGTAGCCTTTGTTTTAGAAATATTGCAGCACGCTGTGATCTCTATCTGTCATGGCAACACATCTTCCGCAGTTCAGAGAAGCTACATGAATAATTGCCTCACTCTTTATTTGAAAGAACAAAGCCGGCCATCCAAAAAGCAGATAAGTGTAGTATAATTTAAGTGGTGGTTGTTGTTATTCAAACTGATTCTGATCAAGAATCATTTATAAATGAATCTCAGAATTATGTTGGACAGCAACAGTTGGACTGGTGTACATTATTGAAGCGAAGTGGAAGAGGAGCCTGTATCTTAAAGGACAATGCAGATTCTTAGTGTATTCACACTGTATTTGTGGAGCTTCCACGTTCTCCACGTGTCTGCGTGGGTTCCCTCCGGGTGCTCCGGTTTCCTCCCACAGTCTAAAGATGTGTGGGTCAGATAGATTGGCTGTGCTAAATTGCCCTTGAGAACCTAGGGATGTTTAGGTTAGGATACAGGGTTACGGCAGCCTGGGCGGGGGAATGGTCCTGGGTAGAGTACTCTTTCGGAGGGTCGGTACAGACCCGATGGGCTGACTGGCCTCCTTCTGCACTGTACGGGTTCTATGGATTCATATCAGCATGACATGTTATGGGACATGGGCAGGACAAAGAGCTTTCATCAGCTTTATCATGAATTTTGTTTCCCTCTGAAATGAAGGTCACCATGAACTTAACGCCATTGTCTCTCGCTAAAGGAAACATTGCTCTCTCATTTGCTTTTTTGTTCTGTATCCAAAGCTCAAAATCGTTTTGCAACAATGGTGAAAATATCAGTGTATGAACATACCTCACAAACACTTTTTTGGACAGACTTCTTTGCAAGCAGTTTCCGCACTACGCACACGCTAATAATAATAGTCTTTATTATTGTCACAAGTAACACTGCAATTAAGTTACTGTGAAAATCCCCCAGTCGCCACACTTCGGCGCCTGTTCGGGTACACTGAGGGAGAATTCAGAATGTCCAATTCACCTAACAGCACATCTTTCGGGACTTGTGGGAGGAAACCGGAGCACCCGGAGGAAACCCATGCAGACACGGGGAGAATGTGCAGTCTCCGCACAGACAGTGACCCAAGCCTGGAATTGAACCTGGGACCCTGGCGCTGTGAACCAACAGTGCTAACCACGGTGCTGCCGTGCTGCCATTAACCTACAGATGTTAACCTCATGGCGTGTGACGACTGAACCATCTAAATCAATGTTAAACTCATGCTGTTATATGAGTTGCAGGCATTCAAATATGGCAGGGGTCATACTTCAACAGGCTTCATCTGGTTAGGAATTATAATGAACGCATATCGTTTTCCGACTCCAGTTTGACTGTATAGATGTACATCTAGCTGGTTTGATTTCTAGCTAACATTTCTTTTTTTGTGTTGTTTGGGTGATCATATTTCAGTTATTTAAATATCTGTTGATTATTGAAGCATTGTAAAATGCCTCGTATAATGAGGGATAGTTTAAATTTAGAATTCAGATTGAGCACTCATACTTTATTCATATCAAGGGATGTTTTCCGCCTTTGGAATCTGGGTTGATAATCTTGTTTTTCTTTTATTTCAACTGCAAGGATTTGAAATGCAAATTATTTCAGTTTTCTGTTGGGCGGGTAGGCCTTCTCAGATTTTGTTAGCTTTACTGACAGGCCAAGCAGTACTGCATCTCTTTCGTGATTTAACTGGTGGAAGTACAGTCAAGGATGCCAATCCAACATGAGGGATTGGAGTAAAAGGTTAAACAGTGAAGTGGACTTTTATAGTCAATTCCTCAAGAACTGCCATTTTAGGATTTTGAGGAGCAATCTTGCAATTAGCTAATGTAGTGATATTCAGATATAAATATATGTAAATGTAGTACAGTCATTTTAACATTAGATGGCTCACAGTCAGATACTAGAAGAACTGGTTTCCCGCCTTTTCTGAGTCAGATGATGATGAGATCATGATGATGTGATTCAGAACAGTGAACAAGCAAGATATCGAATAGCTAGAGTGAGAGAAGTTACAACTAGTTTGTTATAATAGTGTACAGTTATATAATTATCTGTATTGCACTTCAATTCTTTATTGTTTATTTAGTATTGAGTAAAATGAAAAATGCTTATTGTCACAAGGAGGCTTCAAATGAAGTTACTGTGAAAAGCCTCTCATCACCACATTGTGGCGCGTGTTCGGGGAGGCTGATATGGGAATTGAACCGTGCTGCTGGCCTGCCTTGGTCTGCTTTCAAAGCCAGTGATTTAGCCCTGTGCTAAACAGCCCCTAGGACTCACAGTTTATTATTTTATTACTCATTAAATAGTTCATCTTTCAACAAGAAGACTATTGGTCATTTTGTCAACCTGGTAGATTCAAGAGTAATATATATATTTTAGATAAGTCATTATTTAAAATCTAACAGCTAATAGCACTAAAGCCCAAGCTCAGATATGAAGGTAGGTTGGAGAGGTTAATACTGTTCACCTTGGGGAGGAGAACGCGAAGAGGAGATCTAAGAAAGAGTTCAAAATCATGAGGGGGCTGGACTGAGTAGACAGGGAGAAACTGTTCCCACTCGTAAAAGGATGGAGAATGTAAAAAGGTTTGCAAAGAAGCAAATGCGATGTGAGAATTTGTTTTTTCACACAGCGAGTGGTTTGGGTCCAGAATGCACTGCCTGAAAGTGCGGTGGAAGCAGATTCAATCAAGGCATTCAAAAGGGCATTAGATGGTTGTTCAAATGGAAACAATAGTGGGGCATGGCACGCAGTGGTTAGCACTGCTGCCTCAAGGTGCTGAGGACTCGGGTTCGGTCCTAACCCCAGGTCACTATCCGTGTGGAGTTTGCACATTCCCCCTGTGTCTGCGTGGGTCCCATCCCCACAACCCAAAAATGTGCAAGGTAGGTGGATTGGCCACGCTAAATAGCTGCTTAATTGACAATTTAAAAAAAAGAAACAATGTGCAGGGGTATGGGGAGAAGGCAGGAGAATGGCGCGAAGTCATAATGCTTGTTTGGAGAGGCTGTGCAGACATGATGGGCCAAATGGCCTCAATCTGCATCATAACAATTCTGTGATTCTGTGAAATAAACTCAAGTGGGTTCTGCATGTTTAAATAAAAAATGAGAATTTAAAAACCGTGTTCGGGATTTTCCGGGCCCTCCTGCAGACGAAGTCAATGGCCGTTTGCATAATTTCACAACTGCACCGCCAGGGAAAGAGCCGCAGGATTTCGCCTACAGTGGGGCTGGAAGATCCCACCGGCAAGAGGGCCCTGAAAATCACGGCCTCTGTTTCATCATCTGTTTGTGGGCTTAGTGCCAGAAAGCTGTTGTGATTTGTGCCCATATTCGCCACAAGCACAAACGGCGACGAGGATGTGAGATATCCCGAGACTGAGAAAGTGAGAATCTTGCTGGCGAGATCTCATTTTCTGATTTTCGCTGCCCCTCTCCGGTAATCTAACCAGGAAGGTCGGCAACCTCGGTCGGGATTCTCCCCTAACTGGCGGGGGGGGGGGGGGCCGTACCGGCGCCGAGGAGTGGCGTGAACCACTCCGGCACCGGGCCACCCGGAAGGTGCGGAATCCTCCGCACCTTCAGGGGCTAGGCTGACGCCGGCAGGGTCCTCACCGGCCGACGCGATTTGGCGCATGTGCAGGTGCGCCAGCGTGTTCCCAGAGCATGTGCAGGGGGGTTCTCCTCCGCGCCGGCCATGGCGACCGGCACACCGGCTGGCGCAGAGGGAAAGAGTGCCCCCACGGAACAGGCCCGCCTGCAGATCGGTGCCCCCCCCCCCCCCCCCCCCCCCCCCCGGGGCCAGATCCCCCCCGTGCCTTCCCAAGGACTCCGCAGGCCACCCTCAAAGCCAGGTCCCGCCAGTACGGAACTGGTGTAAATCACAGCGGGACCGGCTGTAAATGGGCGGCCGCTCGGCCCATCGCAGGGCAGAGAATCGCCGGAGGCAGGGGGAGGGCTGGTGCCAACGACCCCACCGAAAAACCGGCTCCAGAGAATCCGGCAGCCGGCGTTGGGACGGGATTCACGCCGCTCCCCAGCGATTCTCCAGCCCGACGGGGGGTCAGAGAAGTCCACCCCTCATTTCAACAAATTAATATATAATTAAAGGGCTTCTCTGCCATAGGTTCCCCCCACATTTGTAAGTCCCCCCTCGCCGGCGTGACATCACGTCGACGAAGTTTACAACTGCTTTTGAAAAACGGGAAGCAGGTGAAGGAAACCCGCTTTGGACGCACAGGTCAGTATTGACCTGGAAGGGGAGGAACTCGTCGATAACGCGCATCGTGGCCTTTGCGATATCCGCTTTGATGCGGCTGAAGGCCTGGCGGGCCTCCGTCGACAGGGGGAAAGTGGATGAGGGGACGGGCTTTGTCGGCGTAGTTGGGGACCCACTGGGCGTAATACAAGAAGAAACCGAGGCAACGCTTCAGGGCCTTGGAGCAGTGGGGGAGGGGGAGCTCCATCAGGGGGCACATGCGTTCCGGGTCGGGGCCTATCACTCCATTTTGCACTACGTAGCCGAGGATGGCTAGGCGGTCGGTGCTGAACACGCATTTGTCTTTGTTATAAGTCAAATTCAGGAGTTTTGCAGTTTGGAGGAATTTGCGGAGATTGGTGCCGTGGTCCTGCTGATCGTGGCCGCAGATGGTGACATTATCGAGATATGGGAAGGTTGCCCGTAAACCGTGTCGGTCGACCATTCGGTCCATCTCTCGTTGGAAGACCGAGACCCTGTTTGTGACACCGAAGGGAACCCTTAAAAAGTGGTAAAGCCGCCCGTCCGCTTCGAATGCAGTGTACTTGCGATCGCTCGCGCGGATGGGGAGCTGGTGGTAGACGGACTTGAGGTCCACCGTGGAGAAGACCTTGTGCTGTGCGATCCTGTTGACCAGGTCAGATATACGGGGGAGAGGGTACGCGTCCAGCTGCGTAAACCTGTTGAGGTCTGACTGTAGCCTATGACCATCCTATTCTTCTCCCCGGTCTTTACCACCAGAACTTGCGCTCGCCAGGGGCTGTTACTAGCCTCGATGACCCCTTCCTTCATAAGCCGTTGGACCTCGGACCTGATGAAGACCCGGTCCTGGGCACTGTATCATCTGCTCCTGGTGGCGACAGGTTTACAATCCGGGGTGAGGTTTGCAAACAAGGATGAGGGATCGAACTGGAGGGTCGCGAGGCTGCAGACAGTGAGGGGAGGTATAGAGCCACTGAATTTAAATGTTAGACTCTGGAGGTTACACTGGAAGTCTAACCCCAGGAGCGCAGCCGCGCAGAGGTGGGGGAGGACGTAGAGTCTGTAATTTTTAAACTCCCTCCCCAGGACCATGAGGTCCGCTATACAATACCCCGTGATCTCCACTGAATGGGAGCCAAAGGCCAGGGTGAGTTTTTGCTTGACGGGATAGACAGGGAGAGCGCAGCGTCTTACCGTGGTAGCATGTACGAAACACTCCGTGCTCCTGGAGTCCAGTAGGCAGGTCATTTTGTGCCCGTTGAGCAGGACCTTCGTTGTTGCCGTAGAGAGGGTGCGGGGTCGAGACTGGTCCAGAGTGACTGAAGCGAGTCGTGGCAGTAAATCGGAGTCGTCATCGGGTGGTGCGTAGTCACCCGCGTCGGGGTCCTCAGAGCCGATCAAAGTTCGTGGCGCCCATCGGTCGCACATGGCGGGGGGTGAACAAAATGGCGGCGCCCGTCCCCCGCACGTGGTGTTGGAAGCACAAGATGGCGGCGCCCGGAGGCCGCACATGGCATTGGGGGATGAGGGCAGAGAAGTTCGCGGGCCGCACGGTGCCCTTGCAGAGAGGGTGGGGGGGGGTCCCACGGTCACTGCCCGGGACCGCAGCGACCACCTTGGCCTGGCAGACGGAAAAAAAGTGGCCTTTCTACCCGCAGCCCTTGCGCGTTGCCGATTGGACTGGGCAACGCTGTCGGGGTGTTTCGCCTGGCCGCAGAAATAACAGCGGGGCCCAGTGGGTTTTTCGGGGCATCTTGCGGCGCAGGCCTGGGGTGAGTCCGAGTCTGTGGGGGAGAGGGAGGCTGAATTCCATGCTGACCAGGGAGCCGCCGCATGGTCGGGGGCGTATGAGCGGGCGTTTCTGTTTGCGACATATAGAGAGTTAGCGAGGGCCCGTGCCTCCGTGAGGCTCAAGGTTTCCCTTTCTAATAGTCTCTGGCGGATCTGTGGGGACTGCATGCCTGCAAGAGTTCAGTGTGATCATTCGCAGATACTTGTGGGCAGCCGCAGTTTCTCCCCTGTACGAGGAGAGCACGGTAAAAATCGTCCAACGACTCACCAGGGATCTGCTGCCTCGTAGCCAGTAAGTGCCGAACATAAACTTGATTTACCGGCCGGATGAAGTGTCCTTTGAGCAGTTCCATGGCTGCGTCGTAGGCGGTCGTGTCCTCGATGAGCGTGTAGATGGCGGTGCCGACGCACGAGTGGAGGATGTGTAGCTTCTGCTCCCTCGTAGGTACATTTTCCGCCGTACTGAGGTAGGTGTTAAAACAAGCCAGCCAGTGCTTGAATGTGGCTGTTGCATTCGCTGCGTGGGGGCTGAGTCGTAGACGCTCCGGCTTGATGCGGAGCTCCATCCTTTAAAACTTGTAGATTAAATTGATGTGCGATCAATAACCACTGTAATGAAGGAGTAGTCCGAATTGAAGGCTTTAATCTACAAGATGTTTCCCCAGCAGCTTGAGTACAGAAAGAATGATGGCTGCTGGGAACACGGGTTCTTATACCCCGCCTCATTGGGCGGAGCTACCTTACATCTTGACCAATGAGAAAGCAACACTTGGGCCAATGAGCAGCGAGCCTTCTCCACCAATGGCAGCTCACACTCCCAGGTAACGTAGTACCTCTAGTCATACTACCACAAGCCCCTGGGGGAAGAGGGACCTGCCCGGGCAGTACCCTAGCACTACACACTGGCACTGCCCCCAGCACACATGGGGGGGGGGTCCTTTGGCACTGCCCCCAGCACCCATGGGGGGGGAGGCGTGGTTCTGGTTATCGGTGGGGAGTGGGGAGGGTGGTCACACTTGTACATGTTGCGCAAGTATGTACTTTTTTTTAATCACAGAAAGGGGCAACCTTTAAAAAAGGAGCCCCAATATCTGTAGAGCTGGCATTGCCGGCTCTACTGTGCCCCACCCCATCAGCTTGACAGTGTGCATGATGAAAAGCCAGATGTGCAGCTTGCGAGCTGCACCTGGCTTTCTCACCTCAGCCAGGACTCTGTGCAAGCAATGGCAAATTCCCCCCTTTATTTCAAGAAGGATACAAAAGAAAAACTTACATTTATCCAGCATTTACATGACCTCAGGTTGCCCCAAAAGCACGTCACAGCCAGTGAGGTACTTAATGAAATGTGAACAATGGTGTGAGGTAGGAAACAAAGCAACCATTTGCGCACAGCCATCTCCCACAAATAGCAATAAAGATGAGTTTATTTTTGGAAATAGCATTCCCAAATGGGCCAGCAAAATAAAACTTTTTATTAAATTAAATGAATCAGAGATTTTATTTGTATAAATGTTGGTAAAATCTTGTATCCCAGTTCTGCTCTGTCAAAGGAAGGATTCCTAGTTAAAGGGACCCTGAGTTCTTGGGACTTCCTGAGGCTCCAGCAGCCACAGGGATCGAAATAAGAAATGAGAAGACTATGCCCCGGGTCTCTGATTCTTCCCGGGCAGCAGAAATGAAGTGAAATGCTTTTGCTGCTGATAGGAGGTATAGGCCTGTCTCTCAAACCAACAGGCAGGGATAGAAGTGGCCGAGGAAGCCAGAACAAGAAACGTGGCCCCTCGAACCTGGACAAGGTGTTCCCATGAGAATTAATGGCTCCACGAGGCCAGGGAAGGTGATTGGCATTCCAATTTCAGGTGGTACCCCACAGTCTGACTTCTACAGTGCATCCATCTTAGAGGCAGCACAGTAGCATGGTGGTTAGCATAAATGCTTCACAGCTCCAGGGTCCCAGGTTCGATTCCCGGCTGGGTCACTGTCTGTGCGGAGTCTGCACGTCCTCCCCGTGTGTGCGTGGGTTTCCTCCGAGTGCTCCGGTTTCTTCCCACAGTCCAAAGATGTGCGGGTTAGGTGGATTGGCCATGCTAAATTGCCCGTAGTGTCCTAAAAAGCAAGGTTAAGGGGGGGGGGGGGGGGGGGGGTTGTTGGGTTGCGGGTATAGGGTGGATACGTGGGTTTGGGTAGGGTGATCATTGCTTGGCACAACATCGAAGGCCGAAGGGCCTGTTCTGTGCTGTACTGTTCTATGTTCTATGTCCTCCAGCGCAACACTCCTCAGACCAGCACACATTGCAGCTGCACTCATTCCCTCTATCCAGGCAACTCCTTATATCCCTACCGGAACACACTCACTTTGTTGGCATTCCCATCCATGGCTCGCAGTCACTCCCATGAATGTTGTCATAGTATCCACTTTGCAGAATCCACTTTTCACACTCCTAACTCTTATTTCTCTCTCTTTCGGGTAGAGTACACAGCTTCAGGGAGAGTCAGAGAAGCAGAGGGCACCTCACCAGTGATAGTCACCTTGGCGGCCACTGCATTGTTCAGGTCCCACCAGATAGATAGATAGAAATAGATAGAACAGTACAGCACAGAACAGGCCCTTCGGCCCTCGATGTTGTGCCGAGCAATGATCACCCTACTCAAACCCACCCTATACCCCTTAACCTTACTTTTTAGGACACTACGGGCAATTTAGCATGGCCAATCCACCTAACCCACACATCTTTGGACTGTGGGAGGAAACCGGAGCACCCGGAGGAAACCCACGCACACACGGGGAGGACGTGCAGACTCCGCACAGACAGTGACCCAGCCGGGAATCGAACCTGGGACCCTGGAGCTGTGAAGCATTTATGCTAACCACCATGCTACCGTGCTGCCCACGATCTGCACTGGATCTCGGTGTCCATCCTGCCTTAGCAGTGGTGCAGCGTGTTGCTGTGGAGAAGGCAGCTGGTGCTATTCTTGGTGTTGCAGCTACCCTTCTTCCTCATCAGAAGTCCAAGATAGAGTTGTTTAAGGTGTGTGTCCATGCTACAGGGAGAGCTGGCAGCAGGGAAGTGCAGGTCAAGGCCAGTAAAGTCCAAGGGAGGTGAAATTACTTCTAAAAGTTTGCAAGTTACCAGTGAAGCACTGAAATCAGGTACTCGGAGCAAGTGCTGTGTGCACATGTCTTTCACTTTGATCGACGAGTAGCTTTTCAGTTTCACCGTTTAAAGCCTAACATAGTTCTCATAGCTCAATGATTCCACATACTGGGCAAAATCATCCGGCTCTCCATGCCGGCGGGATCTTTTGGTCCCTCCAATGGCGCAACCCCATCGCCAGCCAATGGCGGGCCACCTCCCACCGCCGAGGAAACACACCGCGGGTAGGCCAGAGAATCTCGCCCTGTGTCTTCATCTGGTTGACCGTGATGAGTTGTCTCCTTGGATTTGTATTCGTGCAAAATGTCCTGAAGAGTGCAAGATGAAAAACTTTGACAAGAATGTCTCTGTTTCAGCAATACTCAAGTTCTGTATTTTGTGTTAATAGCATCATTAGAATGGGCTACAATACAACAGTAATCACTTCAAAAGCACTTAATCAGCTGTAAGTATGGGGGTGCCATGGCTGTGGAAGGTGCAATGTAAACGTTTTCCTGTCATAACCACATTATAATTAACCCTGAGCCAACTAGTACTGTGGTGCCCTGTTGAACAAACCCTTGTAAATCATATTTGTAGGATGTAGGACTCCCATTGGAGAAGGGTAGTCCAAATACAACAAGAACGTTCATTGGTATAATGGTTATAGTGCAGTAAAACCTCCCCAAGGTGCTTCGCAGGAACCTTAGCAGACAAAATTTGGCCCTTAAGCATGTAATAATATAGGTGGTCAAGTGTGGTCAAAGATGTAGGTTTTAAGGACACACAGTTGTGTATAGCTCTGATTTTAATCTAACATGCCACCCATTTTACAACCCGTCTGATTTTGCTTTGTGTGATTTTATTATTTATTTTTAAATATTTTTATTCAAGTTTTGTGATTTTCTGACCAGAATCAAGTAGTTTTGGGGTCCAATCTGAATATGCCCCAGGCCTGTTGGGGGGATTGGACTAATTTAGTGGCTTATGTGTCCATTGGGGGGAGCTAGTCACAATGTCACATGCCATTTGGCGAAAGGGCGAAGGTTAGCGGATGTGGTGCTGCCAGAGCACAATGGGAGTAGGGAGGAAAATGGGGTTTCTCTTCAAAGCCTAACCACCTGCACTTACATGTGTTTAGGAAATCTGGTCCTTTTGCACTTATATGCAGAACAAATATTTCTAAAAAGTCTAGTGCTTTCAGCAAGCCATTTCAAACGAGGGTTAGTGATAATCTAGCCTGATTTGAGTGTTTTTCATAACAACTTGTTACCAGGCTCTCACTTGAAAAGTGCATCCCAACAGATGAAACTTGCATATTAGTTACCACAAGACTTTAAAGGTCTCCTTCAGATCATTTTAATTTCAAAACACTAAACTAAACCAAGTTGTTTTGTTGCTCAGTTGGCTGCTTTGACGGCCATGTTGCTATGGGAACAGCACATTATCACAAAAGCTTTGTTTATTATTATCCATGCTAAGAATTGTCATTTAATGACGGACCCCAAACTTGATCTACAGCCGACCTCATCGTGATATAACGGGTTGGGAGACGAACAACGGTACAACGGGTCCGTGCAAAACAGCTAATTGCCTGCCCCTCAACAAAGTGCCATGAAAACAAAATCAACTGGCCAACCATCACATTTGGTCTTTGGAACTTGACTTTGCTGTCAGCAAATTGACTGTTACACTTACGATCACGGCTAATGCTGACTGCCCTTCTAAAGTACTTGGCAGTGAAACATTTTCGGGTGTCATATATCATTCCACAATTAAATTCTAGTTTGTTCCAAATTTTATTAACATTTGGGAATTATTTTTTTCTCTTTTTTAAAATAAATTTAGGGTTCCCAATTCTTCTTTTTTTCAATTAAGGGCCAATTTACCGTGGCCAATCCACCTAGCTCGCACGTTTTCGGGTTGTGGGGCGAGACCCATGCAAACACGGGGAGAATGTGCAAACTCCACACGGACAGTGATCCGGGGCCGGGATCGAACCCGAGTCATCGACGCCGTGAGGCAGCAGTGCTACCGTGCCACACTAAAAGAAATTGTGAGTTCATAGAATCATAGAATGTACAGTGCAGAAAGAGGCCATTCGGCCGATCAAATCTGCACTGGCCATGGAAAGAGCACCCTACCTAAACCCACACTTCCAACCTATCCCTGTAACCCAGTAACCCCAGCCAACCTTTTTTGGACACTAAGGGCAATTTAGCATAACCAATCCACCTAACCCGCACATCTTTGGACTGTGGGAGGAAACCGGAGCACCCGGAGGAAACCCCCGCACACACGGGGAGAACGTGCAGCCTCCGCTCAGACAGTGAGCCAAGCCAGGAATCGAACCTGGGACCCTGGAGCTGTGAAGCAACTGTGCTAACCACGGTGCTACTGTGCTGCCTTACATTGTAAGGAATAATTTGTTCACAACAACACTCCGTAACCAAAAGTGAAATAAATGACCAGAAATTATTTTGTGGGCTGTTGTGTGAAGGATAAGTATTGCCTTGTATGCGAAGGGGACCTCTCTGCTTTTTTTTCAATATTTTCCATTAATCAGAGAGGACAATTAGGGCCCGGGTTGAATATTCCGCCTGAAAGACAGCAAGCTTGACAGTGCAGCATTCCCTGGTTACTGCACTGAAGTATCAGCCTGGATTTTGGACCAAAGTTTCTGGAATGCGACTTGAACACATGATCAGTGGACTTGGAGGCGATACTTTTATCACTGAGCCAGGCTGACACTTAAAAGAATGTACTATATCCAGAAGGATGTATGTTCGGAGTAATTAACACAAGATTTGGGATTAAGTTGCTCAACATTGACAAATGATCGCACTGTTGGAAGAAAAAGGCATTCAAAAGTAGCTCTAACAAGATATGGCAGCTCAGGGGAAAAGTACAGAGGCCTTTGGCACTGAAGTAGAGTGCGGCAAAAAGCCACGGAGCTATTATGGAAACAAGTAAGTACTTTGAACAGGGCAGCCGAATGTAAAGTCCAAATACCGCGATAAACAAGTTAACTAAATGGAACAGGAAGGCACCCAGAAAATATTTCTCTGATGTCTTGAGATGGCAAGTCAACCCCTGAAGCTCAAGGGGCTGATTAGAAGGTATAAGCATCAGGTCTGGTAAGTGAATTAAACAATATCTTCTGCCTTGTTTAATTAGAAATAAGCAGCAGTACAGCACGAATGAAAGAGATTTTACCAACATGCAAACCAAAAATATTCAGCAACCTCATGTAAATTCTCAAGTGTAATTGTCCATCTTTATACAAAGTGCTTCGAGCAAATTATATAACCATTGCCTCCTCGTATTTGGAAACAATCGTACTACAGTTTATGCGGTGTCTAAAATTTGATATCAAACACTGGCAAGGTGTTGTGGTTTTACCACCTGTGCTAAGTATTGGTTTGGCCCGAGTGCCCAGAGGCAGCATGGTGGCACAGTAATTAGCACAGCTGCCTCACAGTGCCACGGATGCTGGTTTTATTCCAGCCTTGAGTGACTATCTGTGCAGAGTCTGCACATTCTCCCTGTGTCTGCATAGGTTTGCTCCAGGTTTCCTCCCACAGTCTAAACATGTGCAGGTTAGATGGCATGGCCATGCTGAATTGCCCTAGTGTCCAAAGATGTGCAGGTTGGAATCATAGAATTTACAGTGCAGAAGGAGGCCATTCGGCCCATCGATTCTGCACCAGCCCTGGAAAAGAGCACCTTACTTAAGACCACATCTCCACCCTATCCCCATAACCCAGTAACCCCACCTAAACTTTTTTGGACACTATAAGGGACAATTTAGCAGGGCCAGTGGGAGGAAACCGGAGCACCCGGAGGAAACCCATGCAGATACGGGGAGAACATGCAAACCCCAAATAGACAGTCACGCGAGGCCGGAATTGAACCTGGGACCCTGGAGCTGTGAGGTAGCAGTGCTAGCCACTGTGCCACCGTGCAGCCCCAGGTTAGGTGGGATGGCCATGCTAAATTACCCCTTAGTGTCCAAAGACGTGCCGGTTAGATGGCGTGGCCATACTAAATTGTCCCTTAGTGTCCAAAGATGCGGAGGTTAGGTGGGTTGACCATGCTAATTACCCTTCGTATCCAAACATGTGCAGGTTAGATTGGGTGGGAGGTTATTGGGATTGGGTGGGGGGGTGGGCCGAGGTAGGGTGCTCTTTCAGAGGGTTGGTGACGAATCAGTGGGCTGAATGGCCTCCTTCTGCATTGTAGGGATTCTATGGAAACCTGGCTGTACTGACTGAGTGTTTTTCCCTCTATTTAAATGAATGGTCTGAAAATTGTGACGTAACAAGCATGCAGCCCTCTTAGGCTAACTGTCTCGAATCACTGAATTTAGCGCGATGGAAGCTGGCAACTGGCTGTAAAATGGCACTGGGTCTGCTTCCTGTGCAACCCATGCTGATTGTTATTTTTGTAAGGGTGACTGTGCCATTGTCTTGTACAAGCACTGGAAGCAGCAGAGTGGGAAGGCCGTCAGCTTCTATTGCTGATTTTGATACCCAACCTACCATCTTTTTAAAAATAAATTTAGAATATCCAATTCAATTTTTCCGATTAAGGGACAATTTGGCGTGGCCAATTCACCTATCTTGCACATGTTTTGGATTGTGGGGGCGAAACCCACGCAAACACGGTGAGAATGTGCAAACGCCACACGGACAGTGACCCAGAGCCGGGGTTGAATCTGGGACCTCGGCGCCGTGAGGCAACCGTGCTAACCACTTGCGCCACCGTGCTGCCCCAGCCTGCCATCTTGAACCTTACAGCTCCTATTAATGCCCTCTCTTAAAAACGCACAGGTGACACCACCCGCTTTCCCCACCTCCATCCACATCTTCCTACCCTCCCCGCGCTATTAAAAAAGAAAAATCCCCATTCAACTTTCAGGTAAGGCGCATTAGATTTTCCATTGCTTTTGCGAATTAGTGGAAATGCAGTGTACTGTGTTCCTGGAGTTGCTGGCAGAGGTCAACAGGGTAGTGTTGTGGACTTGAAAGGTTTCTAAGTAGGAAAACCTGTTCCCTGTCACGTTGGCTGTAGTTACAATTGATCTTGGCCTACTGCATGGCAGTGAGATGCAGCAGAGGCTGCAGAGAGGAAGAACTGTGCCAAGGGAGGTGCACTTATCCTGATGGCAGCTCAGCTAGGGGCAGTGACCATGGTGACTATGCTGAACCGTGCCACCTTCTTGAACTTGACCCACAGCCACAGCACAGATGGCAGAGGGAGAAAGACGCTGCCAGTGGCCGCCACCATCTCTGAATTGCCATGTCGAACTGGAGGTTGACTGCTCGGCAGCCAAGGACGCCAGGTCGACACGTGGCCAGTGACTCCACTCTGCCAACCAACAGCCCTTCTACAGTCAGAGCCATGCTACAGGAGGGTTGCCATCAGCGGGACAGGGAGATCCCACTAGCGGGCAGCACAGTAGCATGCACGGGCAGCACAGTGGTTAGCACAGTTGCTTCACCGCTCCAGGGTCCCAGGTTCAATTCCTGGCTGGGTCACTGTGTGGTGTTTGCACTTTCTCCCCGTGTCTGCATGGCAGGGACCTGAGCTGCATGGCGTGGAGCACAGCTTGCTTGCATGGCTTTCCAGGCCTCAGCCTAAACATTCCCTCCAGCATTCAGACATTGGGTTTTTTTCTGTGTTGCAATGGGACCCAAGAGATCAACCATCAGGTGCTGCAACTCAGCTGCATCTGCAAGTGCTGTCATGGAACTGGCCATCGCTTCCACCCTGGAAAGGCTGGGTTCCAAGCTCTGCGTGAAGTCCTGTGCCAATTTGGAGCCAGACACCTCCAGTCTGTGGTAGTGAGGGCGGAACCTCTGGTAGGCCGGCCAGTTGAGCAAGCATTTCTGTGCACATGTCCATCCGCCTTTTCCTGTGAGAAGCTCCAATGACATCTTCATCTGTGCCATCCGCAGTAGAACTCATCTGTGATCTTGCCCTCTGGGGAGCTGACACAGGTTCTACCCTTTTTCCTGCCTTGCTGTGCCCTTCTCTTGCCTACTGACTGACTCACCAGATCCAGGACCCACCTCAATACTGCCCTCTTACATACACACAGTGCTAGTTTCTGAACTGATGGCCACTTGCGTCAGATCAATTGGCGCTGCTTCTTCCTCAGAATGTGCCTTTGTTGTCAACCTTCATTTTCAGACACTACTGGCTGGGCAGGTGGCAGTTTTTGGATATGGGAAAGCGTAATTGTATCAGGGGAGACTTGCGGAAAGGGAAAGCATGTGATGAATGGAAAGCAAGAGGTGCATGGTCACATCTGCTGCTTGTGGGATTTGAGAAAGTGCATGAAGAGGAACATACGTCATGAAAAAATCTGGAATTGAAAGCCAGCCTGTGTAACGGTTTCCGTGAAACATTATCAATTGTTGTAAAAACTCACTGGGTTCACTCATGACCCTTAGGGGAGGAAAGCTACCTTCCCTTCCTGACCTGGCCTACATGTAGACTTTATATCACCGCAATAGGGTGGGCATAACTGCTCTCTGGGGCATTTGGAGACGGGCAACAAATGCTAGTCTTGCCAGTAGTGCCTACATCCCATGAAAGAATACCAAAACAAATCCTGGATGGATTTCACAGTTCCAGTGGCCTCTGTGACAGCGGCACCAGTAATGCACACCGCCGTCTCCTCCAAATGGTTTCAGTAGATGCAGTCTTGCCTGATCTCGCCCGTTCTTTTGCTGCTCCTTCCTGTTATGTATGACCTTGTCCCGCAAGAAAGGGGTGAGGGTGTCAGTGATTGTGTTGCAATATATTTGGATGGTGTGCCTTTCATAGATGAAGAGCTGGCAGTTTGCGCTGACTACAAGATGTGGGTGTGTGGCTCGCAGCAGTGATGTGTATGTGAGGATGAGGTTGAGCATATGACTATTAGGTCTGAGGCCTGATTGCTAGAAATTATTGATGGGCAACTGCTGGGAGTGTGGCACATTGAGCAGTGTGTGAGATCAGTGGTACTATTGGTGGGACATGGTATTTGAAGACGCATTCATTGACCTTTGCCAGTTGTGTAAGCTCATTAAGCTTTTTCCAACTTTGTATCCAGCTCCTTGAGGGTCAGTCTCCTGGCATTGACCTCCATGGTTATCTGCTCCTGTTCCCTCCTCAATGTCTGTCTGCAGGGCCTCCTGCATCCCCCCCCCCTCCCCAATTCCTGCATACCCGACTCCAGCACTGCATTTGAGAACCACGGAACCCTCTCTCCCTGGCTTGCTGCTCCATTCCTCTCATGTCTTTTTGCTTGGAATGATGCAACCCTTTAAAAGGTGGCAAGCTCTCCTTCAGGAGTGTAGGCGAGATTAAATTGATGAGAGTCAGAGAGCATTAAGCTCTCGTGAGCCCAGGCCCACAGCTGAGTGTGCAACCACTGGACTGCATGCCAGCAACATGAAGCTGGGCAAGCAGTATGAGATTTGTGTGCTACCGACATGGATCCAACGTACATCACAATGTCCTCTCCTGCTGCCCGGCCATATCCAATCTTCAGCCCACCGTGTCTTGAGTCTCCACATATATAATTACCCAAAGTTGCTTGAGAAATCTAAATTTTCTTTACTGGTGAGGACTTGCGTGCCTAATATGTTAAGTTCACCCAGAAAATCTGGATGATGTCTGGTTGAGGGGAAGATCCGACATCTGTCGCTGGATCTCACAGGAAGCCTATTTCTCAAGAATACGTTACAGGTCAGAACTGGTGTCAGAGATAACTGAGGAGTCGATTAGCTCCAAGCTATAATGGTTGAAGTTGCAACATCCCACAGACATGGCATGATCGAAAGAGCCATTGACTTGTCTGATAAAGCAGTGCAAAAGATCGACTCGGTGACGTGACCTTATTGCACGCTATTGGATCATTTCCGACTGTCCAATTGATGGAGATGTTCTTTCCCCAATCAATGGTCCCGATAGTCTGGTGTAAACTGAAAAATGATCCTCTATGCGACCAATCTACCACATTGTTACTCAGAGCTCTTTTATGCTGCCTGTATTATGGCAAACAATCCCTTGCCAATCATGCAAACAGAACACCTTCGCAAATAATGAAGCACAAAGCTCACACAATTTGTAAAAAAGGCCATTACATATATAGGGTACTCAATTTTCCTCATTATGTATCGCTGAATGTCAGATTGCCCTGAAATATCAAACTCAGCAATTATGTTTCCAGATTTTTTTAGAAGCTGAATCACCCCTATAATTGACCAATTAAAAAGTAAGGCAAATCCTTCAAATTAGCACAGTTTAAGTTTCAATTGCACAGAAGCAGTCATAAATATAAATCGCTACTGGAACACATTGACCCAAATGATTTCCCTATCCTTTGGCACAAGCGGGCTGAATTTCAGTCTGGTTGCGGGCAAAATTCTTCTGGATGAATTGTGGTGCGTGAGTGGCCATTAGTAGAAATTTTGCCGTAATCCCAATCCCAAAACCAGTTTCCTCTGACCCATTTGCAGACTGCGAATGCCGAGCGTGCAAAATTCCCACCCGCTTCAGTGAGGTTGGACTCCCCACTTTAAATTGGGAACGCAAATCAGATTTTCTCCCACATAACATTTTTCGCCCGGTGGTGCGAGCTTTTGAAACCCAAACAGAAGTATGTCAGTTTGAGAGGAGGTGAAGAAAATGGAACACCTGCTGAGGAGTCGAGGACATTCTGAAAGGTAAGTGTAAAATGGTTTGACATCCTCCAATGTCACTGCTTTGCACTATATGTGTTTTCAACATAGCAATTCATCATGGGGATCTATTCTACAAATTGACCTGAAATATCAAACTCAGCAATTATGTTTCCAGATTTTTTTAGAAACTGAATCACCCCTATAATTAACCAATTAAAAAGTAAGGCAAATCCTTCAAATTAGCACAGTTTAAGTTTCAATTGCACAGAAGCAGTCATACATATAAATTTTTACAATGACCAGCATTGTGTAAGTGTTCACATGTGTTACAGTACTTTTCCAATTGAGAAAGATGCCATTATGTATTCAAAATTGTAAAAATAAAATGTCCTCGACTGTCATGTTTTAGTGCTCTGATTTAATTGGATGGCCACATCTGCTATTTTTAAAACTTTCTTCTGAAGGTAGAAATAATGGTATGAACTTGGTCTTCTCCATTGATTAACACACACACTCTGCTGTGAATTGGAAAATGGGATTTGTTCTGTCAGTGGAGCGAAAATATTTCGGTATGACAGCTATTCCATTATGAATGCTTGGTTGGTTTTCAAAAGCTTCATCTCAGGAGGTGGTCTTATTGACCCAAGAACTATTGAAACCTTTACAAGCCCTATACTAACAGGTTGCATCTTTGATGTAGTTTCTTGCCTGTTTGCAAAGCTAAAAGACACTTAAAGGATTACAGCTTTGTTTTTGCATTAGGTTTTTGATCCTGTATCAATGATAGTGAGTTTTTTTTCTTAGATTGTTAGAGGTTCAGTGGTTTTTCCAATGATTTCAAAACAATTCACATTACTTATGCATGGCCCTTGAGAACTGTGCATGGTACATTCTGGATAAGTGACTATGAAGGATACATGGGTGCATAGAGGTGGCATGAGTGATATGGGGCCGTATAGGTGGCATGGGTAATGTGAGATATTATTTGGTGTCACGGGGGCATAGAGGTAACATGGGGTGGTATGGGAAATATATGGTGTCATGGGGAAGCATGAGGAATGTGAGATGACATGGGTTGTCATGGAGGCATGGGGGTGGCGTGCGAGCAGAGAGGTGAATTGGGGTGGCAAGGGAGAATGCGAGGTGGTATGGGGTGGAAAAAGGAATGTGAGGTAGCATGGGGTGGGTGGAGGTAGGGGAGTCGGGGTGTGATTTTGTAGGCCTTTAAACAATTTTGGGAGGTGGGCTGCTATGTTGGAGAACCGAGGCGGGCCATCTAAAGGCAGCTCGCAAAATGCATTGCGCACGCAACTCCCATGTGAAAATTCGGTGGCATATTTCCATTTCAATATCTGGGCAGTGAAGAGTTTTGTTAAGTCAAAATGCATCCATTTCATTCTTGCACCAAGAACAAACATGCACTTCATATCTCATTATCTATAATTCACTGTCAGGCTGACAATCTGCCAGCACAAATAAGGACTAGAAACAATATGATGTCTCTGCTATCGGAGCGATTAAATGTCTCCAAATCATGCCAGGTGGATTGACATGCCAGGTGGTTTAGAATACCAGGTGAATTGGAACACCAGATATCCATAGGACTTCACCCTATGGGCACCTAACTACAGTTGCTAAGCAACCCAGCTATTTCTCAATGTGCCACACTTTGTGTTGGCCATGTCTATCTGCAATTGAAGGAAATAACTGCCTGAGGCATCTGTATTCAGGTTGAATTGGACCAAATACAAAGCAGCAAGCATTGCACAATCCTCCTTTCCTCTCTGTGGAATGCTGCAGTGAATATTTGTTGATTAGACTGAGTGAGACAGTCATCGCTAAAAGGTTATCTATTCACACCTCCCTCTGTATTTTTAGTGATCCGAGAAAATAAGCAATATGCACAAAGCTGCACTCAGTTGGAACACTGGAGGTGGTTTTCATCTTGTTAATACCCCCTGCTCCCACCTCAACCGATTATTTGCACTCAAAAATGGGGTGACAGATACCCAGAAATGAAATGGCTACTGCTGAGGCCCACTTTTAAGTGTGGTCTGTCAGGGATGAATCGTTGCTGTCAGAATTCTTATCTTAAATATAATAATCTTTCTAACAATCTTTATTGCCACAAGTAAGTTTATATTAACACTACAATGGTGTTACTGTGACCCCAAGTCGCCATATTCCCACGCCTGTTCGAATACACAGAGAGAGAATTCAGAATGTCCAAATTACTAATAGCACGGGCGCGATTCTCCGCACTCACGATGGGGCGGAGAATAGCGGGCGGCGTAGATTTTCACGGACACGCTGGTCCGACACCCTCCCGCTATTCTACCCCCCCCCCACCACGCCCGCCTCACGACACGAATCGCTGCCCGCCGTTTTTTACGGCGAGCAGCTATTCAACCCTGGCCGATGGGCCGATTTCCAAGGCCTTTACGGCCGTTTTTATGAACGTAAAACAGACCTGGTCTGACCGTTCGTAAAAACGGCCGTAAAGTCCCGATCTGGGGAACCATGGCACCGATTGGCACGGCCGTGCCAAGGGTGCCATGGGCCCGATCGCGGGCAGCGGGTACTTACCCCGCACACTCTTTCTCCCTCCGCCGCCCCACTGTATCCATTCGCGGGGCGGCTGAGGGGCATACCGGCCCGCGCATGCGTGGGTTTCACGCATTTGCGCGATGACGTCATCCGCGCATACGCGGGTTGGAGTCGTCCAATCCGCGCATGGGCGGCTGACGTCATCTGACGCGTCAGCCGTCGCTAACTCTGGTTAGCGTGCTTAACGAAATTCGTTAAGCCCGCGATGCCGGAGTTCACGGCCGCGCGGTACTAGCCCCGACCGGGGAGCTGAATCGGTTCCCGGTCGGGGGGGGGGGGCGGAGGCTGGCGTCAAACCCGCCCATTTTTGATGCCAGCTTCCCGAGTCTTCGTGACTCGGGAGAATCGCGCCCCACGTCTTTCAGGTCTTGTGGGAGGAAACCGGAGCACCCAGAGGAAACCCAAGCAGACATAGGGAGAATGTGCAGACTCCGCACAGACGGTGACCCAAGTTGGGAATCGTACCTGGGACCTTGTGAAGCCATAGTGCGAACCACTGTGCTACCGTGCTACCCTTATGGAGCAACAACCTCGTGAAAATGTGAATTCGGGTCAAGTGTTGTTCACTAGACCTCCACCTCATTTCCTGCTCTCACTGTCCAACTATGACCAGTTCCTGCTCCTAGCCACTGATCATGGATGATACAAGTCGTTGAGACATTATTTGAGGATCTCCTTAAATGGCTTCTCAGGTAAAGCTGCCTGGAGCGTTTGAAGCCATTTCCTTGCAGTAGGCTGTGGGTTTCTTCACTGCAAATGGTTTGAAATTCTGCCCTTTGTCTTTCCACCTCATCCACCCTGTCACTTCTCTTTGCACCTCAGAAATAATACACTGCACCCACCTAATACACTGTGATCACACCAGCCGTTCCGCATATGCGCAAACTCGCGTCGGCCCTTTGGTGCCGGCTGGAGCGGCGCCAACCCCTCCGCCGTCCACTTAGCCCCCGAGACAGGTGCAAATTCCTTACCTTGGGAGGCCATTTACGCCAGAGTCGTTGGCACCGGTTTTCCCGCCGGTGTGGAGACTTAGTCCCCAGAAGGGAGAATCCCGGCTTAGATTTTTGGGTAATTACCCCGTCAATCGTGCCGAGAGACTATACAGCTATGAGTGACAGGGATTAATTTTACTCACCTACTTTGCATTATGTCCTCCACTAACTGTATTTTATTGGAGAAATCATCCTGCTTTTCGCAGGTGAGGTTGCTGTAGTTTTAGTCGTGGGCTTTAGTTTGCTGCAGTTCGGAGAGTCTCCTTTGTAAATAGACTTTGCTTACTTTACTATTTGCTGTTTGGACAGACTTTGAAAGGCAGTAAGTGCGTAGGTGGCACAGTAGCACAGTGGTTAGCACAGTTGCTTCATAACTCCAGGGTCCCAGGTTCAATTGTCGGCTTGGGTCACTGTCAGTGTAGAGTCTGCACATTCTCCCCGTGTCTGCGTGGGTTTCCTCCGGATGCTCCAGTTTCCTCCACAGACCAAAGATGTGCAGGTTAGGTGGATTGACCATGATATTAGTGTCCAAAGAGGTTGAGAGGGCTTACTGGGTAATGGGCGAGCTAGAGGTGTGGTCTTGGGTGGGGTGCACTTTCCAAGGGCTGTTGCAGATTTGATGGGCTGAATGGACTCCTTTTGCACTGTAAATTCTATGATTCTGTAAGCTGTTTTCTGTACCACCTCACCTCCAATACATTGGCTAACACAATTTTGATAAGGGAATGGGAAGTCCACACTGAGTGAAGTAAAGAACAAAGATTTATTTACAATACGGTACACACACTACCCGATAGGTCCCTATTGGCTTCCTCTCTCCGGGACGGTGCCTTACTGGCCGACCTTTTATACAGTGGGCAATAGAGTTCCCCCGCAAGGAGTATGACAAAAACAAACCAAGCGACATAAGGAAATATTAGGTCAGATTAGCAGAAGATTGGCTAAAGAGGTAGGTTTTAATGAGTGCCTTAAAAATGGAAAGTGGATCGTATTGCATCCCAATTATTGACACGTCCGTACATAATTAGCCGCTAGTTCAAGTGACCTCGAGTACGTCCAGCTGTGGTGTAAATCCATAAAACAAAAGGCCAAGGTTTGAGTAATAGAGAAAATGTAGCAAGGACCTGCATTCTGAAAATTAAACCTCAGATTTTCTTTTCCCATTTCTGCGGAAGGCACTGAATGACGAACCCAGCAAACACACATTGCATAATGTTCGAAAGGAAATGATTATACCTTTGTGGTTTGGAGATCTGAGACAGACTACTCCCATAGACAGGAGCAGAAGCCTAAAGTTAATGGTGTATTTAGCATTCTGTGCTGTGATGATTAAGCTAACCATTGCACAGGCGGCTTGTTGAACCTGTATAATTGGCTTGGACTGTTGAAGCCTCATTGAAAGGTGTTTCTCATTGCCTCCCAGGCTAGAAATTGCAACCTATCAGCTAATAACCTATCAAAAGTCAGAGCGCTGAAAACTGAACTTCCATTTTCTTATTACAAATACAAGAGAAAAATCCTGTAGAAAATTCTAACTCTGAACAAACCACATAAATATGTATCGCATCTGCATTAAGAGATTCACAATGTGTAGTGAATTGGGGAAACACAGAATTAGGTGAATTATTACAATACCTTGCATCTCAAATAATGATTATTCCATTGTAAAACAGAACTTGTAT
This sequence comes from Scyliorhinus canicula, assembly GCF_902713615.1. NCBI lineage: Eukaryota > Metazoa > Chordata > Chondrichthyes > Carcharhiniformes > Scyliorhinidae > Scyliorhinus > Scyliorhinus canicula. The sequence goes on along the minus strand of NC_052150.1, from coordinate 24,435,462 downwards.
ATAAGATATACACCTGGTGTTGGGAGTTGTTTTAAACCTTACATCACCTGTTGGAATCAAGGTGGCACAGTGGCACAGTGGTTATCACTGCTATCTCACAGTTCCAGGGACGCAGGTTGAATTCGGGTAACTGTCTGTGTAGAGTTTCCCCCCGCATTGGCGTGGGTTTCCTCCGGGTGCTCCAGTTACCTCCCAAAAGATGCGCAGGTTAGGTGGAATGGTCATGCTAAATTGCACCTTAGTGTCCAAAAGGTTAGGTGAGGTTACTGGGTTATGGGGATAGGGTGGGGTGTGGGATTAAGTGGGGTGCTCTTTCCAAGGGCCGGTGCAGACTTGATAGGTCAAATGGCCTCCTTCTGCACTGTAGGGGTTCTATTCTATGACACAGTGCTGTTATGATTTTTTTGTTGTCGTAAGTAGATATTTAAGAGAATGTCTCAAGGCAGTAACAAGACTTGGATTCAGGTAGTGATGCATAATTCCTTTAGAGTGTGATGAATGTAGGAAATAGTTATATACATAGTTTATATTGTACTGTACTAATGTTATTAAAAACCCTAGGTTCAAATGCACGCAGTGAGTGGGATTCTCTGACCCCCCGCCAGGCCAGAGAATCGCTGGAGGGTGGCGTGAATCCTGCCCCACCGCCGGCTGCCGGATTCTCCAGCGCCGGTTTTTCGACGGGGGTGGGAATCGCGCTGCACCGGTCGGGGTGCCACGGCCCTCTCGGCGATTCTCCGGCCCGTGATGGGCCGAGTGGCCACCCGTTTTCGACCAGTCCCGCCAGCGTAAAATACACCAGGTCCGTACCAGTGGGACATGGCTCTGCGGGCGTGGGGGCACTTTTTCCATCCACGACGGCCAGTTTAACACTCCAGTGCCATGCTGGCTCGAATTGCTGATCCTGAGGCCGTGTTGACGCAGTCGAGAAACACAACGGCGTTTCCAACGGCGTCAACACTTAGCCTCAGGATCACAGAATCCCGCCCGTGGTGTTTAGTCCTGGCTATGCAGGTCATGGAACTTCTTAGTGGGATACAGTTGATGTAATTAATGGGAGCAGCCAGGTCTCTCTGTGGTTTTGGCAGTGTTGCTGGATGATTGGCGTCTGTCAAACCAGAAGGATTTTCAGGTTGTTCCTGAAAGGATCTCTCTCCAAAGGTCTGCACAGAGAACAGCGAGTAACCATGAATAATAACTTTGTGAGTGGATTTTGAACTGTATTGCATTGCTTGGTTGAAATATATATAGTGATGTTGCATGGCACAGGTTATACTTGTTCCTTTTATTTCGAACTGTTAATTGTGCAGCTACTTCCTTGATGTTAATCTGGTTAATTCTGTGCTTAAAAAGTTTGTTTTCACATACAAAATACATATTAGTCAGAGTCATCACTTGTGGGGTGAACTATCCTTTCCTCACAGTTTTACAAATTGCAAGTTGTTTGGGGTTTCTTGTCCGATATCTTCGCAAAAATTGGGGTTTGGTCTGGTATCCTAACAAGAATCAAAATGACATCTACCGACACTGTGTTACAGATATTTTGGACATTATCCTGCCTTCAAGTGATAGTCTTCCAGTTCGTGCCTGACAAAGAAAAGCCAGGATTGAACTTATAGTACTTTCAAAGTTAAAGAAGTATAGATAACAGTCATGCATAAACAGAACACTGGCATTTACACCCATATTTTTGAAGGGTCAGCAGGGCCTTAGCAAAAATGACCTGCTGCTGGAAGCTCCGCCCCGGAACCTACCATTTTCACCAGTGGTTCAACAGGGGACAGATTGTAGTTTGCACATCTGTGGTTCACGGAGGTAGCTGCACAGATAAAAGTGCAGAAGCCTTCAACCAGATTCAATTGTTGTTGTTCAGATGTTCAAAATGTGACTTGTAGCCTTTAGATATTGAAGCAAAAGATTTAAAGGTGCCAGGCTTATTTGAAGAGGCAGGGTAACCTTTTGAAGAGTGACAGATACCCCTTTGGGAAAGACAATGTGCCTTTTTGGAGGGTTTAAATGCCCCTTTAAGTGAGATCAAGTTCCCTTTGGCATTGTTAAATGTTGATATGATTAGGCTTAAAATTGGACTCATGGAACAGTGAAACTGTCAAGGAAATTAAATTGCTCAGCTCTTTAAATTTATTTCAAACTGCTCAGCAGTTGAAAAAAAATCAGTGCTTGCAATTTCACAAGCTGTTTGTTGATATAAATCTGTGGACTATTATTAAGGGATTAGTGCTACATGGCTTATTTCACAACCTTTGATTACACAGTGGAGTTTGTAAATTCACAACTTGGTAAACAACTCCAAGTCTTTGATGTGGGGCTATTGTTATGTCACCTTGGGCAAGTATACGGTCAATTCCAGCCCCATGTGGCCCGGAGTTACAACAAAAGTGAATTAACCAATAATTAATATAAATATTCCCAAAGGCTTTGAACCTTAGCTGCCCAATAATTACAGTCACCAGGTTTGTAAGTTGAAACACAATTACTGTTTGTATCAAAAACTGTTGTGAAATAGGCAGTAAATATAATTGGATAACAACTAGCTAATACCTACTACCCATTTTAACTGTCCCGCCCTCTACCCACATATACAAGACAGACAAGCACAGAGGGGTGGATAGGGGTAAAATAATAAGGATGGTCAAAAGATGAGAGCCATTGCTTCAATGGTGGTTCTTTTGCACACTTTCCTCACAGCACACTAGTTGATCAAAGTCGCTGGGCGGAATTCTCCGCTCCTCACGCCAGGTGGGAGAATTGCGGGAAGACCGCTCTCGCACATCCCGCGATTCTCCCACCCACCCACCCCCCCCCCCACAAAAACACGCCGCTCGGAGAATCGCGGGATGCTGTTTTTCACGGCGGCCTGCGATTCTCCGACCCGGATGGGCCGAGCGGCCTGGCGTTCGCGACCATTTCACGACGGCGGAAACCACACGTGGTCGCTGCCGTCATAAACACGGCGTGAGATGCCCGCTTGTGGGGGGCCTAGAGGGAACTGAGCACCACGACCATGCTCGGGAGGGGACAGGCCCGCGATTGGTGCCCATCGATCGTCGGGCCGGCGTCTCAATGGGTCGATCTCTTTCCCCTCCGCCGCCCCGCAAGATCAAGCCGCCACGTCTTGCGAGGCGGCGGAGAGGAAGACGGCAACCGCACATGTGCGGGTTGGCACTGGCCAACCTGCGCATGCGCAGCTGACGTCATTGGGTGCGTCGGCCGCGTCATTCTCGGCGCGCCGGGCCTTAACGCCAGCGATAAGGCCCGGCGGCCGAGTGTCCTTACACGGCCCTCCTAGCCCCCTGGCGGGGGGAGAATAGGGGGCCAGGAGAGGCCTCCGACGCCGTTGTGAACCTCTCCAGGTTTCACAACGGCGTTGGGCCTTTGGGAGAGTTCCGCCCGCTGGTTTACAGCTGCTAATGGATCATTCATTCACTTACAGGTAGCTCGTTTCCTGGAGAGATGCTTTATTTCTTATCAAACTGTGCCTTCAGCTTGAGACTCACATTCAGGCCTATATCTTTCTGTACAGACAATTTATTTCACATCAAACCTTGTTTTCGCTTGTGGGTTGACTTCAGGCCATTACAGTCTCAAAAGATTGAGCCCCAGGCTTGTTAGAGAGAGATTCATCCCTCACAGTGGCCTTTTGCAGAGATTTAGTTTGATTCTGCAATACAGGCTGCAGAATTAAAAGTGAAACCAAGAACTCAACCCTTGAAGCTCCAAAATATTCCAGTGGGATCAAATTCAATCCCCACCCATTACCGGGAAGAGCTTCTGGCCTAATTCATTGGCTACCAGCCAAATCAATCAAACTGAGCCAGTCAAACTGTGTCATTTGTGCCGGTCAATTTGCTATCATCAATTTAAATCAGCACAACGTTCTGGGTCCTTCTGAATTAAAGGCACAGGCCATTGCTTTATTCTGCTTGAATTAAAATGTCTGGTTGCCTTAAAGTCACATGTCCATAAATCATCCATGGATCAAAAATGTAATGGCAAAAATAAAAGAAAGGGGAAATAAACTGGGAATAAACAGGAACAAACAGGAAGGACCCTTACACGAGGAATGCAAACATAGGATTCATATGGGATCACACACTTGAATTAAATATTTGCTTTCAGTATGGATTATGTACTTAAAGACGTTATTATTTCCATATGGGATTTTAAAAACAAATTTCCAATTAAAGGACCATTTAGCGTGGCCAATCCAACTACCCTGCACATCTTTTGGTAGTGGAGAAGAGACCCATCAGAGAGAGGGAGAATGTGTAAACTCCACACGGACCGGGACCCGGGGCCGGGATCGAACCCGGGTCCTTAGTGCTGCGAGGCAGCAGTGCTAGCCACTGTGCTGTCCAGACTTTCATGTGGGATTAAGCATTTGAAGGATTTAAATGTATTGAATGGATTTTTATCCATCAGTGTGCTTTTAAAGAAAAATGCGTCAGCAACAGACATTAAGAATATTATTTTATTTCTTATTTCTTCTCAGAATTGCTCCCGAGCTGTCCATAATGAACACCGGAGGAGTAGGCATGGAGGGTGTAAGGGCAAAGGGTGGAAGGCATGTGCTGGCATGAGGTGGAACTAGGTTTGCATAGGGGTGATAATGGACTATGAGGATGAGGTCACAGTTAGCATCAGTTGGTCCTAGGTTGACATAAGGGCTATAAAGAACCATGTGGTTGAGTAAAGGGAAAAAGATGGCATGGAAGGTATAAGGGACCAACGGGGTTATGATGTGCATAGATGGGGCATGGGGAGTGTTTTGGGGTTGAAAGCTAAAGGGCTGTTTTTGGTTTTGTTGATTTTTTTTTACAGCTGTAATGAAGCCCAGAGTGCAGCCTGCCTCAGCACCTGTTAGTCACTGTAGATACCTCCAAACTCTTTGAGGTGGCAGTAGGTCTAACTCCCATTAACGCCTCCACCTCTCTTCCCCAGAACAGCAATTTGAAGATCAAGGCCACTTTCTCCCAGTCAAGTTTGTGGAGTTGGGAATATTCATAAGTCGGGTGTGAAAATCCCACCCTTACTATCTCTGGTAGCGTGACCCCTTGGAGGAGTTCATGTGACCAGTTCGGGGCCTATTTTGCGGGAGGGCATGAACCTCGCCCAATGGGGAAAATGCACAGAGCCCTGGGAGCTGGGCCCCGGCGGAGTGGAGCCTGGAGTCAGAGAGTCAAGGCCTGTTTAGTGTCTCTGTGCCTGTGTATAGTTTACCTTTACTTGTTACCAATAAACCCTTGTTCAGTTATACTGAAAGTGTCCCTAGTACTGCCTTAAGCCAATACATTGATAAGGAGTGTAAAACGGAGTCATCGCAAATCCGCAGTAGATTAGAATTTAAGGGGTAAGGGAGAAGCCTCCAAACTAAACAGAGAAATCAAAAAGTGTTGATGGCATCGTAAACCAGTGAGAGAAAAATACCCATGATTGGGAAGCTTGACCAATTCAACCAGGGGTCCAAAGACCGGAGCTAGTAAATTGAGCACCTCCATTACTTTATTATTGCAAACAAAATAACAGGGGAAAATAAACTGAAGGTTATTCTATTAACAGTTTGTGGGCCCCAGACCTAAAACCTCATAAGGAATTTGATATCCCTGACACAAAATCTTTCAACCAATTAGTGACGTCGGTCAGGGAGCATTTCAAACCGAGACCCTCAAGCATATTACAGCAATACAAGTTCAATTTAATTGTCAGGGACCCAGGAAAGGTGATTTGCGCCTTTGCTTCCAGAATCCGCCAAAAGGTTGAGGATTGTGAATTCAGCACAGGTCTCAATGACATGCTGAGCGATCGTTTAGTATGCGGTATTAACAACATAAGTGTGCAAAAGAAGATTCTGGTTGAAATGACGATTAGCCCACACACAAGGCCATTGAAATAGCACGGGCAACCAAAGTGCCAAGAGGCGCATGTCAGAGCTTCATAGCGTGCAAGAGGGTGAGGTGAATCACTTGTGGGGTAATATAGCTGCACAGAGGAGGTTCAGCCACGATCCCAGGAACAGGATCGTAGTCAGTAGTTAGTGAAACAAATAGGTCGTCAGCCTTGAAGTCAAGTTGAATACCATCAATGTGGGGGAGACCACCTCCACGAAGCGTGCCGCTGCAGAGAGTTTATTCATTTTCAGTGCAATAGGAAGGGTTATATCCTGGCATGTTCCTCCACCTACCAGAGCTCACCAATTTTTAAAAAACAAGTCATGATTCCAGTGAACAAAGTGGAGAGGAATTCAGATCATGAATCGTAAACATACATATTAAACATGGTGGAAGTGAGAAAATACCCCCAATTAAGTTACAACTCACATTAAATGGAAGACCACTAAAGATACAGGTTGACACTAGAGTGTAGGCCATGGTTGTGGGTGAACAAACATTCAAATATCTTTGAGAAGGAGTTCAATCTTTGAACCTCAGCAGCACAGTGGCCAAGTTGGCAACATATATGGGGAAAACACTGAAAATCCTGGGGTCAACCATGACGCCAGTGTCATATCAGCAACAAGATGCCCAGCTACCTATGATCATTGTCGCTGGACATCGGCCAAGTCTTATGGGATGAGATTGGCTGTGCCAAATCACATTGAACTGGTTGGAGATCTTCAAAGTTTCAGATCGTGTTTTCCAGGAAGTCTTATGCAAATATAACGATGTATTCCAGAATGTGCTGGGTCGTATAAAGGGAGTTACGGCCAAGATTTACATCAACCCTGATTCCACACCAAAGGTTTTCAAAGGGAGATCCGTCCTTTACACTAACACCAATGAATGGAAGCTGAAATTAAATGCCTGGAAGAACTGGAAATTATCAGACCAGTGCAGGTTTCTGAATGGGCAACACCACCCCCCTCCCTCCCCCCCCCACCCCCACCCCCGTCATCCCTGTACTAAAAACAGACCACTCTGAATATGTGGGAATTACAAATTTATGATAAGCAGGAAGTCAAAGTGTACAAATATCTAATTCCATGAATTAAAGACCTTTAAGCAAAGTTGGCAGGGAGCCTCACATACACCAAACATGACCTCAGTCACTGCAGTGACAACTAGATGAAGGTTCTTGAACGTTTGTGACAAGTAACATGAATAAAGGCTTGTTTTAATACATCGGATTACCCTTTGGCATCTCCTTGACCTGTGCGATATTCCAACGGACAATGGGGAATCTGCCCCAGGACATCCCGAAGGTTGTGGTCCATCTGGATGGTGAAATGAAAATGAAAATTGCTTATTGTCGCGAGTAGGCTTAAATGAAGTTACTGTGAAAAGCCCCTAGTTGCCACATTCCGGCGCCTGTCCGGGGAGGCTGGTACGGGAATCGAACCGTGCTGCTGGCCTGCTTGAAAAGCCAGCGATTTAGCCCAGTGAGCTAAACCAGCCCCTGTTCCATTACATGTTCCATTACATGAAGAGCACCTATCAAGCCTAGAAGTGGTGCTGAAAAATTTAGAGATGCGGTAATACAACTTGATGTGCAAGAAGTGCACTTTCCAAGTGAGTGAGGTCACTTTTCTAGGTTTCAAAGTGGATTCAAAAGGCACACACCCACTCAAAGACAAGGCAAGAGCCAGAAGAGAAGTCCCATCACCAAAGAACATGGCAGCATTAAAGTTCTTCCTGAGATAATAAACTACTAGGGTTATGTATCCCCAACCTAGCAATAACATTTGTGCCATTGCACCTGCTCTTAAGAAAACTCCAGTGTCTCAGGCGGCATGTGATGCAGTGGTTAGCACGTAGACTGCGGCGCTGAGGTCCCCAGCCCTGGGACACTGTCATTGTGGAGTTTGCACATTCTCCCCATGTCTGCGTGGGTTTCACCCCCCACAACCCAAAGATGTGCAGCTTAGGTGGATTGGTCACACTAAATTGCCCCTTAATTGGGAAAGAAAAATAATTGGGTACTCTAAATTTATTTAAAAGAAACTCCAGCGATGGCATTGGAAGAAACCACAGGACCAAGCCTCAAGCTGGCCTACCAGTCATCGGGTCCAACGGTTCACTTTGACCTGGGGAAGCTAATCATCTCAACTTGTGATGCATTGCCATTGGTCCTGTCCCATAGAATGGAAAATGGCTCAAAGAGTCCAATTGCTTTCACCTCCCCTCCAGAACTCCTTCTGATACCGAGCAGATATCCGCACAGATCGAGAAAGAAGACCTTGCTATAATCTATGACATCATGAACTTTCATCAGTATGCCTTTGGGAAAGTTTCACAATAATAACTGACCATCAGCCTCTGATGGGGCTTCTCTGTGAAGACAAGGTGGTAAATCCAATTGCCTTCGCCAGGGTACAATATTTCACCTTGCACCCTGCCATGGGTTCCTCGGCGGTGGAGGATGGGAACAATGGGAAACCCCATTGACAGCAGCGGGACAGGAAGATCCTGCCATCAACCAGTGGTAGGATGTCACAAAACATGCCACAGGGGATGTGGAAAACCTTACCCGCTGTGTTTTCCCATCGTTCTCTGTTTTAATTATTGGCTTCCACATTTCTTACTGCATGACAATCACTGTATTCCAAAAGTACTTAATTGACTGCAGAGCACTTTGGGATATCCTCTGGTCCTGCAAGGCATGGTATAAATGCCATTCTTTCAATTTATTTCTATCATTGAGCAAAAAGGTATTATAGGGTGAAAGGTAATGTTGAGTAGATTAACAAATGCTTTAAGTGTGCAGGTTACCTTCCTCTGTCTACCTTTATCAGCATTCAGCTGATTAAAGAAGATGCTTAAACTCGTCATTGAAATAGGAGGAGGATAAAAGCCAGATGGATGCTTTGACAATTTTCCTATTAATACCACAGTCATTTCTAGCCTTGTATTTGAAATGTTTGAACTTTTTACGTTGCTACATTTCTCCTTCATTAAAACATTAACGCTTGATGTTTTTTTCAAATGGTGCTTTTGTCTGTTGCGATGAGAGGTTGTACTATTGAGGGATGGAACATTCAGCCACAGAGTAGCAAGGAGTGCATTTGGATGAGAAAGAACACAGAGGGTGAAGGGATGTTCCCCCTCAGGGAGGATTCCAGAATTGGGGGTGCAGTTTTGAAATCAATGTGTCTCCCATTTAAGATGGAGATGAGGAGGAATTTCTTCTCCTCGGGGCTCGTTAGTCTATGTCATTCTCTTTCTCAGTGAGCAGCGGAGACTGAGTCATTGAATATATTTGAGTTAGACAGGTTTTTGATTGACAAGAGAGTCAAGGGTTTAAGGGGCAGGCAGGAAAGTGGAGTTAAGGCCATCCTCAGATCCATCATCACATTATTGAATATGATGGGCTCAGATCAATGGGCCATGTAACCTACTCCTAATGATTCTATGAGCTGGCTGTGCATTAGGATGTGGGGGGTGGGGGGTACTATTCTCTGCAGATGCTTCCTTCTCATCATCCTTAAAATCTCCATTGACTATCCTGCCATTCCAGTGGGGGCTGGTTTAGCTCAGTCGGCTAGACAACTGGGTCGTGATGCAGGGCGAGGCCAGCAGTACGCGTTCAATTGCTGTACCGGCTGAGGTTATTCATTAAGGCCCTGCCTTCTCAACCTTGCCCCTCGCCTGAGGTGTGGTGATCCACAGGTTAAATAGCCATCCGTCAGCTCGCCCCCCTCAAAGGGGAAAACAACCTACGGCCATCTGGGACTTTGACGATTCTACATACTTACTCCATTAAAACCAACCAGAGCCACTGATTGGATTTTCATTTCCCAAACCCTCGACCTTTACAAAATGAAATCACTGATGTTGTGCTGTGAAGCTGTTAGAAGTTGGGGTGGAGACTGCGAAACTTAATTTCTCTTCTGGATCCTAACAACAGACAGAATGAACAAACTGAATACAAACTCTTTGAAACCCATGGCAACACTCAAATCCCCCCCCCCCCCCTCCCCCCCCCCCACCAATCCCGCTCGTTATTGTAATTGGTCACATGATCAGAGAGATGGTGACATTTTGAAAATCCTTCCATCTTCAGATGGTTAATGACATTCTTCTGAAAAGCAATAAATGAAAATCAACTTGCCAAGGAGATGGGTAAATAAAGATTGAAAGGGTTGGGCTGCTCGGAGCAATGTCTGCTCACCTCCAGAGACTCCGATTCCAATCTAGTCCGCAGAAGGGATAAAGGTCTATTCGCTTTGCTGGCTGTTAAATCACAAAGCTGAAATGGGTTTTAATGGTTGGCCTCACATTAAATCTCATTGGGTTTGAGTCATTGTGCTGAAATACCTCACACTTGTTGTTTCACTCAGAAACAACATTCAGTGTGCTGTGTAATACTTATCTCCGCTGTTACTTTTCAGATAAGCACAATTTTTGACGTCAAATTAATTCCACCTCTTATCTCCAGTTTTTCTTGCATCTCTCTGAACGTTTTGCGACTGGTTGATCCCTGCTTCCCAGGGTTTTACCTTGTGTCGGTCTGTTCATGAGAATGGTGTGCATTGCCGTGCCTTTTGATTTATCTGCAGCTCGCTCAGGGGAAGTACATCAGGTCTGCTTTGTTGCTCCTCGCCCAGCTAAGGTTGTGAATTTCCGCGAGTTCCAGCATATAGCACCTGCAGGGCATCCATGATTTACTGTGTGCAAAGGTGCTCTTTACACTTAGATTTATTGTTACGTATACCGAGGAACAGTGAAAAGTATTGTTCTGTGTCCAGTCCAGGCAGATCACTTCATACATGAAAAACATAGGACATACAATGAATACGCAGTGCAAAGACATCGACATAAATATCGGGCGAAGCATACGGAATGTAATGCTACAACTGTAGAGAAGATGCGTAGAGAGATCAGTTCAGTCTATGAGGGTGCCATTTAGGAGTCTGATAACAGCGGGGAAGAAGCTGTTTTTGAACCTGTTAGACTTTTGTGTCTTCTGCCCGATGGAAGATGTTGGAAGAGAGAATAGCCCAGGTAGGAGAGGTCTTTGATTATGCTGCCCACTTTCCCAAGGCAGCGGGAGATGTAGACAGAGTCAATGGATGGGAGGCGGGTTCAGGTGATGGACTGTGCTGTGTTCACAAATCTCTGCAGTTTCTTACGGTCTTGGGCTGAGCAGTTGCCATACAAAGTAGTGATGCAGCCAGATCGGATGCTCTCTCTTGTGCATCTATAAAAATTGGTAAGAGTTAATGTGGACGTGCCAACTTTCCTTAATTTCCTGAGGAAGTATTGGCGCTGTTGTGCTTTCTTGGTCATAGCGTTGCTGTGGGTGGACCAGGACAGTTTGTTGGTGGTGTTTACACCTCGGAATTTGGATCTGTCAACTATCTCCACGATGGGACCATTGATGCAGATAGGGGTGTGTACGACTCTTCGCTTCCTGAAGTCGATGACCAGCTTCTTAGTTTTGCTGACATTGGGGGAGAGATTGCCGTCATTGTACTATGCCACTAGGTTCTCTATCCCCCCATCTCTACTCTGACTCATTGTTGTTTGAGATCTGACCCACTACGATCGTGTCATCAGCAAACATGTAGATGAAGTTGGAGCTGAATTTTGCCACACAATCGTGTGTGTAAAAGGAACATAGTAGGGGCCTAAGCACGCAGCCTTGCGGGGTCCGGTATTGAGGACTATCATGGATGAGGTATTGTTTATGCTTACTGATTGTGGTCTATGTGTCAGGAAGTTGAGAATTCAGTTGCAGAGGGAGGAGTCAAGTACCAGATTTCGGAGTTTGGATATGAGCGTGGCTGGGATTATGGTGTTGAATGCAAAGCTGTAGCCAATGAATAGGAGTCAGACATAGAAGTCCTTGTTGCCGAGATGCTCCTGTAATGAATGTGGGGCCAGGGAGATAAAGTTTACCCAGATGTCTTTATAAGTAGAATAAAGTACGGACACAGATAATGCAACACACATTAATAAATATAGTTGATCCATAAATTACCCACTACACATAAAAGAAACACCCAGGATTCGATTATACTACCTGCAAAGGTGGTTGGTAAGTTGTAGATCCGATCCCCGAGTCCCTCTGGTTCCTCTTTGCAAAGGTGATTCTCGCTGGATGTTGCTTGTTTACTTGTTTCCTTCTGGTCTGGTCAGGGTCACCTCACACACCGAGTCTTTGCTTCGAGTCTTTGTTTCGAGTCTTCTGCTTCTTCTGATCTGAGATGCCTACTTCTGTCCCGCTCTGCTCGCCTTTCCAGAAACTTCTCTGGTTTCCAGCCAATGAGGTCTCGGGAGGGGGTCCAAGCAGCCAATTGTCCGGTTGATGACTTTTTGACAGGCCACGTGAGCCAGCCCCGAGGTGACCCATCTCTGGTGGTGTGGGCTGCACACGACCTGTTCCCATATAAGGTCGTGGGACTCTCGGTGACGGAAAGTCTGGCTCGATCTGGGCTACGAACAACAGACTTCCTGAGGTTTAACTAAAATGGCCATTCTAAAATGGCCACATTCTCTCCTCTTGATTCAGTGAGCATCAGTGAACCGGATCACACAATCCTTACCAAATCATCTGAGCGAGCAAGTACCCCAAATCCGGGTTTTACAGTATCATCCCTAACCCACAATAATAACAACAAATTGAAAAAAACAATGAAGAAACAATACATCAATGTTCTTGATTGTCTAGTCCAGATGTTGCAGGAATCCCTTCTTCCATTGGGCGAATTTGGACGATGGGATACACTGCCATAAATGTAACGTCCAGGTGTGGCAGAATGCGGTTCTGGGGAGATCAAGGTAACATCTGTTAATTCTTATCAATATCTGATTCTGTTTTCCCTTTATTTACTAGAATGCCATGTGACCCTTTTGTTTTAAAAAAATATATAACCAAAGAAATAAGTAAATTAACAATAAAGGCCAAATAGCCATACGAAGGGTTGGTCTGTAATCAGTAACATTACATTTTATCAAGGTAACACCTGTTAATTCTTATTAATATCTGATTCTGTTTTCCCTTTTATTTACTAGAATGTCATATTACCCTTTTTTTATGAAGTAACCAAAGAAATAAATAAATGAATAATAAAGGCTCAATAGTCAATTGGTCGGTAATCAGTAATATTATTTTCACCCCACAACCAAACTTTGTCGGGAGATCATGGAAACAATACAATGTGGGCGGATAAAAGCCCTTTCCAATTGGGTGGAGTGGATGGATAAACCTATTTATAACTTGGACCGTGATGTCCTGATTCCTCCTCAGTGGAGGGAACCTACGTGGGCGGGCTTTGGCTGTCAGGTACCCACTGCGTTACCACCTCTGGAACTGAGCGCCGGGTCAGGTGGTTTTGTTTGGTCTCTGTACCAGGGACACCAGAGCAGGTGACCTTCTCTGGTTCCCCAGAGTCCTTTTGGCCGACGTTCCCCTCAGACGAGGCCTTCTTCCTGACGTCCGGTGAATCGGAGCTGGGACCGGGTGGGCCGGAATTGATTCCGGAGGTATAGGGTGGAGGTTCGGGGCCTGGAGTACAGGGTGTTGGTTAAGTGGTTCTGGGGGCTCGAAGATCCCCGCTATGTGACGTGGTGTTGGTGGAAGTTTTGCTGCGAGCCAAATGCCCTCATCTGGGTGATATGATACCATCCGGCTTTCTTGGGGCCCACCAATACCTTGTACACAGAGGGGCTGGCCTCATCTGTCACCAGATAGGATCCAGCGTATTTGGGGGCTTGGTCACTGCTTTGGGCCTGTTTCAGGTCTTTGACCTTGGTCTGACTGACACTAACAGCGTCAATGCATTCAGTGACGGAAGGTTGCCAAAATTCCCCGCCCCCGGGCACCGTATTTACTCTTACATTCCCAAGTGGGGAGGTGCGGTGGTGGGCCTTGACTTTTATTATTCCATTCTCTCTGCCTTGTGTGGTCTGGAAAATGAATCTCAATAGTGGGTCTGATGGCAGAGGCTTTCCATCCGCCGAGATATATCCCCTTGCTGCCCATAGGGAAATAATATCCGTTAAACTGTTGCAGACATACATAGTATCTGAATGTATAACTGCTGGCGTGGGAAACCGGGCGGGGCGGCTGACAACATAAGCAATTGCTGCTAGCTCTGCAGCCTGGGCACCCGTCTGCAGGAGGTTTTAGGGCTATGTACCTCAGGGGCTTGCCTTCGTGGTCTTCCACATAGATGCCGCATCCCGTTTTCCTGTTTCCATCCTCCACCATGGAGGATCCATCAACATAAATCTTGAAGCTATTCTGAGTCTGTCTGGCTCCCCTGCTTTCTCCCCCCGCCATTTGTTGCGACAGAAATGGCCCCTTGTGGTCATTTACTGCGGGAATCAGGCATTCATGAGGCTTCCCCTGTAATCTTAGTATTTGGTGATCTTTGTCTTCCTTAATTTGATTAAATCTACGCCCACAGCAATGGCCATCACCAGCAACAACCCCTAAAGAAGGAAGGTAGAGCAGAGCCAGAGTGTGACTCCAGCAATATTCTCCTTCGGATCCCAGATCTGGTTTTGGGGTTTCGCCCCACTGTACTCGCTTGGGCCATTTAATGTTTCTACATGTGTGGAGGACATCCTCCCACTCGGCACGACTGGCCATCACTATTCTGCTTGGATTTAGTGGGGGTGGAGTGAGAAAACAATTGGGCTGAGGGTCTGGTTTACACTACATTGCCTCACACAGAGCTCTTTCAAGTCCCGCTACTATCCTACATCTTTTCTAAAATTTGTACTCCTCACGTCCCAGACTCCTGGTTTATGACCCAATCAGCAGGTTGAATCTGTATTAGTCCTTCACTTACTTAAGACTGGCCGTTACGTGGGGCTTCTGCCCTGTTAATTCAGGCTCAGACGGAGTGTTGGAGAACACTGGGTTGAAGGTTTGACTTTGGAGCAACTTAACGCTTTTTATCGAAGTCCCATCTGGGGTGCCAAAAATGTTGTCTATGTCCAATTCCGATATTTCAACCAGCTCCTTAATTAAAGTTTAGCCAGATGTCTTTATTTATGAGTAGAACAAAGTACGGACATGGATATAATGCAACACACTTTATTAAAAATTGTTAACCCGTAAATTACCCACTGTACATACAATAAACACCCAGGATTCGACTATACTACCCGCAAAGGTGGTTGCTGAGCTGTAGATCCGATCCTCGAGTCCCTCTGGTTCCTCTTTGCAAAGGTGATTCTCGCTGGCTGTTCCTTGCTTGCTTGCTTTCTTCTGGCCTGGTCAGGGTCACCTCACACATTGTGTCTTTGCTTCGTGTCTTTGCTTCAAGTCTTCTGCTTCTTCTGCTCTGAGACGCCTACTTCTAACCCCCTCCACTTGTTTTTCCAGAAACTTCTCTGGCTTTGGGAATTAGGAAGGGGGGGGGGGGGGTCCCAGCAGCCAATGGTCCGGTTGATGACTGTTTGACAGGCCACCTGAGCCCGCCCCATGTGTCCCATCTCTGGTGGTGCGGGCTGCACATGACCTGTTCCCATACAAGGCAACAGTAGATATTCTCGGTGACGGAATATCTGGCTCTATCTGGACTACGAACAGGAGACCTCCTGAGGTTTGACTGCAGTATGATTTTAAAATGACCACACAAGTGAGTACCGATAGCGGGAGAACAGATTGAGCTTTCAGAAATGCACTGGAAACAAAACTGATTAGGGCTGAAATTAGGAATGAGGTGTGGAGTAACAGCAGCTGTTGTCATCACAATGAATGAGTGGTTGAATATTATGCAAATTATGTAATAGGATATCAGGTGACTGAAGTAGTCTTTGAAAACAATTTCACTTTACTGCATGTCCACAGATTAGGATCAACTATAGCCGCACATCGTTTTCAGTAATTATTTTTGACTACATTAAAAAACAGTTTGCATACAGAGATGCTTTCAACCTAACAATAATAATCTTTATTAATGTCACAAGTAGAACAAAGAACAAAGAAAATTACAGCACAGGAACAGGCCCTTTGGCCCTCCCAGCCTGCGCCGATCCAGATCCTTTATCTAAACCTGTCTCCTATTTTCCAAGGTCTACTTCCCTCTGTTCCCGCCCATTCATATACCTGTCTAGATGCTTCTTAAATGATGCTATCATGCCCGCCTCTACCACCTCCGCTGGTAAAGCGTTCCAGGCACCCACCACCCTCTGCGTAAAAAACTTTCCACGCACATCTCCCTTAAACTTTCCCCCTCTCACTTTGAAATCGTGACCCCCTTGTAACTGACACCCCCACTCTTGGGAAAAGCTTGTTGCTATCCACCCTGTCCATACCTCTCATAATTTTGTAGACCTCAATCAGGTCCCCCCCTCAACTTCGGTCTTTCCAACGAAAACAATCCTAATCTACTCAACCTTTCTTCATAGCTAGCACCCTCCATTACAGGCAACATCCTGGTGAACCTCCTCTGCACCATCTCCAAGCCATCCACATCCTTCTGGTAATGTGGTAACCAGGACTGCACGCAGTATTCCAAATGTGGCCGAACCAAAGTCCTATACAACTGTAACATGACCTGCCAACTCTTGTACTCAATACCCCGTCCGATGAAGGCAAGCATGCTGTATGCCTTCTTGACCACTCCATCAACCTGCGTTGCCACCTTCAGGGTACAATGGACCTGAACTCCCAGATCTCTCTGCACATCAATTTTCCCCAAGACCCTTCCATTGACCATATAGTCCGCTCTTGAATTAGATCTTCCAAAATGCATCACCTCACATTTGCCTGGATTGAACTCCATCTGCCATTTCTCTGCCCAACTCTCCAATCTATCTATATTTTGTTGTATTCTCTGACAGTCCTCCTCGCTATCTGCAACTCCACCAATCTTAGTATCATCTGCAAACCTGCTAATCAGACCACCTATACCTTCCTCCAGGTCATTTATGTAGATCACAAACAACAGTGGTCCGAGCACGGATCCCTGTGGAACACCACTAGTCACCCTTCTCCATTTTGAGACACTCCCTTCCACCACTACTCTCTGTCTCCTGTTGCCCAGCCAGTTCTTTATCCATCTAGCTAGTACACCCTGAACCCCATACGACTTCACTTTTTCCATCAACCTGCCATGGGAAACCTTATCAAACGCCTTACTAAAGTCCATGTATACGACATCTACAGCCCTTCCCTCATCAATGAACTTTGTCACTTCCTCAAAGAATTCTATTAGGTTTGTAAGACATGACCTTCCCTGCACAAAACCATGCTGTCTATCACTGATAAGTCTATTTTCTTCTAGATGTGAATAGATCCTATCCCTCAGTATCTTCTCCAACAGCTGGCCTACCACTGACGTCAAGCTCACAGGTCTATAATTCCCTGGATTATCCCTGCTACCCTTCTTAAACAAAGGGACAACATTAGAAATTCTCCAGTCCTCCGGGACCTCACCCGTGCTCAAGGATGCTGCAAAGATATCTGTTAAGGCCCCAGCTATTTCGATCCTCGCTTCCCTCAGTGACCTGGGATAGATCCCATCCGGTTCTGGGGACATGTCCACCTTAATGTCGTTTAGAATACCCAAAACTTCCCCCTTCCGTATGACAACTTGACCGAGAGTATTTAAACATCCATCCCTAGCCTCAACATCCGTCTTGTCCCTCTCCTTTGTGAATATCGATGCAAAGTACTCATTAAGAATCTCACCCATTTCCTCTGAGTCCACGCATAAATTTCCTCTTTTGTCTTTAAGTGGGCCAATCCTTTCTCTAGTTACCCTCTTGCTCCTTACATACGAATAAAATGCTTTGGGATTTTCCTTAACCCTGTTAGCCAGAGATATTTCATGACCCCTTTTAGCCCTCTTTATTGCGCGTTTGAGATTAATCCTACTTTCCCGATACTCCTCCAAAGCTTCATCAGTTTTGAGTCGCCTCGATCTTACATATGCTTCCTTTCTCATCTTAGCTAGTCTCACAATTTCACCCGTCATCCATGGTTCCCTAATCTTGCCATTTCTATCTTTCATTTTCCCAGGAACATGTCTGTCCTGCACTCTAATCAACCTTTCCTTAAAAGACTTCCACATTTCAAATGTGGATTTACCCTTAAACAGCTGCTCCAATCCACATTCCCTAGCTCCTGCCGAATTTTGTTATACTCTGCCTTTCCCCAATTTAGCACTCTTCCTTTCGGACCCCTCCTGTCCTTGTCCATGAGTATTCTAAAACTTACGGAATTGTGATCGCTATTCCCAAAGTAATCACTGACTTAAACATCAACCATCTGGCCGGGATCATTCCCCAATACCAGGTCCAGTATGGCCCCTTCCTGAGTTGGACTATTTACATACTGCTCTAAAAAACTCTCCTGGATGCTCCTTACAAACTCTGCTCCATCTACGCCTCCAACACTACACGAAACCCATTCAATGTTGGGGAAGTTAAAATCTCCCATCACAACCACCCTATTGCTCCTACATTTTTCTATAATCTGTCTGCATATTTGTACCTCTACTTCATGCTCGCTTTTGGGAGGCCTGTAGTAAAGTCCCAATAATGTTACTGCACCCTTCCTATTTCTCAGCTCCACTCATATTGCCTGAGTGCTCGAATCCTCCATCGTGCCCTCCTTAATCACAGCTGTGATATCATCTCTGACGAGTAATGCAACTCCTCCACCCCTTCTACCTCCCTCTCTATCCCTCCTGAAGCATCTATACCCTGGGATATTCAGTTGCCAGTCCTGCCCTTCCCTCAACCAAGTCTCAGTAATACCAATAGCATCATATTCCCAGGTACTGATCCAAGCCCTAAGTTCATCTGCCTTACCTGCTACACTTCTCGCATTAAAACAAATGCACCTCAGACCACCTTTGCGTTCATCATCTCTTCCCTGTCTACTCTTCCTCTTAGTCACATTGAGTTTATTGTCTCGAACCTTACTGGCTTTAGTTGCTGCTTCTTTACTGACCTCTAACTTCCTAATCTGGTTCCCATCCCCCTGCCACATTAGTTTAAAACCTCCCCAACAGTGTTAGCAAAAGCACCCCCTAGGACATTGGTTCCAGTCCTGCCCAGGTGTAGACCATCCAGTTTGTAATGGTCCCACCGCCCCCAGAACCAGTTCCAATGTCCCAAAAATCTGAACCCCTCCCTCCTGCACCATCTCTCAAGCCACGTATTCATTCTGACTATTCTTGAATTTCTACCCTGACTGTCCCGTGGCACTGGTAGCAATCCTGAGATTACTACCTTTGAGGTCCTACTTTTTAACTTATCTCCTAACTTCCTAAATTCTGATTGTAGGACCTCATCCCTTTTTTGGATCAGTACCTGGGAATATGATGCTATTGCAGCTTACAATAACACTGCAATGAAGTTACTGTGAAAACCCCCTAGTCGCCACACTCCAGCGCCTGTTAGGGTACATAGAGGGAGAATTCAGAATGTCAGATTCACCGAACGAGCACGTCTTTCGGGACTTGTGGGAGGAAACCGGAGCACTCGGGGGAAACCCATGCAGACACAGGGAGAATGTGTAGAGTCCGCATAGACAGTGACCCAAGCCAGGAATCAAACCTGGGTCCCTTGTGCCGTGAAGTAACAGTGCTAACTGTGTGTACCTGACCTGTACACCTGAAACTCAGAATCATTGGGCAGGTTTCTCCATTCGGGAGACTAAGGCTGGGATTCCCAGTTGCGAGCCCATCCTGCTACCGCTGTCAGCGAGTACCGAGAATTTGGCGTTCAGCCAAATCTTCCATTCACTGCAGTGGGACTGGAGAATGCCACTGCCCTGAATGGACGGAGAACCCTGCCCTGAGTTCTACCACCTGAGTAGAATTGCTCCTGGTCTGAGCACATGCTAGGAGCAGTGACCATGAGCAATTCCGTCTCCCTTGCCAGAAAATGTATGGTGGGGAACTTGTGGGATTCCGTTGGAGTGCCAGTAACTGACTGCCATTTTGAATAGGCAGCCCTATACTGAAGTCCAACAGTGTACCCCCTCCCCCCACCACCACCATGGAAATTATGATTCTGTCCGGTAAAGCATGCACACATGAGGTTGACCCAACCCTCCCCTATCATAGACACCACCCACATCAGAGCCTGAGCACATCAAAAACACCCCATATCAGAGACCCCCCCATTTCAGAGACTCCCACATATCAGGGCCTCACATATCAGAGACAACCCCCCTCCCCCACCCATCAATCACCCCTGCCTGGAAGCTGAAGAGGTCCAGGCAGAAACAATGAAAAATCACTCATTTTTCATTTCTGAGTCCCATACACCTGCTGTCTCAGACAGAAGTGCTGAAAGCAGCAGGTGTAACAAGTGTCCCAGGCTTCATAGAAAACCAAAACCCATCTCAAAGCTTCAAACCTCCTCAGATCCTTTGATCTGATCACTTTTTGCTTCTCATCACTTTTTTAAAAATGTTTTGAATGGGCTGTAATTGACAGTGAAATAGCTTCCAGACAGTCAAGTGTTTTCATTATTTAAATTTCCCTTCATGCTTGAATGCATCTCACATACTCCCAAGTACATCTCTCATGGAGAGGGATCTCTAATGGGGGGATATCTGATTAGAGGACCTCTGATATGAGGGTCTCTGATATGAGGGTCCCTGATATGAGGGTCTCTGATATGGGGGCATCTGATGGAAGGGTCTCTTGTGGGGGTCTCTGATTGGGGTGTCTTTGATGATGGTCTGATGGGGACTGGGGGGGGGGGCTGGGGGTGCTGGGTGGGCAGGATTTGCATTGTGAGGGAAAGGGGTTCTTTGATGGACTTTGGGCACCTACTTTACATATTTAACCCTTTGACCCACCACTACGTTAGGGCCATGCTTCAAAGTACCTGCACAATCCTGGCCAAGAGGGTCGGAGAATCACGGGGCGTGGAGAATCGGACTTCCAGCCATTTAATCGGATGCAAATGGATTTGAATGACCCATTTGTATTCCCTCACCAGCGTGCAGCTTGCAGTTCACTGCCACTGCCACCGGGGGAATGAGGCATCAGAATGTGGTTTCTGCCCATCGGCGATCCCATATTTAGTCCGACAGGGTTCTTGGGAACCCCGCTACCGGTGGCATTCGGCAGAGAATCCACCCCATCAATTCTGCTTTGGGTGTCCGAGGGCTAATTCCTAGCTGACATTGCCGTCAACGTATTTCTTCTTTGACCTCCTCATTCGACTGGTGCTTTTTACATACTTCCCTTTGCTGCAAAAACAGTTTGTAGATATGTAACTAAAAATATTTCTCACACTTTCCTACTGTTCGAATAGGCAGCTGATGTGTGGTTTCTTTATCTCTCAGCTGTTCTTGTGGCATTACTAAGATTTCACAGTCATTGGCCATTGGCAGTCAGAAACAGTAATGCCATTTTGTTTAAGCTAAGCTTAGCAGTTCGGTATTCTACCCTTTGATGTGAATGCTTTTTTTTTTATAAATTTAGATTACCCAATTATTTTTTCTATTAAGGGGCAATTTAGCATGGCCAATCCACCTACTCTGCACATTTTTGGGTTGTGGGGGCGAAACCCACGCAGACACGTGGAGAATGTGCAAACTCCACACGGACAGTGACCCAGAGCCGGGATCGAACCTGGGACCTCAGCGCTGTGAGGCGGTTGTGCTAACCACTAGGCCACCGTGCTGCCCCGTTGTGAATGCTTTTAACCAAAAGTCTGCTCTTTTAGTGAGTTATTCAGGATTTCTGCTCCATCCTTTTTAGTTTTCCTTAAAAACTGGTGCTAAAAGTCCATCCTGTGAGGTCCAAAGTCCATCGCGCATATGATTAAATTTGTGTCGCGTCTTTTCGTCCGACGTCACTTCGTCCAACGACACTTCGTCCACGTCTTTTGGTCCAACGTCTTTTTGTCCGCCCGTCTTTTGGTCCAACGTCACTTCGTCCAATTATCCAATTACAAATTAACTCCGTTAATTTACTTGCTAAAATGCAAGTAATTGATAAAATGCAAGTAAAATGCAAGTTGAAAAATGCAGTTAAAAAGTTAGAAAATCTAAAAATGCAGTTAAAAAATCTAAAAGTTTACTAATTACTTAAAATTCCCGAAATTACTTAAAATTGATGTAAATGGTAAATTCCCGAAATACCCTAAAAGTTACATTTCCAGAACTGTACCCGAGAGAGAATCATGGGGAGAGGACAAGATGATTTGATATTCTACAATTCCGACAGACACAGATATAAGTGGGAGTCTATTTGGATTTAGACAATGAGTGCAGTTCTGAAAGAAGCAGATTTAAACTCGATTTTCGTCGAGTGATTAGGGTTGGCAGTGGCATCTGACATTACAGGTCTGAAATGATCAAATATTCCATCAGATACAATGGCTCTCATCACGCTGGAGCATACATGGGTGAATATCCTGCAGCTTATCTTAATAATGTCTGGAGATCAAGCAGCACAAATGCAGAACTCAACTTCAAGAGGCGAAAAAGGTGGAGAGGATCCTTGAGCAGTAACATTGAAAAACTAAATTAAACTATTTGTAATTGGATAATTGGACGAAGTGACGTTGGACCAAAAGACGGGCGGACAAAAAGACGTTGGACAAAAAGACGTGGACGAAGTGTCGTTGGACGAAATGACGTCGGACGAAAAGACATAGCAGCGATTAAATTATGTCAGTGTGATAATGGAAAAACACGCGAAGAACAAAGCAATTTGCAGTTAACTAAGGTGGTGAAGAGGAAGAAGCCCACGGATGACAAGAAAATGGATGAAATTGAAAACATTTCTTGCAAGTACCGAGGCCTGAACGGTACATAAGAAAATGATGGAAAGACGTGGATCTGAAGGAGAGGGCGATGAGGGAATGGGGCAGAAGCATTGCTTTTGGATGAAAGGGCCTACAACCAAAACCTCAAACAGCCTCTCCTCAAATGACAAGACTGTAATTGTTTCTCTTTTCACTGGGTGATATCTCTGAAGAACATTGCAGTTTCAGTCTAATTCATACTTGTTACTTGTAAACTACCAGAAAGACTAGATGTAAGTGAAAGTGATGGGCGGGATTGCATCTCATCATGTACAGAGCTTGCTGAGTACACATGGGATCATAGATTGCTCGCAAAGAAAAACAAGATTAAATTGAGGGATTCTCTTGATACTAAGCACAGGCTGCAGAGTTTTCAATTCCACCAGAAGTCTCAAATACTAAATAGTGCCCATATTTATAAATAAAGCTTGGTAAATTACCTATTTTGGCTATTCTACTTTTGAGTCACTGAGGATTAACTTTCAAATGATAGATGAGAGTGTAATATATCTAAGACTTGTCATGATGATGGCTAATAGTGGTTGTGAACTCCAGTAATAGATACTCTGTGCTAAATATGGGGTCACCCGACCTGGGGTTGAAGGTCAGATAGCACATGTTGGAGATGGTCGGGATAAGGCTTCAGATGCATTGCAGATACTGTTCACGTTAGGAAAATGTACTATCAATAATGTTAGTTCAACAGAAATGATGTCGATCAGCGTGCATCATAAAAACAAAACAAGGCAGCACGGTGGCGCAGTGGGTTAGCCCTGCTGCCTCATGGCGCCGAGGTCCCAGATTCAATCTCGGCTCTGGTTCACTGTCCGTGTGGAGTTTGCACATTCTCCCCGTTGTTGCATGGGTTTTGCCCCCACAACCCAAAGATGTGCAAGCTAGGTGGATTGACCACGTTAAATTGCCCCTTAATTGGAAAAAATGAATTGGGTACTCTAACTTTATAAAAAAAATAAATAAAAACAAAACAAAACTGATGCCTGAAGACCCGAGATTTAACGTACTCTACCAGTGACTGGTGTTATATTCTGGCTCTAATAATTGATGTATTATTATAGCTCCACAACTTGGCACGTCACATCATGGCTCCGCAATCTGGTGTGTTATATCACATCTTCAGTTGTTGGTGCATTCTATCATGGTTCCTCACTTTAACGTATTTTGTCATGATTCCTGTAGCTGGTATGTTATTTCATGGCTCCAAGATGGAATTGCGACATTGTTGAGTGTCTATATTTACATTATAGGGGCTGGTTTAGCTCACTGGCTTTTAAAGCAGACCAAGCAGGCCAGCAGCACGGTTCGATTCCCGTACCAGCCTCCCCGGACAGGCACTGGAATGTGGCGACTAGGGGCTTTTCACAGTAACTTCATTGAAGCCTACTCGTGACAATAAGCGTCTGAGACAGTGGATGAAAAGACCTCTGAACTTTACTGGAAGGCTCCATGAAGGAAACATTTTAGAAAGGTCTATTCTCAGTCCTGTGGGTCAAACTTACCTCTTGCAAGCTATTGGGACATGTGTGACTGTACCCTGGGGAAATTCGTGTAATTCCTGATGAGCGGTCCCGGTGGGAGGCAAGTCTGTGCCAGCAACGTGCGAAAGAGAACATGACCGTGAAGTGTGCCAGAGCCCATAAACAATTTCTTCATTTACGCATTTACCATTTTGCTTCGGATGGCACACAAAGGAAACCGTCCCCAAATTGTCTTTTTAAATCTGTGCGATTTAAAGTTACGTGCTATAATACATGAACATTGGTAAGAATACTCCCTATCTCTGTCATCACTGAAAATTAGAATAAGAAAATCATTATTAACCCTTACCTCAATGTGATAGATTGTACATCCCCCATCATGAATCTCCAAATGTTACTGCTCGCTTCCCTGTGAATCAACCATAACCACTTAACATTCTGCATGGAGTATTCTACACATTTTAATTTGTGTTGACAAGCCAACAAACAGAATTTCATGGTTAGATAAGAATGTTATCTGGAAGTATTAGAAACAATGAAATTCAGCTGTTCATGCGTGTGCATAAAGATCCTTACCTAACGATAAAGGGCCTTGCTGGTGATATAAGCATATGGCAAATTATGAATACATAATTTAAACACGAACAAGCTTTTATTGATATTATGATTTCCACGTTCGTAAAATGCTCCAATGCACTTCACAGGCAAAGAAGTATGACTTGAAATGTTGTCACTGCTGTTTTATAGTCAGGCACGTCAGATAAATTAAGTTGATCAAGTCTTCAATGACCATGATTAGGACACATAACCAGTCAACCACACTGCACTGCTTCTTCCTTACAATGGGTGGAATCTTTTGGAGATGATGGGAGTCTTGGCTGTTAGCTGGTGAGCTTGGCAAGAACACCCCCCCCCTTTTGGGAAGGTCCCCCCACCACAACTTGTGCCTCTCAGGTAATTAAAGGCCAGTGGTGGGACATTTTCCGGGATGAAGGGCCCGGTTTTGAAGGTGCCACCTGCTGAGAGCACCTCTTCTGCACTTAGCAGTGCCACTGGGCAGTGCCACTGGGCAGTGCCACTGGGCAGATACTACATCCACCCGATAGCTCAGATTGAGGAGGGGACCCAGGCACAGGTGGTGGTGGGCGGGTCACAGAGTGGAGGTTGCAGAGATGGGCAGAGAGCAAGGGTCATGGGGTGGTTCTCAGCTTCTCCTAACCCCAAAACTTACCGATGCGGGGTCCCTCAATCATAGGAATAGGAACTGAAGTAGGCAATTCCACCTGCCTCGTCTGCCCCACCATTTAATACAATCATGGCTGGTCGGACACTTTTGGGTCTCCAATTAATTATTAACTTTTTATGTTATTGTTTTTTTAATATAAATTTATAGTGCTCAATTCATTTTTTTCCAATCAAGGGGCAATTTAGCGTGGCCAATCCACCTACCCTGTACATCTTTGGGACGAGGGGGCGAAACCCATGCAAACACAGGGAGAATGTGCAAACTCCACACAGACAGTGACCCAGAGCTGGGGTCGAACCTGGGACCTCGGCGCCGCGAGGCAGCAGTGCTAACCCACTGCGCCACCGTGCTGCCCCTCTTACGTAATTGTTAATCAGAAATCTATCAATCTCTGCTTTAAACACTCAATGGCTGAGCTTCCACAGCCCTCTGGGTAGAGAATTCAAAAGATTCACAACCCTCTCTGTAAAGAAATTCCTCCTCATCTCCGTCCCAAGTCGCATCCGCCTTATTTTGGTTCTGGACTCATGAATCAAAGGAAACATCTCACCTGTATCTACCCTGCCCTTTAAGTATTTTGTAGGTTTCAATGAGATTACTCCTTCTTCAAATCTCTGGAGAATATAGGATAACAGTAATAATGCAGAATAAGATACTGAGTGCCTTTGTTCGAGGGATTCCCACTGGGAGTCCACACGCAAACATACCAGGATTTCCTTATTTTCCTCCCCACATGGTGAGTCACTTCCTGCTGCTTGGTTAATACCAGTAGTGGTTGGATGAGGCACTTAAATGGGCATTAATTGCCAACTTAATGATCTCAATTAGTGGCAGGAAGGGGAAGCAGGGTGGGGGAATGCTGTAACGTGCCAATAGAAAGTATGGGGTGAAATGCCCAATAGTTTCCAGATATCTTTCAATTTTATTGGATGAGAAAGGTATGGAGGATGGCCATGTTGCCCATGGAACATTTAAGAGCCTCTTCCCACTGCCACTCAAATTTGACAGCAGCCGGTGGGTTCGCAGACACATTGGGGGGGGGACAGTTCAGTAAAATCTGTTGACCTGCCTGTGGGTTGAAGTTGCGGTGTCCGCCTGATCTGGTACTCCAGGGATGGGTCTCCTGATGGCAAGGGCCAGCTCCGCGGAAAAGCACCCTGGGTCTTCACAAACCACAGTCCTTCCCACTCGATTGGCCCAGCAACCCCTGACCCCCATTTGTCTTGTGGGGAGATCGACATCGATAGTTGACAGTTGTAGTCCCAACAATGGCCATCGCTCCGGGTGGCGCTGCTGAGATTAAAGTGCTGTGGGCCCTCCGATTGGCAGGCAGCTGTTGGAGGCAACTTGAATATTATTCCAGCAGGTATAAAGCATTTTGATCCGTGCTAGAATAGTTAGTTCTGTCAGCAGATGCAACTTCCTACTTAATAGTCTGCAAGACTGCGCAGTATTGAATGTTTTACTGTTCTCTCATTCAAAATGAATGAAAGGATATGAGTATTTATAATGGACTCTCATAGATACAATGAAATCTCTTTGATATCAATGTCCTCTGTGCTTTCCTCTCATGCAATACAAAGTTTTTATTTCCACTGTGCTGATTGTTGGGTATAAACCAATAGGAAAGCATGGCTGTAACTTCCAGGCAGCCAACTGATAGACTTTCCTTGATCTGCCAATAGATCCCTTGGGCCAACCACCCATTATCTGCCAAGCGGCGGCCATTTAGAAAGCGAGGCCTCGTCAGCGGATTCACAAATCATTTAAAAGTTGTGAGAGAGGTTAACTGTGCTTCATTTCTAAAGGGATAAAACTGAGAAGTTGTTTCACCTTGGTTGTACCACACTAGGTAACGAAGCGCTGAACAGTTCTGATCTCCATCTTAAAAGAGGATATGGAGGCACTGGGGAAGGCATAAAGAGGGAGGTTTTGCAAGCAGTTTGCCAGAACAGAGAAATTATGGGTGGGATTCCCCGGCCTCCCAGCTGCGTGTTTGTCAGCAGAGGGAGGCGACGTGCTGTTTGCTGGCAGCCAGGGTCTCTGCTCCTGCCTCTGTCAATGGGATTTCCCATTGAAGCCTCTCCACACCTTGGGGAAACCTGCGGGAGGGAGTCCACTGCCGGTACGACCAGAGAATCCCGCTACTAGTGAATTCTCCGGCCTATGTTTATCAGGATAGACTAAGCAGTCTGGACCTCTTTCCCCCTGAGGGTTGATTTAAAAGTAATCTTTAAACATTTTGCAAAGGGAGAAATAGAAAATAAATTCAGGCAGAATTTACTGCTCGCTGTGCTGGTCCCTTGCACTGGCGAGAGAGTTGAGGGGAACCCCACCACAGCCATTTCCGGAAGCCCCTTTGGGATCAAGTTGGGGATGGAAGAGACCCACTTTATTTTTGGGGATCCCAGAGGAGCTTTCATGCTTCCACAAAAATATATTTAACACGTACACCTGCGAGTTCTCTTCTTCTTACTTGCCAGCCTTTCTTTCGCAGGGTGTCCCCTGTGCAGTAGAATTGTAGCGGGTCCTACATGTACTTCATGGGACCCTTATTTCCGTCTTGCAATTGGGCAGGAACCCCTATCTTCCCAACCATTACCTTCTGCTCGACAAATCATGATCTCCCACAACCAACCAACCACCCCCCCCCCCCACCCCGCTCCCCCGTGTCCAGCGCTCCAGCACAATCGAAGCCCAACCACAAAATAATAATAATCACTAATTGCCACAAGTAGGCTTCAATGAAGTTACTGTGAAAAGCCCCAGTCGCCACATTCTGGCACATGTTCGTGGAGGCCGGTACGGGAATTGAACCCGCGCTGCTGGCCTTGTTCTGCATTACAAGCCAGCATTTTAAGCCCACTGTGCTAAACCAGCCCCTATCAAGTGTCATAATATATACCAATATATCATGGTGCAGACACACACTGATGGACACACACAGGGACCAATCAACATGTACAAACACCGCAGCCAATCACCAGTTAGAATACACACACTATAAAGGCAGAGGGCACCACGGTTCCCGCTCATTCTGGGTGCTGCCTCTGAGTGTAACAGGAACTTATTCAGCCCAGCACGGACTCACAACACGTGCTGAGAGAATCAACTGGTTCAGACAAGGCTTAGGTCACTAGTTCAAGTTAGCATTATTTAGACCCACAGTCATCGTGTGTTAGTTAGTTAGAAGTAGTTAATAAAATTGAGTTGAACCTTCATCTGTGTTGGAAGTGTCTGTTCATCTCTCAAGCCTACACAAGCCAACACATCATTGACGTCACCATCTCCCCACCATGACTTCTCACCCCGACCACAAGGCTGCATGTTTTGTCGCTTGAGCTGTCATTCAGGCTGGCAGCTGGGCAGGAAACCTGGAGAAAAACATAAAATAAAATAAATGGCCCCTTGCACTGAGATACTGCCACCACCAGCACTCCCCCCCCCCCCCCCCCCCCACTCCCTCCCCCATCCCGCTCCCTCCAAAAATTGAAAGCCTTTCTGAGTAATGGTGACCATGAAAATATTGCCGATTGTTATAAAAACTTCTTCTGGTTCACTAATATCCTTTCGGCAAGGAAATCTGCCATCTTTACCTGGTCTGACCTACATGTGACTGCAGACCCACAGCAATGTGCTTGACTCTTGACTGCCCCTCAGAAATAGCCCAGCAAGCCTTGGCATAGCATGGTTTAGGTCTACCACCTACTCTTTTCCAAACGCTTGCGAAACGGTGATTTGGGATGAGGCCCAATTTCTGGCAGATTTTCCCGTCTTACCTCCCACCCTGTTGTTGTTTCTCCGTGCTGTCATGGGGCTTTGACTGAGACCTGCTGTGGATCTTGGCTTCAGACTTTTAGGAGATGGCATGAGTGGTGGAAGTCAGGATGTTTTTTTATCCGGTTTTCTCACTGGTTCTTATCGTGCTGCATGGAGAAACAATTCCTGTTTTTTTTTTCCAATTTGCAGCTTCCTCTTCATGGTAGAATTCATGCTCGGAGTCTTTCCTTTATACATAATGGTATCCAGTCCAAGAAAAGGGGTCGAGGTTGGGGCAGCAGTAGATGGACATGCAGAAGAGAATTGCCCCGTCGGCAAATGAGCATTTACGTCGAAAATAAGAATAGGCTTAATTCTAACGTGATGCACTGCAAAATCTGCTCAGAACTGCCTGCCTCATATGTAAACTTCTTTTGAGTGTCACTCCCACCATTACCATTACATTATCATCATCCCGTGTTTCAGCAAGAACTGAGACGCTGTTACATATTAATTGATCTTCCCTTGCCCGAATGAAAGTACGTATCACTATACATTGTTGAAAATGCTGACAGCAACCATTATTACCTTTATGTGTGCTGTTGCTAATAATAAGGAATTCAATCAATAATATGGACAATGATACATTTGCGATTATGGTGATATATTAGTTCAGTAGATGTGCTGCATCCCTCGATGGACAAACAATTAGAGGCTTCAGGCTATAACAGAACTGCACAAAGCATCAAAATGTGTACTCTTGATAACCAGTTAGTAGGACTTTATGGGGCTTGAATTTATGTAACATAATACTTAATGTAGAAAATTGCTCCAAGGAGCTTCATAGATGTATATATATTTATAAAATTCAAAAACTACGCCACTGCCATGAGCAGTACAGACATGTCATATTAGGAACTTTCAGACAATACATTTAAACACTGGACATAAACAAACTGTTAAGGTGGCTGCCCCAAATCATGTCACTTTTAGCATTTGGCATTTGCTGATAGTATCAAGTCTTCAGCAAATACATAATTAATTATGGACACAGTTGAGGGCAGCTCACAGAAACCGTGGAATTCACACATCTCATTGTTTGAGGATTGGCCATCACCTAAAGGGTATAAAGTTTCCAGACTGTCTGTCTCCATATTTCATACTGGATGAAAGGGAAAATCATAACTCAATGGCCACTATCAACTTCCATTGTATCACGATGGCCTCCCCATCCAAACTAGACTACGTGGGTTGCAGTCGTGTTTATGTAATCAAAAGTAGTTTCAGGGACTACACTATTCACGTTTATTACCCCGGACCCAGATCAGAAGCATCAGTCATCAGGCCACCTGAGACCTAGACTGGCACTATATGCAAGTCATCAAATAGCCAAAGTACTTAATCTGTTCCAGTTTCAAAGTTCACCTCAGAACCAACCTTCCAGATATTTGATTACAATGAGTTGTGAACCGTGCACTCTACAAGAGCCATAATTCAATTTTAAATCATCAAATCCATTCAAGAAACCACAGGCCTGGCAAGTGGGAGACTGGAAATTGTAAATTAGAGTCAAAGTTAACTGTAATCTGCAGAAGCGCACTATCGTTTCCTGTGACCAATCACGTGCGTTCTGTGCAGAAGACCGAGTGTGTGATGTTGCATTCATTCAGAAGATGTGTGTCTGAACAAATAACCTTATTTATTTTAAACTCATAAAAGCTTGCTGCTGAATTGATTAATTGTGATGCACACTCCCAAGTTCAAGAAACAACACGTCTCTTTCCATACGATGATTACAGGCAGTAAGAGAGAACACACAATCTGTCTGTAGCAACCATTTTAATCATGTTGAGTGAAGAAATGAATCTGAAGTGTCATTAGCAACTGCAAAGCTTTTGCACAGATCATAACAAAAATTTGTGCCATATTCTGTTTGTCACTTTAAACTTTGTATTTTGAAACTGTTATTCATAATTGTATGACAGCAATATCTGCAATCTGTAGGCCATCTGTCACATTCTATCACCAAATGTCACAGTTTTTTTTAACCCAGCGCTGATGAATAAAAAAAACACACTGGAGCCTGAATATTAGGCAGTGTGTGTGTGTGTATGTTCATGTTAGCTCAACCTGCCACCCCCCCTGGAAGCAATGTCGGTGTAGAGCCACCCCACTCCATTCCAACTCACTTTACAACTTAATGGCCATAAAGCACGGCAGGAGAGCTAAACAAGGTGCTGGTGGACTTAAAGTGGCTCAAAAGAAAGAGGAATTATATCTCAGAGAGGCCACCCCTTCGATCCACAGGAGTAAGCCCCCCAGGATGGAACCCTCCCTTCTTACCCACCCTTTGATTTTTTAAAAATTTAAAGCACCTAATTCTTTTTTATCCAATTAAGGGGCAATTTTGCGTGGTCAATCCACCTACCCTGCACATCTTTGGGTTTGTGGGGGCTGAGATGCACGCAGACACGGGAAGAATGTGCAAACTCCACACAGACAGTGACCCAGGGCCAGGATACAGCCCGGGTCCTCGGCGCCGTGAGTGGCTAACCACTGCCCCACCGTGCCATCTTTTCCCTCCCTTTGATGAGTCTATTTTTAAAAATAGGGCTGCCCACTCCCGCCTGACTGCCCATGCCAACCATTTTACGGTATGCACAGTGAATTGTTGGAGTCAATTACCTTGGTAACAAGCCTAATTGACCCTTGATCATCTTTTTATATATTGCAGGTGGGATGCCGATTATGGCACATGCCCACCTCATATTATGTGGTGAGTTCTGCGGTGGGTAAGAAGGCAGTGTGGTGGGCACCCACCGTACTTTACGTGCCCCATACACGTCAAAATCATGCCTGGCAGGGAGAATGCTAAGTGCAGTGCTCAGGAGTTATGTAAATACAAGCACAGTTTTCCATGATATCAAGCATAGTCATGTATTTGCTGGTGGGAGAGAGTTTCATTTACATTTTCCGATTCACTCTGTTCTCTTTTTACTACAGGGTATAACAGAAAGCATATACAAACATATGGTTGCTATTCAATCTGAGGATGTGTGTGTTGTTGGTGAGGCCTACATTTAATGCCTGCCTCTAGTGACACTTGAGAAGGCGGTGGTGCGCCCTCTTCTTGAACTGCAAGTCTTTGACGTGAGGGTGCTGTTAGATGGAGAATAATTCCATTGCTTGTGATGTATGGTTCCACATCCCAGGGTTGTAACATGCTGGAATTGTGAGACAGGGAAACAATATTGGATACCCAGAATCTCAGTGACAGAGCCTCTTATAGACTGATGGACCTATGGACTGGTCTGATCTCTTCACACATCTTCACCCGATGCCTGTGTCTATGTATTACATTTGTGTAGTTTATGTTTGCCCTATTATGTATTTTCTTTTCATGTACGGAATGATCTGTTTGAGCTGCACGCAGATACAATACTTTTCACTGTACCTCGGTACACGTGACAATAACCCAATCCAATCCAATCTCTTTCACAATGAGATTTTAAAGTTCAGGAAAAAATCATGAATGATTGAGAAGGAAATCATGTGAATTGGAGACAAAGAAAAATAAATAAAGAGAAATGAATAAGATTGGATTGAGATGAAAAGTGAAACAGATTGGAAAAGTAAGATTTTTAAAAATATACAATTCCTAAAAAATGTCACATCTCTAACAACGATTTGCTACATGCTGGAATGATATTGCTCCCTTTCTGGCACAGATAGTTTGACTGGCATGGCGATAATAATTATGATTTTAATTAGAAAGGTACTTATGCTGTTTATTATTGAGCCTTAAATTTCTGCAGCTCGTTTAATGGACAATGAATATACAAATCTAGAAAGCTCTTAAATACAATAGTGAGGTTAAGTGCATGATTCTGTTTGTGTAGACCCAAGATAGAGCAATGAAAACTAACCAGAAACTTCTAGAGAATTTGCAACTTGCAGTTTATCTCTTAATTCTCTAATCCCCAGCTGATTTGTTCATTAATACCACATATGTTGTTAATACACTGATATTTTTCCAGCAAGAGGCAGCTCAAAGTTTGGATTAAAGTCCTGGTAGCTTGAGGTGGCCGCTTCCAATAAAAGCATTCCCAAGCCACAGAAAATATGAGTTACCAATCTCTAAGTGTGATGACAATCAAGATCCTCTAATTTGTGGATTCAGTTTGGAAAACCAAGCTTGAAAAAAAGTTTCCAATTGGTACTGAAAAATCTTTGCACCTATTTCAAATTAACTTTCTGGGTCCAAGTTAGGTTAATCATGAATTTTTTTTAAAAAAATGTTCTTGGGATGTGGCCATCGTTGGCTAGGCCAGGATTTGTTGCCCATCCCTAATTGCCCTTGAACTGAGTGGTTTGCTGGGCCATTTCAGAGTCACCCACATTGCTGTGGACCTGGAGTCACATGTAGGCCAGACCAGGTAAGGACGGCAGATTTCCTTCCCTGAAGGATATTAGTGAACCAGATGTTTTTTTTAATAACAATTGGCATTAGTTTCATGGCTAGCATTATACTTTAGTTTCAATAATTTAAAGTGTCCAATAATTTTTTTTTCCAATTAAGGGTCAATTTAGCGTGATCAATCCACTTATCCTGCACATCTTTGGGTTGTGGGGGTGAGACTCACGCAGGCACGGGGAAAATGTGCAAACTCCACATGGACAGTGACCCGGGGTCAGGATCGAACCCAGATCCTCGGCGCTGTGTGGCAGCAGTGCTAACTGCTGTACCACTGTGCTGTTCCATCATAAGACTTTTAATTCCAGATTTTTGTTTTACTGTATTCAAATTTCACCACCTGCCATGGTGGGATTTAAACCTGGAACCCCAGAACAATACCCTGTGTCTCTGGATTACTAATCCAGTGGCAATGCCACTACGCCACCACCTCCCCAATCACTCAAATGAAGAATCATCATTCTTCACCCAATGAAGACTTCATTGGGGCAGCACGGTAGCACAGTAGTTAGCACTGTTACTTCACAGCACCAGGGTTCCAAGTTCGATTCCCGCCTGGGTCACTGTCTGTGCGGAATCTGCACGTTCTCCCCATGTCTGTGTGGGTTTCCTCCGGGTGCTCCGGTTTCCTCCCACAAGTCCTGAAAGACATGCTGTAAGGTAATATGGACATTCTGAAATCTCTCTCCCCTTGGCCATCAAGTCCTAGGGTGAGACCCGAACTCGAAACTTACTGGTTCAGAGGCAACGATGTTGCCCATGGCACCACAAAGCATCCTATTACTCGAATGAAAAGTGTAATCTTTCCTGGGAGAAATAATTTGAGCAAATGGTTATTCAATGTTGTACACGGTGTGGAAACAAAGTACTGGACGATAAAAGATTACGTTCACTGTTATTGAAACTCTATCAATTTCTATTTTCCTGCTGCAGAATAAAATGTTTCCAAAGAGTGAGGAAAACTAAATAAACACATTTCAATGCTGGCTTCATTCATTATAGAAATAATCACAGTGTCATCAGCAGCATATTAACCTCAACCGATTATAAAATTGGCAGCTACATCAACGAGCAACAATTCCTACAGATATGTAGCAGGAATGTAAATCAACTACTGGACACTTCAATCAAAGCACAATCACAGAACATGTTGGAAAGATTCACATTCTCTAACGATAGCTCCTAGATCAGGCACAACTTTTTTAAAAATTGAGGGGCTAAGGCCTGCTCCAGCTTCTATTTCTTATTTTATTGGGTTTTGTTGCTTCCAAATACTGTGACACCCCCCCCCCCTCCCCCCCCCCACCCCCCCCCCCCCCCCCGCACCCACCCTCCAACATCACGCGGAGGTCAAGCGTAAACAGCAGAAGGTGAGCCCAGAATTTAGGGTGTCCCGATCCACCCACCTCATCAAACAGCACCTGCCAAACCTGTGGCAGAGTCTGCGGATCCAGGATCGGACTATTCAGTCGCAGCAGAACCCATCTCCCCAACGTGGGAGCAAGTCTTCCTGGACCCTGAGGGACCGAGAGGTCTTCACCTGCAGTGAAGACTCTCAAAGTAAGGAAAAGTGTTCTTCTGTCGAACGCAAGGCAACTTCCCTGAATGATTTCAAAAGAAGTGAGGGGTACCCCGGCCTTGAGATAAAATGCTGCAACCAACAGTTACTGCCAAGTCTCCATCTTTGAAATGCAATCGGCAACTTCAAATGAAATCGCAAACCCTGATAGCAAATCTCTAGTGACCGGTGAAGTCAGGATTGGATTACTGCTTCACTGCAAAACACTCAGACATCAGGCGCTTTCATACTGGCCAGGACCGGCTACAGCTATGATGCAAAATGATATAATGTGAAATGTGAGCAATTTTTAATAAGAATCAACACAATTTTACCCAGTATGTAGAAAGACATCCTTTTCACAGATACAGCACCTTATGCACTTAGTTCAATTTGCTTACGGTTTATTTAAGTTCTGTTGTTTCATTGAAACCTCATGTGTTTCTTTCGTGGGGGATTTTTATGGGTGATGCATTGTGACAAGAGCTAATAATGTCAGGTGGCATTACATGATACATCCAAGTATGTTGCAAGGTTACAGTTTGTTCGATGTGAAGCCATTACTTTCATGCTCATAATAATGTGCACTCTACAGCTGTAAACTGCAAGTGTGAGATGTCAGTGTGATTACAGATATAGTCAAGCGTGAATAAATTGTAGGGCCCTTTCTTTAACAAAATAATCTTCCATTTGATGGAATAATGTCATTTTCTTTCCCGCAGCCATGATTTGTAACTACAATAATACATGTTCTGGATCGTGGATTCGGATTTAATCTGCAATCGGACAGTATTATTGTTATGATAAATACTTCACAAATTACTGCGATATTGTCAGATCCCAAGTTAACACATTCAATTATGTTGTTTTTTTTTTCCCTATTTCACTGCTGGTGTGAACACTTCATCTGCATTTAGTTTCCACCAGGGAGAAAACAACATTAAATGGGAAGTTACATCAATGTGCTAACTGCTCAATTATTTATTAGTGCTCCAAACAAAGAGCAGTAAGATTGTGGCAAAATGTTACCACAAGGAGTGATTGAGGCAGATGCATTTAAGAATAAGCTAGATACGCACATTTGGGATATTAGTCAAAAATTATATGTTGACAAAGTTCTCTCGTGTTAATCACCCTGGAGTAACACGGACTGCAACTGGATGCAGTTGTACTTGAAAGTAGCCTCGAAACTTTGATGTTAATTCAATACGCTTTATTGAACTTGTGCACACAGTTCACTGTGTGTTTGACACTCTACTAATCTAAGCATGCTTACTATAACCAACTAGACCAGACTAGCTCTGAGCCACATGTAGAAGGTGCAAACTGATATATACACCCTGGCTGTCACTACAGTTGTCACCAGTGGAAAGGGGCAGAGTGTCGATGCCTTGTGTGTTTTATAGTGGGAGACCACCTTCTAGTGTTCTGCCTGGTGATTGGTTGTGTTCCGTCCTGTGTGTTGATTGACTGTACTGGGTGTCTGTCACTGCCTGTCTGGATCTCATTATGTGCATGAGTGCATATCATGACAGGTTCGATAAGATGGGTGCGAGGAGGTTCATATGGAGCATAGACCAGTGACGCCAAATTACCTGTTGCTGTGCTGTCGACTCAACGGGTGGGCTTTTAGGCCCTGAGGTGGTGGGTACACACGAGGGGACAGAAATTCATGGCACTGGCCATGTACCAGCTTGCTGGCTCCATCCTGTGCTCGAATATTTTTCCCTGGAGGCAGGTCAGGGCAGGGATGCATTGAGTCTGTCTGCCCAAAAGCAGCGAGTATCTACTTAACAGTAGCTGAAGGCCAACCAAAGACTTGGGGCTGGATTCTCCGCTCCCCGATGCCGAAATCGCATTCGGCGACGGGGCAGAAAATCCCCGATGATGACAGAATCGGGGGCGACGCCGCTCTTGCGATGCTTTGCCCCCTGAAAAGCGGCGTATGCTAGGAGTACGCCGCACGCTGTATCCCCTGAGGCCTGACCCGTGATGCTCCGTCCCCGGCTGAGTTCCCAACGGTGTGGGTCACGTGCGGTCTCATCCATCAGGAACTCAGCGTGGTGGCTGCAGACTCAGTCCAGTGCTGCCAAAGTCAGAGGAGGGCTGATCCATGGGCAAGGGGGGCATTATTCGGGACTGGAAGCACTGTGGTGGGGCCGGGTTGGGGGGGGGGGGGGGGGGGGGGGGAGGCGGTCCAGCGAGCCGGCCAAATGGGGGGATTACTTTTGTGTGCTGGGTCCGCGGGCAGCGTCCACCATGAAGCACGGCTAGGCCGCCCCCTGTGCGCATACGCGGCCATGGAACTGGCAATGCTCCGGTAATATTGGCATCTGGAGTTGGGAGCTCTACGCTGCTTGGCTGCTAGCCCCAACCCCCCCCACCCCCCACCCCCCCACCGGAGCAGGGAATCAGTGGCCATTTTGCGCCAGTTTTCCTGGCATTAAACATCACCGTTTTCACGCCGGCGAGGGGACTTTGTCTCCCAAACAGAGAATCCAGCCTCTGTTGTCGGAAGCTGGATGGGGACTCAGTCAATTGCCTGGAGGAGGCCTCCCAGCAATAGTTCATAATCATAGTCATATCATAATCATGGAATTTACAGTGCTGAAGGAGGCCAGCGCCTGGCCCATCGTGTCTGCACCGGCCCTTGGAAAGAGCACCTGACCAAGCCCACACCTCCACCCTATCTCCGTAACCCCACCCAACCTTTTTGGCCTTAAGGGCAATTTAGCATGGCCAATCCACCTAACCCGCACATCTTTGGACTGTGGGAGGAAACCGGAGCACACACGGGGAGAACGTGCAGACTCCGCACAGACA
Source organism: Scyliorhinus canicula (assembly GCF_902713615.1). Lineage (NCBI taxonomy): Eukaryota > Metazoa > Chordata > Chondrichthyes > Carcharhiniformes > Scyliorhinidae > Scyliorhinus > Scyliorhinus canicula. Next base: position 24,397,412 of record NC_052150.1, on the reverse strand, counting down.
GTGTCCCAAGCCTGTAATTGAACCTGGGACCCTGGAGTTGTGAAGCAACTGTGCTTACCACTGTGCTACCCTGCTGCCCTAATCGGTGAATCCAACGCTGCAGGCAGCCTTTGAGGCCCTCCTCACCTGTTTAGCTTCAACTGCAGCCCTCCACAAAGCTGGCCCAACAGCAAACAGCAATTTCTACCTGAAATTTAAAAAATTTGGGTTGCAAGCGCTTCTATCTTGAGGCACACACACTCTCTCTCTCTCCATGACCAAAAGAGGCAGAGTGCTGCTTCTTCAAAGCTGGAAGACATTCTATTGGCTCACCAGCTTTGAGAGCCCATCTGTCATCTTTAATTGGAGGCAAGCCCAGCGCCTGGTCTCAAATTGGTCAATTCCAAAAAACATCACCGCCAGGCGAGTGTTTCCCCACGGTTTGAGCTTCTGACTTTTCGGCTCGGGGGTATGGTAGCATGCTGATCACATTACTGGACTAGCAATCCACAGTCTGGAATTAATTAGTCATGAACGCGAATTCAAATCCCATCAAGGCATTTAATTCAATTTACTAGGTATATACAGAATAAAAGATTTGTTCCAATGGTGGCAAAGATCTAACAGCCAGATGGTTGCTAAAAGCCCACCTGGTTTATTCATGTTGTTTACAGTGAGTATGGCCTGGAAATTGTCCACGAGACCCAGTCAGTCCATGCTGGGCTCAATGCAGCCTCCTACCATTTTTAAAAAATAAGTATGGTGAAATTCTCCCAAATTATTTCAAAGTGTGGGGATGGATTCTCCAAAAATGGGGCTATGTCCCCATACTGGCGTAAAAACGCTGGAGTTTCACACCCCAGTTTCCTGCAAAAAATAAAGTGCTATTCAGTTACCTGCAGGGGGCTAGCAGGGACCCGGGGAGCTTCACGCAGCTTTGGCTGCTGCGGACACGGGCCCCCGCACTTCCGGTTCCGGGTCCGCAGATGCACACGGCAGCGGACTCCAGCGGAAGTGCCGACCACCATGGTGGACTCTGTCCGTGGGTTATTACCAATAAACAAGGTCCCCCCCCCGATCGGCCAGGCGCCCCTGCATCGGACCGGCCCGATCGCTGCCCCTGCATCGGACCGGCCCGATCGCTGCCCCAGCCGCCCATAAGGCCCCCCCCACTGGTGATGGATCCCCCCGCCTCCTACCAGGGTGGCCGTGGACTGAGTCCTGACCAGCCAGATGTGGTTAGAACCACGGTGTTGGGAACTCGGCCGGTCGGGATCGGAGTATCACTGAGAGGGCCTCTGGCAATCGTCCCCCCAACCGCGCGGCGTGATTGACTGAGGAGCGATTCTCCGGGCTCCGGAGAATCGCCGGAGCGGCGCCGGTCACGATCCGGTAGGGAACGTCGATCCTCCGTCCCCGCGTCAAATGCGATTTTGGTGTGTGACTGTGGAGAATCCAGCCCTTGGTCTCTGGCGGTACTATTCGCACCGACTTTTCGGTGCGAATCAGACTGCAATCCACTCACATATCAAAAGGTTTTTGGAGCAGGGCAACATTTGCACCGGAACTGAGAGTGGCAGCATCTATAAAAACTGGCAAGGTTGGCTTCATAGAGCAGGGAGCTCGGAAGACACTGGGGCCCCCAGGCGGTCAGGACATGGCAAGGCCATTGTTCAAAGATGCACCCGATCTCTAAATGACATCCAACCAACCCCCCCCCCCCTAGTATTACCAGCAGTGGGTCATCGGGTCACCAGAGCCCCCCACCCACCACTCATTCTCACTGGCATCAAATATTCCCTCTCCCCCTCCCCAAGGATCGCTGGCATTGGGTCCCTCCCAAAGGGTCTCTCTTCAGTCCCTCTCCCTTTCTCATTGGCAAAGGCCCCCATCCTTCTAGCTGGTGTCAGGCCCTCACCTGCAATGGCCAGTACCAATCCCCCCTCCTCTGCTGAATGACATCCCACTATCGGGTCGCCAATTCATGCACCTCCCTTCATGCCTACCCCAAACTTCATGTACCCCATTCACCTTCCATGGAACCCGCCCCATTTATGGCCCCATCATTTCAGGCCCCACCTCTTTCAGGCCCCACCCATTCAGGCCTCGCTCTTTGAGATTGCCAACCTGGCACCATTGGCAGTACCAACTGGCCATGCCATGTCCCTGACTACCCAGGGGTGCCAATATCTTCTGAGCACCCCCACCACCCCCAGCCAGGTCATCACATCTGGTCTCCGGTGGTGGGGGCCAGTTCCCATTGGCCTCACCTGTGCTGGCATTGGGGGAGGTGGGGTTGGGTGGGAATTGGTTGGACCATGTTTAACTGCTAATTTAAATATGCTGATCTGGTTCACCCCCTCACTGGGCGTCAACAGATCACGTCACCTACACCAGGCCAGGAGCATGTCGCACTGGTCTGTACCCTGCGCAAACCTTCTTGAATCACTGCAGTCTATGTTTTGTGGCACCACACAGAGTGATGTTAGGGAGGGAGTTCCAGAATTTTGTCCGAGGAACAGTGAAGGAAAGGCGATTTATTTCCCAGTCAGGATAGTGTGTGGCTTGGAGGGGAACTTCCAGGTGGTGTTAATCCCAAGAATCTGCTGCCCTTGTCCTTCTTGGCATGTTTGGAAGGTGCTGTCAAGGAAGCCTTGGTGAGTTTCTGCAGTGTATCTACACATCGCTGACACCGTGTCTCGGTGGTGGATGGAATGAACCTTGCCAGATGGCCTACTCCTGCTCCTAGTTCTTATGTTCTTATGTTCTAAGATGGTGGATGGGTTCCAAACAAGCGTTCGGCTTTGTCCTGGATTGTCTCAAGCTTCTTGAGTGTTGTTGGAGCTACACTCATCCAGGTAAGTGGAGAGTATTTCATCACTCCTGACCTGTGCTTTGTAAATGGAGGGCAAGGCTTGGCACGTCAGGAGATGAGTTAGTTGCGCAAAATGCCCAGTCTCTGATTGCAGCTGTAGTCACAATATTTATATGACTCATCCAGCTTAGTTTCTGGTCAACGATCACCCCCAGGATGTAGATGGCGGTGGATTCATCTCTTGGTGGAACCCGAACTGAGATAGTGAGCAGGTTATTGCTGAGTTATGACCCATTCCATCACTTTCCTGATAAAGAGTAGACTAATGGGACAGTAATTGTAATAATAATAATCTTTATTATTGTCAGTAAGGCAAGTAGACTTCCATTAACACTCAGGTTACTGTGAAAATCCCCTAGTCGCCACACTGTTCGGGTACACTGACAAGCACGTCATTCGGAGCTTGTGGGAGGAAACCAGAGCATCCGGAGGAAACTGATGCAGACACAGGGAGAATGTGTAAACTCCACACAGACAGTGACCCAAGCCAGGAATTGAACCCAAAACCCTGGAGCTTTGAGGCAGCAGTGCTAACCACTGTGCCACCATACTGCCCCCACCATATGGCGCAAATGTAACTTGCGTCTTATCAGCCCAAGCCTAGATATTGTCCAGGTATTGCTATATTTGGACATGGCCTGCTTCATTATCTGAGGAGTCAAGAATGGTGCTGAACATGATGCAGTCATCGCAAACAACCCCACATCTGACATTATGTTCGAAGGAAGGTCTTTGATGTAACAGCTGAAGATGGTTGGACTGAGAATAGGACCCTGAGGAACGCCTGCAGTGATGTCCCAGGGTTGAAATGATTGACCTCCAACCACCACAACCATCTTCCTTTATGCCAGGTATGATTCCAACCAGTGGACAGTTCTCTCCCTGATCCCCTTGCCAGTGATGCCGACATTCCCTGAAGAGATGAGATCAAATAAATGTCATAGTCATTCGTAACCTACTGTTAGCCATAGGAATTATTTTGGAGCTCATGTTAGGTTTTGGTGATCCATCAACTTATTATTTGGTAATGCTTATAATATTCTCAATCTGGGGCTGGTTTAGCACAGTGGGCTAAATAGCTGGCTTGTAATGCAGAACAATGCCAGCAGCGCGGGTTCAATTCCCGCACCGGCCTCCCCGAACAGCCGGAATGTGGCGACTAGGGACTTTTCACAGTAACTTCATTGAAGCCTACTTGTGACAATAAGCGATTATTATTATGCTTCTGGGAGATTTGATATTAAATGGCAAACTAGTAAGGAACCTTTTATTTTCTGATGTCCTATTTTCACTCCCATCTCTTAAAATTTAAAATTCTAGTTGAACAGCTCAGGACAGGAGAGACATGGATATGCCCACCAGTCCCTATAAACTGTGCTCCCAATGACATCCCCACTTTGGTTCTGCCTGTGGATGGAGTTGAATCCGGGGCCCATAGAAAGAGACTGAAGCTACGATAGGGAAGGAAATCAATCCATCCGAGTAGTTTGTGCTGTGACTCACACGCCAGATGAGCAACTAAATCTAAACACACTCGCTTGGCCATGTTTACTTTCCCTTCATCCATCCATCCAACCTCATTTTGAATTTCATTTTCATGGCTCCGCAATTTGTGGCTGTGCCTTCGGTTGCTGACAGGCCTCACATTTCTTCTCTTTGCAGCACCATCCTTCTTTCCCATTTTCATCTGCTCCTGAAACCCTTATCCTAGCCTATTTTGTTATGTGGATTGCTGCCAAATGTTGTTTGGTAAAGTTCCTGTGAAGCCCCTTCGGCATTTCACTAGATTGCCCGCATGATGTAAATGCCAATAAATATTACCGACTCTTTCTGACTCGTCTCAGCACAGAAATAAACTCCATATCCTCACAACTCTCAGTGTGAAAAATGCCCTGCCCTCCGTTCTAAATTTGATCTTCCATTTGGAGCTGATAATTTTTCTTCCTCTCCAGACCAAGGGTCACAAGGACAACTGTAGAGTTGCGACTGAGGTGAGCTACCTCAGTATAGACCAGCGAATGAAGCAGAGGACCTTCTATGTCAAATGGTTTTATGCTGCACCTGACAACCTTAACCTAATAAACAGGAGGGTTTTTAAATCACAAGTTACTCTTCAATCCATTTCTGCAGTGCTTTTGTTTGAAAAAAATGAAAAGAAGGGTTGGCAGCAATCTAAATTTAGAGCATCTAGATTGGTCAAGAGGATACAAAAGAGCTTTAGGGATATTGCTGGGGAAAGCCAGATGTAGTGTGTCAGGATAATGGATGGCAAAGAGTCCAGAGGTCTACAGTCAATAACAAAGCGCTCTGATGTCTGCACATGTAATGGCTGTGCCCTTGTTTTAGGTGAAAATAAAAAGCACGTGTCAATGAAGAGTGTAACAGTGGTGCAATATTAGTCATGACATTTACAGAAAGAGAGTTATGTCAGGCAAGATTCATGGGATTACTTTATGAGAGGTGACATGTTTAGCGGCCTGGAGGTAGAGTCTGACAACAGCCAATCTGCGCAGGTTGGACAAGTGGGGAACACTGATAGATGACCTGACAGCACTGGTTTGTCTGGAGAATACGATTACTTTAAGTCTTGGGAAAAATAGAAGTCATCGGGGTCAATAAAGCTGACAAGATTTCACAGTAGCTAAACCTACACCAAACATAGCTTCTCAAGTGCGAAATGGGAGAGATTACGAGGAGGCATATTTCAAACTGCGGTCTTTTGCAAACAGGTCATCAGTTTTACTGTTTACTGCATAAGTCATCTACATAGTTCAAATTAATCTTGTGCTTAAAAGGGAGTGACAGAACTGGAGGTTTCACACAGCTGTCATTAACAGATCAGCAGATTCTGATGGCAAATATATTCCCCATTTAACAAAATATGATGTTAAACCTTGTCACCTACTTTACAATCAATTTAGAAACAAATATACTGCTATACTATTGTTCGATGGTGAAGTGGAGGCATCATCTGATTCCATCTACAAAATTGTGACCAGTTTTATGAATATTAATAACATCAAAACAAGGAAGAAATCCAACACTATTAATCTCTTCTATGCTTTAAATAGTGAAGTCTATGGGCTCAGGTATCATCCAGTAATCCATCAGCACTTCAAGCAAAAAAGAAAGCAGAGTCTAATCATACCTAATACATATTTAGCGAGACCTAACCTCATTATAACAATGCCCCTGTGTATTCCTACCTCCTGTAATATCTGAACAACATGGAATACATTTGGGACTTCCATCATCTGTCAGAAAAATTACATTTAATTTCTTTTTTAATGTTTCCTCATTCTGCATCTCAGAGATTGTAACTCACCTCTCCCCATTACAGTTATCTGACTTCAGCATGTCTTGTTTCTGCAGCATGGAGTATTGAGCAATGTCAGATCATGTGTAGATAGATCTGACGAGGGCTGGTAGCTCTGACATTGAATGCAGGTGGCAATCCAGAAGGGAAGACCAGAGTTGTACTTCAAAAGCCGGAATACTGTAAATTCTTCGCCTGAACCTTTTCAAGTAAGGGATGCAGCATTGTCTGAACTGTTATCTTTGTTTTCCTTTTCTTCTCCTAGCTGAATCTTTTGCATTGATTCAAGATTGTTTGAACTGAGGCAGACCGATATGTTCCTGGTGTAAATGCATGCGTCTTGTTTAAATGTTAACAGCCCTTATGATTGCAGTCTTCCAGAAGACCAGCAGTGAGGGCCTGCTCTGCAGTGTTGTACCTACATAGCTCTGACACGGGCTGGATTCATTTACTCAGCCATTCATTTATGTCCTTTGTCATTCAGTATTCGCTCCTTAACTTACTCGATCATTTAGCAGGCAGAAAACTGCCAGAATTTCATCAGGCGTCCACTGGGGCCTGTAAACCCAGATGTGCGACATCTGAATTCCATACTGTAATCTGTCCTACCCGATCTGGATTAGAAGTGTGCTGGTGACTGATTGACTTTCTGTGCGGAGCCTGCACATTCTCCCCGTGTCTGCGTGGGTTTCTTCCTGGTGCTCCAGTTACCCACCATAGCCCAAAGATTTCACAGTAACTTCATTGCAGTGTTCATGAAACAATAAAGATTCTTATTATTATGTGGAGGTTAGGTGGATTGGCCATGCTGAATTGCCCCTTAATGTCCAAAGGTTAGCTGGGATTACGAGGATAGGGCCTGGGTAGGGTGCTCTTTCAGAGGATTGGTGCAGACCTGATAGGCCGAATAGCCCCCTTCTGCATTGAAAGATTTCTATTCTATTCTGTGACGGGCCTGATTTTGAAAGGGTTCCAAAAGGCGGGTTTGGAGATGGGTGACTTCGATTTTCCACTTTTGTCAGCCAGCATATCATTTTTCTGGCATGTTCCTGCCTCGGCTTCATTTTCAGTCGTCAGGGGAGAGCGGAAGTGGGGAGTGGGGGCCAGGGGAACAGAAGATGACAGTTACCTACCCGTGAGTGGCAGGTAGGCAATGATATCTCCTCAATTCTCCATTCAGCAGTCGGGCTTTCCATGGAGGCAAATCCTAGCCGAAGGAATGGAGATAACCCCAGGTATCAGAACGAGGGGCCAGAATTCCGATAAAAAATGTGAACACACCCTCCCTTTTGAAGTGGATTACAAGTCTAGCCCCAATGGGAACTATCCTAGAACAGGAGCACTCTCTAAAGAACCATCCTAATCTTGAGTTCAAGGCAGCCACTTCACACAGACACTTATTCAGGACCTTGTAAAGATCTGAGAAAGATTCCCTGGGCACTGCCCCTGGCACGGGTCTCTGCCCCTGGCAGAGAATACTTGTAGGCAGCGAGCAACAAAGACTAGCGCTGGATCCGTGAGGAAGCAATGGCGGTATTGGCTTATCCTCTCGGAAAAATCCCAGCAGAAGCTTATGATCAGTCATGATAGTGAAGTGGCGGCCATACACATACTGGTGGAAGCGTTTCACTGCAAAGACCACCACCAGGCCCTCCTCCTCGATCTGCGCGTACTTCTTTTCCGCTGCGTACTTCTTTTCCGCTGCAGTCAATGTGCGGGAGGTGAAAGTTATCGGCCACTCGGCCCCGTTCTCCATATTGTGGGACAGGACGGCCCCAATACCATATGGGGATGCATCGCACGTGATGAGCAAAGGCTTTCCAGGATCAGGTTAGTAACCCAGACGACGACAATTGTTGTTTTACCCGCCGCAAAGCAGGCAGGTTATAACAGTTCTCTTTCTGTTGTTGCAGGAGGGAGGCGCCAACGCTGATGCTTGTGATGGGGGCCAGGAGTAGAATCCTGATGCTCCTCTGGGGAAAGGGAGGAGGGGAGACCTGATGCTTGTTGGGGGAGAGGGGAACCCCATGTCCTGGGAGTGACAGGGGATTGGTATTTTGTTTCTGTGACGATCAGATCGCCATCTTTAAAGGGATTCCTGATCTCTGTGGAGCCGGCCTTGCCTGTTCTATCAGGCCACACTCTGCCACAGTGATGGCGTAACTCACACCCACTGATTTTTTTTCGTTTCAAACTGTCACCTTGATGAACTCAGGCCGCCAGTGCAAGAAGAGTACTTGTGGACTGGAGCGCCATTTTTAAAGGCCACCCCAATCTTTTAAACCCCCTCAGCACCCCACCATGGCCTCCGGAACCTCCCCACGGCACCCAACTTACATCTTACAGGGTCTTCGAGCCCATCCTCACCCCACCTATTAAGGGCAAAGCACCCCAGGGCCTGGCCCTGGCATGGGCACCTTGGCACTGCCAATTGGGCACCTAGCAGTGCGCCTGTCAGCCTGGCAGTGCTTCCCGGGCACCCTGGTAGTGCCAGGGTGGCACTCAGGGCAGTATCACCCAGGTGCCTGGGTGGTGGTGACATGGTGCCAAGCTGGCAGTGCCAAGGTGCCTGGGTGCCAGCGGGGGTATCAGGGTACAATCCTGCCCAGAGACTGACCAGCTGGGGGTTTCTAGCAGCCTGGGAGACCCCCCAAGGTGCTGTTATGCTCGGTCCACGTTTGTGTGGACCAGTGGCAAACGGTACCCCGGTGAGATCTCCCAGGCGAGGCCGTGAGGTCCCGGAGGCTGGGGGAATCCATCGCAGATATTTTTCAATGAGCCTAATGGCTCATTTGAATATGCTAATCTGGATCTCGCCCTGCGAGGGTGAGATCCAGATTGCGACATCTCACAAGTTTCTGTTGAATCTCTCGAGGCGTTTTGAGCATCGCAAATCTCACAGGAGCCCTCTTGCGAGACTCCATGGCCTTGTTGCATCACCAAGCCGTGAGTAACAAGGCCGGTAAATCATGCCCTTCAAAATTCTTTAGCTAATCTGCTCATTGAATGGGTTCTCAGTCCTCTTTTGCTGAAAAGGAAACCAGAAGATTTATAAACTTCTAAACCAGATTACATCATCTTTAGTAATAAGGGGCGAAATTCTCCCAAAGGGAGACAAACGCCAGAGTGAAACCCGGAGTGTTTCACTCTGGCGTCAGAGGCCGCTCCTCGCCCCCTTTTCTCCCCCCCCCTCCCACCCCCAGGGGGCTAGGAGCGGCGGCACGTCAATCTCGAGCGCCGGGTTCGACGCTTGCGTCAAAGCGGCGCGGCCTGAATGACGTGGCCGGCGGCGCCTAAATGACGTCACCCGTGCATGCTGCCCCGCAAAACATGGAGGTTTGATCTTACGGGGCGGCGGAGGGAAAAGAGTGCGTCTTTCAGAGACGCCGGCCCGACGATCGGTGGGCACCCTGGTGCTCGATCCTCCCTCCGCCCCCAACAGGCCCCACACGCAGCGGTCGCGCGATGTTCACGCCGGCAGCGACCAGGTGTGGTTGGCGCCAACGTGAACCGGTCGGATTCAGCAGGCCGCTCGGCCCATCCGGGCCGGAGAATCGGCGCTTGACCGGAGCGGCGATTCTCCGAGGGGCCTGTCGCAAAACGCGACATGCCATTTGGGGGGGGGGGTGGGAGAATCGCATGGGGGTGCCAGGGCTGCGTGGCGTGATTCGCCCGGCACTCCCGCGATTCCCCCATCCGGCGTGGGGGTCGGAGAATCGCGCCCAAGATGTGTTGCCTTCTGAATTAAACTCCTCCTCTTAGATGTGTCCTTAAAACATACTCCATGATCAGCTAAGTGATGGAAGGAGTCATCAACAGTGCTATCAAGCAATGTTACTCAGCAATAACCTGCTTCCGGATCCTCAGTTTGGGTTCAAGCAGGTTCACTCAGCTCCTGACCTCATTACAGCCATGGTTCAAACATGGACTAAAGAGCTGAATGCCAAAGGTATGGAGAGAGTGACTGTCCTTGACATTAAGGCAGTATTTGACTGAGTTAGGCATCAAAGAGCCCCTGCAAAACTGGAGTCAATGGGAATCAGGGTGGAAGCTCTCCGCTGGCTGTAGTCATACCTGGCACAAAGGAAGATGGCTGTGGTGATTGGGGGTCAATCATCTCAGTTCCAGTTTATCATTGCAGGAGTTCATCAGGGTAGTGTCTTCGACCAAATAATCTTCAGCTGCTTCATCAATGACATCCCTTCCATCATAAGGTCTGAAGTGGGGATGTTTACAGATGACTGCACAATGCTCAGCACCATTCGCGACTCCTGAAATAATGAAGCAGTCCCTGACCAAATACAGCAAGACCTGGACAATATCCAGGCTTGAGCTGACAAGTTGCAAGATAGATTTGCACCACACAAGTGCCACGCAATGACCATGTCCTACAAGAGAGGATTTAGCCATCTCCCCTTGACATTCAATGGCATTACCATGACTGTATCTCCAACAATCAACAGCCTAGATGTTACCGATGATCAGTAACAGAACTGGACAAGACATATTTATACTGTGGCTACCAGGGAAGATCAAAGATTATGAATCCCTCAATGAGTAAGTCACTTCCTGACCTCCCAAAGTCTGTCCACCATTTACAAGGCACAAGTCAGGAGTCTGATGGAATACTCGCCTGGATGACTGAAGCTCCAACAACACTCAAGAAGCTCAACACCATCCAAGACAAAGTAGCCCCCTTCCACAAACATTCAAATCTTCAATCACTGATGAACATTGGTAGCCATGTGTACCATCTGCAAGATGCACAACAGTAACTCGCCAAGGTTACTTCGGCAGCACCTTCTGTAGCCATCTGGGATGGCCACTTCCAGAATACAAAATGGACGCTCGCAAGGAATGTAGGGAACTGTGGACAATGTTAGGAAAACAAACAGACACAGAGTCTGCATGCATATTGGAGAGACCGCTTCCAGACGGAATTGAAACTATAGGTCGATGAGCATATTGATGGCCCATCTCCGGGAACAAAGGAAAGACACTCAAGAAACCGATACTGTTCCAGACATCCCGGCGCCAGTTCCCCAAACCGAAAGCACAAACAAAGCCAGGCCAATGGCCACCTAAGAAACACCCAGCCATCAGGGCACCCACCCCTTTATTGGTCAAGATCGATAACAGTGATTGAGAAGCGGCCCAATTAATTGGGGCCAAGTTTAAGGCCCGCCTAAAAGTGCACGAAGCCCCTCCGGGTATAAGAAGAAACCCCCGAAAGAGAATCGTTCTCTTGGATTTGGCTCTCAGGCAGAGAGACCCGTCCATCAGCTGCACCAGAAACAAGTAAGTTCAAGGTCAACGCTCGATACCAGATGGACGACCTTAGCTGTTCTCCTGTACCTCTTCGAACCCAACAGCCTCAGATCCGAACAACAGCCATTGTTCCTCTGACTGAGTGGGCACCCAAAGTTAAGTATAGGCGTTAGCATTAGAGATAGTTTAGTTTGTAATATTTTGTGCATGAGTAGATATTACTGTGTGTGTCAATAAATAGTATTGACTTTGAACTAACTAACTGGTGTATTGGCTCTTTGATCAGTATTCGGATTTGAACCTTGTGGCGATACCGAGAGGTCCCTGGCGACTCTAAAGCAAACATAATTAGGATTAAGGAAGGCGACCATACTAACCACCATATTTAGAACCAAATAAACATAGCAACACTTCCAAACCCATGAACGCTGCCATCTAGAAGGACAAGAGCAACAGACACCTGGGAAGCTGGATACCTGGAACCCCACGCTCTCCAAGTCACTCACCACCCCGATTGGAAATATATTGGTGTTTCTTCACCCTCCCTAACAGCACAGTGGGTGCACTTACACCTCAGAAACTGCAACGCTTCAGGAAGACTGCTCACCACCACCTGCTGAGGGGGAACAAGGGATGGGCAATACATTCTGGCCTAATCAGCGACGCCCATATCCTGTAAATGGATTTTTAAAAAAATCTACCTATTTTCTTCCTATAGCCTCCTCCACTCTGGCCATCCAGTAACTGTGGCCACTTTTTATTTTTACCTTTTATAAATGTCTTCAGCAGGCACTTACATCTACAATGGCTGCACCCATCTGTGTACTAGAGGGCCCTCCAGCCTTGGGTATCCACCCAGCATCCATAATTCAACCCGCCAGCATGCACCCTGGTCATTAATTGACAATCTGTTAGAAAAAGCTTCTGCAATCAGCCTCAACTGGTTGGCACCTGGAATTGTACACATCACCATGGTTCTGGCCCCAGAACATTCATCGAACAAACATAGAACAAACGGTGCAAAAGGAGGCCATTCGGCCCATCAAATCAGCACCGACCCATTTTACCCTCACTTCCACCCTATCCCCGTAACCCAATAACCCCACCTAACCTTTTATGGGCACTAAGGGCAATTTATCATGGCCAATCCACCTAACCTGCACGTCCTTGGACTGTGGGAGGAAACCGGAGCACCCGGAGGAAACCCACGCAGACACGGGAAGAGCGTACAAACTCTGCACAGAGAGTGACCCAGCGGGGAATCGAACCTGGGACCCTGGCATGTGAAGCCACAGTGCTATCCACTTGTGCTACCCTGCTGCCCAAGTTTTATTTTAATTTTAGTTGTCTAGTGTGCTTGCCTGATCCAGGCACAGCGGTCCTTCAATATAGAACTTGGGATCCTTTGTTGGCTGATTGCAAAATTTAGGTGAAAATGGCAGAGCTTTGTGCCATCTAGTTCGAGTAGGCCTTGAGCAGCCTGAGCAGCAGTTCTTACATAGAAAATCACTCATAAAAAGAAAGACCAAAAGATCAGCTATTATTTTTTGTGTGCTCAGGCGAAACACGAGACAGTTCCTTGGGTCTGCAGAGGAAATTCTGGACAGTCCCTAGCCACTACCAATGAGCATCGTTGAGTCCAGCTAAAATTTGGCAGATAGCATTGGACAAAGGTTTGCCTTCTCCAAACCCTCTGCTTTATTTCCCTGTTAAGACCATAAGATACAGGAGCAGAATTAGGCCACTCAGCCCATCGAGTCTGCTCCGCCATTCGATCATGTCTGATATTTTTCTCATCCCCACTCTCCTGCCTTCTCCCCATAACCCCTTTTCCCCTTATTAACCAAGAACCTATCAATCTCTGACTTAGACACTCAGTGACTTGGCCTCCACAGCCTTCTGTGGCAAAGAGTTCCACAGATTCACCACCCTCTGGCTGAAGAAATTCCTCCTCATCTCAGTTTTAAAGGGTTGTCCCTTTAGGCTGAGATTGTGTCCTCTGCTCTCGTCTTTCCTACAAGTGGAAACATCTTCTCCACGTCCACTTTTTCCAGGCCTCGCAGTATCTTGTAAGTTTCAAAAAGGTCGCCCCCCCCTCATCCTTCTCACAGGCTCACAACTGCTGGCCCCATACCTGCTGCATGCTTTGTGTGGACAGGCCCTCAAATCCCTTGCTCTCACGCTGAGGAATACTCCCTGTCAAATCCAGCGACTCGACACAACATGTCCACAGGGACTTTGCAATGAGCTGTAGTTGTTTGAAATTACCTTACCCACAAGTTGGGCTCCTGGCTCTTTAATAGATCCCAGTGCTGGGTCCCCTCAGGCAGCCCGTTCTTTATTGAAGCAATAAGTGAATACATTGAATGGACCTGCACCATCTCAGCAAGTCGGGGCGCGTGATGTCGTGAAAGCACCGGTTCAGGGGTCTCTGGTGTGCGCAGGGGCACCCATGCCAGTGTTCTTCTCAGCGAGGAAGCAGCTACAGATGCATTGCACCCCCACAGCCCCCCCCTCCGAGCTCTGGAATTTGCAGCCCTGATTCAGAGCATGTACTCGTGAACTTATAGAGTGAAGCTGGTTGTTGTTTTAAGTACCTCAAGAATCCAAATTAAATATTAAATGCTTCGCTGAGGAGGAATGCCCCTACAAGCCTTTGCCATGCCGCTGAAGCAACTATCTGTGTCATTCTGTGTCACCATCTCAACACCTAATACAGTGACTGCCATCAGTTCTATCCACATACTTGTCCACTGTGCATGCCTGTGTGAGCAGGAAAGGGTTTAGCTCTGTAATATGGTCTCAGCGCGTAATGCCAAGAATGTCGTCCTGAAAGTGCGTCCCAATTGTTTTTTTTGTCGGCATCTGTAATTCATTTCCCCACTTCAGCCCCGGATTCTGCCACAGGATTATCCGAGGAGAATTGAGCGGCGGCTGGCTGCTAGGTGACGGCTTAGCCATTGGATACCAGCCTCTGAGCTCAGTTCTTTATCACATTAACCTCGTTCACTCTCTTTTGCTGCAGCTTAAGGTGTCTGAGCCAAATCAACAAAGCCACGCGCTAGTCAGGCAGAGAATATCAGCCCTCCTCACCATTTCTCCCCTCCATGCGTCCCCCCCCCCCCCCCCCCCCCCCCCCTCCACACAGCCCCAAACACACAGCTCACCATAAACATAGAACATGGAACGATACAGCGTAGTACAGGCCTTGCTAATGAACTTAGCTTCTCTGGTCTTTGTGAACACTATAACATTCATCCTGATAACAGAATCACAAAGAGCACCACAGCGGATACTGCAAATCTGAAATAAAAGCATAAAATGTTGGAAATACTCAGCAGATCTGGCAGCAATGAACATAGAACATAGAACGATACAGCGCAGTACAGGCCCTTCGGCCCTCGATGTTGCACCGACATGGAAAAAAAACTAAAGGCCATCTAACCTACACTATGCCCTTATCATCCATATGCTTATCCAATAAATTTTTAAATGCCCTCAATGTTGGCGAGTTCACTACTGTTGCAGGTAGGGCATTCCACGGCCTCACCACTCTTGGATGCAAGTTTTTTCTTGTTTGCATTTCATCGCGGGCAGATTGCAATGGAGGGAAAATAAATCTTCAAACACTGTTAACTAATGCACCTGACACATCAGGGTGACTCTACATGTCATTACCCGCGAGCTGTCAGAAGGGCAACAGATAGCCAAGCTTGGGTGCTGGAAAGGGATCATTGTAACCTTTTGTCATCTCCTTTTGGAAAGGTGACCGCCTGCAACTGTTGCGTTCTTCTGCCCGGGTGCAGCATAACAGATACAAGCTAATAGGGACATATGGGTTTGGCTCATTTTTCTGTGCCTCTTAATGAGATAAGTCCTATCTCCGAGCACATGTTCCATGGAGAAACTGAGACCGGTTTTTAAAAAAGCATTAGGTTTCTTTGCAAAAGGAGCCAACCATTCAGAAGCCAAAGTTCACAAGAAAGAAGTACCTAGTGCCATGCCATATTTAAAAAAAATATCATATATAATATTGGACTTTGATTAATGTAATCACCTATTGCTCAAATTATGATGCTAACTCATATGCAAAAAACCCTGGGTAGAATAAATTACTCATGGCGTTTCGAAAAAACAGATGTCCTTGAAAATAAGAGGTTGCAAAATTTTGTTACATATTTTTCAATACTTAAGATTTAAATTGATGTATGAGCCGTTCCTTTGATGAAGAAAGCTTTCTGTCATTACAGAATTGTCAAGATTATAAAACAGAAAATAATGGACTTTACAAAGAGAATTTTCACAACTGTGCTCTATTGTTTTATCTAATTGTACCTGATAATCCATTGTAAGGACTGAATTGCAAACTGCCAGGCTCCTGTTCAACCCATTAGGCTGTTTGCATTGACCTATATTCGCTACACTGCAGAATGTTTCATGTCCAGACAAGTAATCCTCAAGAGATCTTTGGAGGAATTCTCACTCTGGTGACAGGCAGAGAAGACCAAACAGTTGCACTGAAGTGTGATTTTGCTAATGGCACTATACCTGAACAAAATCTGTGACATGGAAACAAAACACAGAAAAAAGGAAATAAAGACAGAAAATGCTGGAGTAACTCAGCAGGTCCGGCTGCGTCTCTGGGGAGAGAAACAGAGTTAAGGTTTCGCAACTGTAGGGCGCTTCTATGGGATTCGGATAGAAAATTGTAGGGGGTGAGGCCATTCAGCCCCTTGCGCCTCGTGACTGGATTTCTTAATCGCGGTCTGCCTTACAGGTAACTCTGGAAGTCTATCTGGCACCTACACAACTGAACTGGAACGTAGCAGAAACTATTGCCGCAGAATAGTCAAGGGTCCGAGTGTGTGCACCAGTTGTATAATGTCAGAACAATGATCCAGGATATGATGGTTTTGTTGGAAAACAGCAGTGCTTTTGTTTTGTACACTGTTGTAAATGGGCTAATATGGCTGAGATTCAGGGAACTAACAGAAATACCATGAGTTGCAGAGGCACCAAGTCTCCAAGGGGGAATCCTAAGTAGCTTCTCTTTTTAATGGAAATTTAATCTGCTTACCTTCACTTCTGACCTCCTGAATCTACTGGTGAGTTAAAGTGCCAACACTGGTGGCCACCTTCCTAAAATTTCACTTGAATGGCAGTCATTAGGTGAGCGCCACGACCTCACAATGTCCGCTCTAACCTACTTTCAGCGCGTGGTGTGGGATGGTGATCAGGGTCAGGATGATTGTATGCTCTCTATACTGGACTGCTGAGATCAATTCCAGAGTGGGATTTGACAATGAGGGTGGGCTTCCCACACCCTACCATAAATTTACCGAGGCAGACCCGCCTCCTCTTAGCTGGCCCGCCCCGCTTTAAGTTTTCAGGCGAAGACCTGTTCAGTAATGTGAGATGGGACTCTCATCCACCTTCAGGAGGAGGTCTCACCTCACTGAGCCACTGGTCAGTTGGAGGCACGTTTTGCACACCAGCAGTGCCAAGGAGGAGCAGTGGCCACTGACAGTATTGCAGGTAGCCCAAGGAGGCTGACTGTTATGGGCCAGGGTTTAGAGAACCCCAAAGTGTATTATGGAGTTCACCTGACCCACAACTTTTAATTGATTGTGGTATGGGGAGCACACGGTCCACTCTACAGGAGTGGTACAGCAGAAATGGAAAAATATTTTTTAAAGAAAAACAATGTTTATTCTATGAACTCAAGTTAACCTTTTTGAAACATACAGTGAACATCTTAGCAACCATCAATTCAAATACAACCCCCAAAGAGTACAACACTAAGTAATCCTTAATAATTTCCCAAACAACATCCAGAAGACAGAAGAAACACCTTTCAACAGAAGCACATTAGGCTTACATTCACTGTTGAGAACATTTATAATTCTGAATTCGCCAAATGATCAAAAGATAGTCTTTTGATGGCAGAGAGAACAGCAGTACCCCTGCTTAGTCTGGCTTGAGCTCCAACACTGAAAACGAAACTAAAACACATCCTGCAGCAAACAGCCGAAAACAAAAGTAAAAAGCTGACAGACAGCCCAGCTCCACCCACTCTCTAACATCACTGCAGTAATAAACATCCATTCCTTCAACATACTCTCACTACAGATATTTATATACACACCCATTTATAAACACCCATTTCTTAAAGGTACTCTCATATGACACTGACACATGCCCTCCTTCCCCGAACTCCATCTCTCCATTGCTTATATTAGAGATGCAATGGAATGAGACTCATATTTGCTTACCTAATGGCCTTACTTGGGCCAAGAGCGGGAAATAAACCCTACACCTTCTCACCACCCGTAAAATCGTGATGGGAGCAGGAGCGGGTGGACCAACAGCACATACACTGTCGATGGTTCAGCAGCTTACTTCAGCGACCTGTTTTCCCATCCAGGAGTGGCCGAATCAGCCTGCAGTGTGCTCACTGGTTGAAATCAATGAACCCAACAAGGGCCAGAGTGGGACCTGGAATTTTATCATCAACTGAGGCAGCTGAGGTGTGGTTGGAAAAGGGAGCTGGCTGGAATTTTCCAGGAATTTGGGATTCCCTTTTCCCGCCAGTAGCATGGCCCCACCTATTGATTTCCCGGCAGCAATGGGAAATCCCATTGACAAGCTGCGGGAATAGAGAACCCAGCTGCCGGTGTATGTTGCGCCTCCGAGGACCACGAGGATGGAGCCTCGGAGAATCCAGCTGGCTGTTTCAGTTGCAAAGAAATATCTCACTATATTATTTATTCAGTGTAGGGCTTACAAGACATGATTGGATCTTGTTTAATCATTACAAAGTATATGAAGTGGAGTAAGCCATGCAGTGCATCAAATTTAATCACATAGGTCTCTGTACCTTTCAAAAAAACGCTTATGCTTTTGATCTTCAACCTACTTTGGAAAGGGTTACAATATATTTACATTTTCTCCAACACCATATTTACCATTAGCACTTGTTTGTCCCAATTAGAATGCTTATTACAGCAGAGTTTTAATCACTATATGCACTACTGAGATTATTTCTAACCATGTACTTCACGTAAGTACTCACATCAGGTAAATGTACAACTTAAACATCAGGTGAAAACCAAAACAGTAACAGTCAATACATGAACTAAGTGGTGACCATGGCTTGTATTGAGTATCTTGCTCATTATCCCTAATGCACTAAATCCAATAGTTTCTGCTTTTAATACAGAGATCAATCCATCGATTGTGAATATAGCTGTCCAACCAACTCCACCCTGATACCATGTATGAAAGAAAGATTGTACTTACCTAGAACCCTTAACAACCATTGGGATGTTTCAAAATGCTTGAAAGCAAATGGAGTACTATTTGTTCTGTAATCATAATGTAGCCATCTAAGATGGCCACCTGCAAAGGACCATGGGAATTATGGCCAATCCAGGACTCAGACAGATACAGAGCCTATGTGTATCTGAAACACAGGTAACCAGGCCTAATCGAACCCCCACTCGTTTGAATTTTAATGGCTCATTTTCCCAGGACAATAAAACCCCAATCAAGCAACTGGTACAGCCACAGACTGGTCGGCGCCATTCCCTTTACTCAGGAAACCCAACTGCCAAGGTCAATGACCGCTAAGGACCCGCCCAGCTACTGAGGCACCCGCCCCTTTATTGGCACCCGCCCCTCTTTTGAACTAACAAACTGGTTGTGTGGTCATTTGATCAATATAAGGGAAGGCTTGTGGTTCACCAACATTTTAATAGAACAACATTTGTTATCATGTAGGGTACAAGGAAGCTATTCGGTACACAGCAAGCTCCCATGAACAAAAATGTGGTCATGAGCAGATTATCTGTTTTTGTGATGTCTATTGAGAGATAAATATTGGCCAGCTCACCGGGGTTATTCTACTGCTTTGCCTCAAAATGGTGTCATGGGATCTTCTACTGAAGCAGAGCTTGAACTCAGAACCTTATGACTCAAAGAGAGGAGTGCAACTGACTGAGCTACAGCTGATGAAGGACTTGTGCAAGTTCATGAGTTGGGCAATCCAGTGGTGACTTGCCCATTCCAGTGAGATGATGCCACCAAATGTGTAGAAGTGAGAAAGGGAAGCAGATGAGAAGAATCGAGATGGTTCCAGCTGAGAGAAGTTCTGAAAGGGTTTGCAAGTGTGCCAAGGTCATGATGAAAAAATGATCACCACCTAATGGCAAATGTTGTCCACAAGGATCACAACTTCAATTTTAACTGCAGTTGGGGTTAATATGCAGAATGTTTTAAAAAGTTTGGGCTGAAAAATGTACCTGGAGGGGACCTTGGGCACAAAAACATTCTGGGCGGGATTCTCCCAGCCCCGCGCCGGGCCAGAGAATCCCCGCAACCGCACCACAACGCCCCAACATTGGCACGTGATTTTCTGTGGAGTGGAGAATCGGCGCCACTGGCGCCGGCGCATTTGGCACAGCGCCAGTTGCGGGCCGCTCTATGCGGCCGGGCCGCCGATTCTCCAGCCCATTTGGGCCGAGTGGCCGCTCTAAAAAGGCAGAGGCCCGTCGGCGCTGCCCACACCTGCTCGCAGTTGACGGGAACTCTGCACGCAGGGCCGGGGGCAGCCTGTGGGGGGGGAGAGGGGGGCTCCGACCTCGGGGGGTGCCTCTGTTGGGGCCTGGCCCACGATCGGGGCATACCGATTGACGGGTCAGCCTCTTTGCTCCCCGGGCCTATTTTCTTACGCGCCGGTCCTTGAACTCCTGAGCCATGTCGCGTTGGGGCTGGCACGTTGAGGAAGGCCACCGCGCATGTGCGGGTTGGCGCCGGAGCCACTGCGCATGTCCTTGTTGACGCCGGCGCCACTGCGCATGCGCGGATCACACAGTGCACAGTCCACACCGGGATGGGAGGCTGGAGCGGCGTGAACCGCTCCAGCGCCGTGCTGGCCCCCTGTAGGGGCCAAAATGGTACTCGCAGCGGCCTGTGCACACCGTCCGACGGAATAGGAGAATCCTGCCCTTAATCTCTCCTGAGGATGAAGGGAGTATTTTTATTGAGAGATTTAGGAGCACGGATAAAATTTATAGTTCATGTTATCAATGGGTGAGGAGAGGGAGGCAGCAGTAATGCTCACTTTACAATGCTTGAGTTTCAAAGGCTTGTCAATTCTGAGAGAATCAGAAGGCTTGGGGGTGGGGGTAGCTTGTCTGCTTTGGAGTTCTGAGAAAGGATCGATTAGAATGGCAGATGTAGTTAGATTTAATTTCAAAATGGTTACACAAGCTCGGGTTAATGCAACAGAAAGGAGATGGAGGCTTGACTGCAATATCTAAATCACTCTGGTGATTGTAGCATACTTTCCAAATTATAGACCTGTGCATAATTTGGAAATGGTGTTTAGAAGTGAAAGGAGCCATTCAATTTTCTAAAAGTATTCAAAATATTTACATGCTTAAAGCAGAGCTGATGATGAAGTTTCTTCATGCTCTTAGAACATATAAATATCACATTATTTAGGAATCATGGTTACACTGAAGCACAAAATATTTAAAATTAGGCCAACAATCATTATCCACAGTTACTGCTTAAACATCCATACATTTGTTCATTGCACCTCACATACATTTATACAGGTATTAGCATGCCACACAGTCCAGCTACAGTTTATAACAAACACAAATTGTGTTTGTACATTGCCTTTAAAGCAGGAAAACATCCCAAAGCACTTCATAGGAACGTTATAAAATCTAGCTCCAAACCAAAGGATAAGACTGGTGATCAAAGGTTCGATGAACAGATGGATAGGAATTACAGAGCATCCTGGAGGATGAGAGAGGTTTTGGGAAGAAATGTCAGAACCTAGGGCCTTGATTGCCTAAAACATTGGCCACTTTGCAACAATGAAAAGAGGGAATGTGCAAGTCCTGAATTGGATGAATGCAGAGTTCTCGCAACATTACAGGGAGGTTCCAGAGCTGGGGAAGTGCAAAGGCATGGAATCTAAGGTATTGGCAGTGTGGTGAACGTATTGCATTAACCATTCACCATGTATGTAACTGTATCACGCTGTTGCCCATGACGGCTCCACCTATGGACCATTGTAAGGTATTACCTGTGATGGATCATGTTGGTGCCTTTGTGCGCTCCTCCCCTGGCTCCACCCCTTGAGGGGAGGTATAAGAGCAGCAGCTCTGTAGGCGGCTCTCTCTCCAGCAGATCAGTCGCAGGCAGGCACTGTTCTAGTAGATTAAAGCCATAGTTTACTTCAACTCCTTGTTTTGCGTGAATTGATGGTCGCATCAATTTAATCAACTACAACACCACAATCGAATCGGCCCTCAAACCTGACCGACTGGAACTCGACCCACAATCCGCGGAGGCGAAAGGGATTTTTTTTGCGGTAGCTCCTATGTTTCAAATCCTACCTTGCAGCCTCCTCCTCACCTTCCATCCCCGATGATCAGAAGCTGAGCCTCCTCCACACCCGGGTGAGCCATCGAATTTCTGTACAACTCGAGGAAGCCTCCACCTATGCAGAAGCCCTCGCGATGCTGAAGCGTCAGTATATAAGGCTGGTGAACGAGGTGCATGCGCGGCATCTCCTCACTACTCACCGGCAACGCCCCGGGGAATCGCTGGAGGAGTACCTACGCGACCTCAAAGTCCTTGCGCAAAGTTGCAACTACCAGGCTGTTACGTCCTCTCAACATATGGACCTCACAGTCCGGGACACCGACGTGGCTGGAGTCAGTCAGGTCCAACTACGTGAGACAGTGCATACTCGAGAAGGGTGCCCTAGACCTGTAAGAGACGATAAAGCTAGCCTCCTCCCTAGAAGTAGCTTTCCAAAGCCTCAAAGCATTCCCGTCTGATCACGCGACCCCCTCGTGGACCCCCGACCAAAGAGTACCCCAGGCCTGTGCCGTGCGGCTGCCCACCCAACATGGGGGCTACCCTGCTATTTCTGCGGCCAGCATCAGCAGCCCAGGAAGCGCTGCCCGGCCCGGAACGCGAACTGTAGCGACTGCGGAAAAAAAGGACATTTTGCTGAGGTTTGCCTGGCCAGGTCCAAACCCTCAAAATCGCAGGCCCGACCCTCAGACTCACAGGCCCGCAGATCCCGCAGTGTAGCAGCTTGCCTACCGTCTCCGCCCCCAGACGCGTCATCGGCCTCGTGCTGTCCATGGGGGCAGCCATCTCCAAGCCCGCAAAACGTGTGCGACTCACGGGGGCCGTCATCTTGGCCATCCTCGCCCACGCGGCCCGCCACGTGCGACTCGTGGGAACCGCCATCTTGGACGCCATTTATTCATACAGACATGGTAAGACGCTGCTCGCTCCCAATCTTCCCGGTGCATCAAACCATCTCCCTAGCTTCTGGGTCGCACTCGGTGCAGATCCAGGGGTGCACTACCGCAACCCTAGCAATACAGGGCGCCGAGTAAGCCAATTTTAAGCTACATGTAGTCCCCAACCTCTGCGTTCCTCTCCTGTTGGGACTGGATTTCCAGTGTAACCTCAAGAGCCTAAATCTGAAATTCGGCAGGCCCCTACCCCCACTCACCTCATGTCGCCTTACGACACTAAAAGTCGATCCTCCCCCGCTCTTCGCAAATCTCACTGCCGACTGTAAGCCAGTCGCCACCAGAAGCAGGCGGAATAGCATACAGGACAGGACTTTTATCAGGTCCAAGGTCCAGCAACTCTTGCGGGAGGGAATCATCGGGCCAGCAATAGCCCCTGGAGAGCTCAGGTGGTGGTCGTCAGGACCGGAACGAAAGAACCGGATGGTTGTAGATTACAGCCAGACCATAAACCGGTACACGCAACTCAATGCGTACCCCCTTCCCGAGATCACAGACATGGTTAACCAGATCGCACACTACCGGGTGTTCTCAACGGTGGATCTGATGTCTGCATACCACCAGCTCCCAATCCGCCCGGAGGACCGCCACTAGACGGCCTTTGAAGCAGACAGCCACCTGTTCCACTTCCTCTGGGTCCCCTTTGGCGTCACAAACGGGATCTCGGTGTTCCAAAGAACAATTGACCGAATGGTGGACCGGAACGGGCTGCGGGCCACATTTCCGTACTTGGACAACGTCACCATCTGCGGCCATGATCAGCAGGATCACGATGCCAAACTCCAGAGATTTCGCCAAATCACCCAAACCCTTAACCTCACTTACAAGGAGAAATGCGTTTTCCGCACAACCAGACTAGCCATTCTCGGCTACGTTGTGGAAAACGCGGTTTGAGGACCCAACCCCGACCGTATGCGCCCCCTCCTGCAACTCCCCTTCCCCACTGTCCCAAGGCCCTGAAAAGGTGCCTCGGGTTCTTTTCCTATTACGCCCAGTGGGTTCCCAACTATGCGGGACTCTGCCTCCACTGGCAGGAGGTCCACTCTATTAGGTCCCTCCTTTGCACGGCCACAAACGAGACCCCTCATGACCACCTGTTTGTTTTCCCAAGGAAATCCACCTCTGGGGCCTCACTTCCGTCCTGGCTGAAGACACCGGTTCCAGTCCTACTCCGCAAACACGTCAGGAGCCATAAGTCCGACCCTCTGGTTGAGAGGGTCCAGCTCCTGCACACCAACCCCCAGTACGCATAGATAGAACACCCCGACGGCAGACAGGATATGGTTTCCCTCCGGGACCTCGCACCTACAGGTTCCACTACCACCACCATCCCAACTTACCCCGCCCAATCTACGCGGACCAGCGCCCCCACCCCTACATGGCACCCGCACCCCCTCCCGCCCCCCATTCCCCCTTCACCGACCCACAGGAACGAAGCTCATGAAGACACGCTCCCGGAGTCCGCGTATGTGCCCGCACCGGCACCTTCACTACCCATGCCTGCACGGATGAGTTCGACACCGGGGCCAGCTGTGATACCAGAGCTTCGGCGATCACAGTGCACGATCCGGGCGCCGGACAGGCTGAACGTGCGAACCCTTCACCCCCGCCGGGCTTCATTATTTTAACAGGGGGTAAATGTGGTGAATGTATTGCATTAACCATTCACCATGTATGTAACTGTATCACGCTGTTGCCCATGACGGCTCCACCTATGGACCATTGTAAGGTATTACCTGTGATGTATCATGTTGGTGCCTTTGTGAGCTCCGCCCCTGGCTCCACCCCTTGAGGGAAGGTATAAAGTGCTGTAGCCCTGTAGGCGGCTCTCAGTAGCAGAGCAGTCACAGGCAGGCACTGTTCTGGTCGATTAAAGCCACAGTTTACTTCAACACCTTGTTTCGCTTGAATTGATGGTCACATCAGGCAGATCGGGAGCCCACTGAAATCACAACTAATAAGCCTTCCCATGCTAAATTATTGTGTCTCCACGGTGACCTACTGACATTCCGGAGAAGCTTCACGTCATCGCTGGGTGATAATGTGGAGGATTTTACAGATAAACCAGGCTGAGACTTAACCTGCAGATTTTAATTTGCATTTCTTTTTTAGTGAAATTTGCAAGAACTGTTTTTTACTGAATGACTTAACTGAGAACATCGGAGGACATTTATGGAATTTGATGAATGTCAGATTCATAGTGCTACTCGACACAGTGCTACGGAAGGTGTAGGACCTCTGAATGGGGAGAGCAGTGACTCTGGCTGCTCATGGCGTGTGCTGCAAAAGCCAGAAGTTTCAGAACTGGCCAGATCATGGCACCAATCAGGCCGACTGATTGATTTGAAGCAGGATTAATGAACAAACTTTGGCCACACAGATCTATTCGATACACTCACCATACAGCTGCAAAAGGGAACCACCGCTAGTGTTATCGGACACCCAGCTTGCAGGTAAGATGATTTGGAGTAACTTCCACTGTGACTAAGTTTCTAGATCATCCAGTCCCTCCGAGGTCAATGGTCATTTGCGTTGCCCGCCAGCACGTCGCTGGGGGACCCAATGTGGGGAGTTGCCTTTGGCAGGACCGAAAGATCCCGCCAGTGGGAACGGCTGTAAAATCTTGGCCACCATGTACAGGATCCCAGTTCTATACTACACTCTTCATCAATGCGGTTCTCTTTCCTCCTCCTGGGGCTGCTACGGCTGGGCCGGGCATCAGTTCCCCAATGTCAGAAAGCAGGAAATCAGAAAGAGGGTGGGTGGGCTGGGGGGAAAAGAAGAAAGAGACCACGACCATACCACCTGCAGCTTGTACTTCATGTCAGGTAGCAGGAGTACATGGAGCTGGGAGTTGGAAAACGCCAAAGGGCAGGGATATTTTATCATCTGCGTGTTCTTGCTGGCATAAGGTTCAGTCAGCGGAGAGTAAACTTTCCCATATATAATATACATCTCCCTCACCGTTTATAGAGGTCCATAGTTTTGTGCCTTCCCGAATACTTCTTCCCAAGTCCGATCCTCTGCACAAAATAATTTGCTTCTTCCGGAGTGTTGACGAAATGCTCCCTGTCATCCTATGTGACCCAACGTCTCACTGGGGAAAACATGCCGAAACACACCTTATTCTTAAAGAGTGCAGCTTTGGCCCCATTAAACTCTGCCCGGTGCTTGGCCAGGTCGGTCCCAATGGCCTAATAGATCCGGATGGTGTGTCCTTCCCATTTACAGGAGATCACCCTTTTCGGCTCTTAACGTGGCTTGTCCAGTAAAACAATAATGGAAAACTTACTCTCCTAACCTAACAAGAGAGGATTGTCACTTTGGAGTTACAAGGAGCCGGGAAACCATTCATGGTCTTAAAGACCTACCCAATTTGCACATCATTTGACTGTTGTTTTTATTACTAATTCCAATTACATGTGGGGGCATGGTAGCACAGTTGCTTCACAGCTCCAGGGCCCGAGGTTCGATTCCTGGCTTGGGTCACTGACTGTGTGGAGTTTGCACTTTCTCCCCGTGCCTGCGTGGGTTTCCGCCAGGTGCTCCGGTTTCCTCCCACAGCCCAAAGATATGCAGGTTGGGTGGAATGGCCATGCTAAATAGCCCTTAGTGTTCAAAAAGGTTAGCTGGGGTCACTGGGTTATGGGGATAGGGTGGAGGTATGGGCTTAGGTAGGGTGCGCTTTCCAAGGGCTGGTGCAGACACGATGGGCCAAATGGCCTCCTTCTTCACTGTAAATTCTATGATTCTATCACAGAAGGCCACCTAATGCTGAGAGCCATCTCCTCCAGAGCGCTCAGGCGATTCATATCTCCCTGTCCCTTGCCAATTCTGTTTGTTTTTTCTAATAAATTTAGAGTAGCCAATTATTTTTTTTTTCCAATTAAGGGGCAATTTAGCATGGCCAATCCACCTAACTTGCACATCTTTGGGTTGTGGGGGTGAAACCGACGCAGACACGGGGAGAATGTGCAAACTCCACACAGACAGTGACCCAGAGCCAGGATCGAACCTGGGACCTCAGCCCGTAGTCCCAGTGCTAACCACTTGCGCCACCGTGCTGCCCGTCCCTTGCCAATTCTGATTTGTTGTCTTCTATTTCAATGCCACCATGTCCTGTAAGAGCAATGGCAGAATGTCAGTGTTCTAACCCCCATGAGGATCAAGGGGAAACTCTCCGTGGAACCCGTGGAGAACGAGCTTCCCAGGTCAGGGCGGAGGCCACCCAGCTGGAACTTGTTAAAGAGTACACATAAAAGCCAGTCCAGGCAGGGCCTATGGTGGTTAGTTCTCCCAACAAGGACTGGATTAAGAAAGAGTTACTGCCTTGAGCAGAATATTGTACATAGTTCAATAAATCTTTTGTTCCACTATCGCTGGCTTCCTCAAGTTACTGAAGTCAGTAAATATGTGTCGCACTGTCTTTGGAGGCTGTGTCGACCACAGCTGATTAGGCTGGGGTTTGTCAAGGTCATAGGAGTGGATTATGAGGATGGCATCATTGAAATGTGTGAAATGAAAAATGAAATGTAAATCGCTTATTGTCACGAGTAGGCTTCAATGAAGTTACTGTGAAAAGCCCCTAGTCGCCACATTCCGGCACCTGTCCGGGGAGGCTGGTACGGGAATCGAACCGTGCTGCTGGCCTGCTTGGTCTGCTTTAAAAGCCAGCGATTTAGCCTTGTGAGCTAAACCAGCCTCTTCAGTGTGAGGGTGAGGTGGAACGTCTAGATTTCAGCCATGAGTCCTAACTGCTGGGTGCTCCTGATGGGTGAGTGAGGGGAGTGTAGGATATGAGATGGCGTGAAGGTGTATTCCCTGACCTTGGCAACACGCGTGAGAACATTAAATGTCGTGGGCATTGCTGTCAGGTTCTCAGGGCCTGACCTTTTGACTTTGACCTCGCAGGCTAGCTGCTTCCATTCCCTTTGCAAAGTGGACCCTGATACCTGCCTGAACCCCACAGAAATACAACCTTTCTGCTCCTAAACCACTTCGGCACCCAGCACTGCATTCTTGAATGTAGGAAGCCACTCTCTTCCCTGGTGCGTCAGATTTGCAGCTCCTACATGCAGCTAATGTTAGTACAGGTAGCCAACAGCTGCTCCTTTCCACCGAGTGCAGCTCCCCTTCAAGAAGGATAGACTGTCTTTAAGAGCTGTTAGCTGCTCGATCTGCTCTCAGTGCACTCAGGCAGTCAGCAGCATAGGCACTCCTGGGACCAGCACTACAATTGCGGAAATGAGGAGCTGGAGGTGGGAAGGGAAGTGACAGTTTCAGCAGGTGGTGGCACCAAGCCCCATTTTACAGGCAGTAGCCAATTAAGTGATTGCTGGCGAACCTGCCCATCATTTAAAGGCAGCAGCCTGCCTCCAAGAGCTGTCGGCTCAATCCTCAGCAGTGCCATTGGGAGTGAAGGCCACCGCCAAGATAGGATCTGGAAAATAAGAATGCAGAGATGAATATGCACCGTCACAACTTGGAAAGTGGCATGGTGTTGCCGGGGCTTATCAAACATGCCCTGGCAAGTGGGGGTGGAGTGTGGGGATGTCATTGAGGGCAGGCAGCACAGATGGCACAGGGGTGACTATTGCAGCTGAACGTCCCCTCCATGGGCATGGAGTGCCCAAAAAGGGGTTTCCCCCGACAAACCCCTGAACCCTGCAGGGAGCCCCTCAGAGTTCACTGGGTGGCCTCCACATGGGATGGAATTTCCCATTGCTGCTGGTAAAATGCCAGAGGAGGTAGGAAGAGAAGCCTTTTAATTGGTTTCTTAAATCGTGCAATAGGGCTCCAGTTTATCTGCCAACTTTCCAGCTGCTGGTCCTAATTGTTAGCTGTAGGCAGGGGGGGGGGGTCAAGGTGCAAACATGAGGGATTGACAGCAAGGGCAAAAGAGTAGCTCTCAGTAGACGCTCCCCTTTCCTGATGCCAATTCCTTCCTGGCACTGAATTCCTGACATTCGAGAGACTCCCGGGGAAGCCCGCCAGCAACTATGACAGGGTTTGCTGCTGCGACTGCTGCTGTCAACAGCTCCTCAACTGGTAGCAAGGCAGGAAGGCTGTTCACGAGTATTCCTGCTCCAGACAGGGCAGAGGCTGGTAGGTAGTGAGTCTCTTATACACCACCCTGCCACCTGAGTAAATGACCCCCCACCAAATTCACTATGGGCGAGAATATCGAATTTCACCCGGAATCTGGGATAGAAATAGAAGCAGGATAAGGCCCTTCCAGCCTGCTCTGCCATTCATTCTGATCATGGCTGAGCATCAAGTTCAATATCCTGATCCCCTTCCTTCATATCACTTGATCCCTTTAGCCCCAAGAGCTAAATCTAAATTCCTTCTTGAAATTGCACACACGTTTTGGCCTCAACAACTTTCAGTGGCAGCCAATTCCACAGATTCACCACTCTCTGGGTGAAGTAATTTCTCCTCACCTCAGTCCGATAAGGTTTACCCCTTATCTTCAAATTATGACCCTTAGTTCTGGACTTGCCACCATCGGGAACATTCTATCTGAATCTACCCTGTCTCATCCTGTTAGAATTTTGCAAGTTTGTATGAGTTCCCCTCTCACTCTTCTAAACCCCAGTGAGTGTTATCCCAACCGATTTAGTCTCTCCTCATATGACAGTGCCCCCATCCCGGGAATCAGCCTGGTAAACCTTCACTGCACTTTCTCTCCATAGCAAGAATATCCTTCCTCACACAAGGACACCAAAACTGCACTCAATACTCCAGGTGTGGTCTCACCAATGCTCTAAACAATTGCAGTAATTGCAGATCATCAAGTCACAGCTTGACCAGAGTTAATAGCGGTGATATGTTCCCTCACTGAAGTGCACATGTTAATCATATTTCAATATATTCACCCCAGAGGTAAATCCTGTTTTTACGAAATGGATTACGGCCAAGTTCATTCCATTAAAAAGGCTTTCCCTTAATGGCGGTACTGTGTAGTTCACTGGCTCACTAATACACTCATTTAAATGCAGCTCGATATCTCGGCTGCTGGTCCTTGGGAGTCTATTCTTTTTGAATTACGGTGCAAATTCCACAGTGCTGCCGGCGACAAACAATACACCTGCTCCAAAACAAATAGTAAACAGTGCTGCTCGTGCTTGCTATCAGAGGGTTCAGGTTTTGAGTCAAATGACTGGAGTTTACCTCCACTGTGTATGTTTAGTGCGGCATAGCAATCCAAAGTAATGGACATTTGTCAACCCGAAAACACTGCAGGACTTTCAATAGCTTTTGAATGATTTAATTAGGAGGGGAGCAAAAGGAGAAGACAAGAAACAGAGAGAGGGAAAGTTGACTCGCATTACTTCTGTGCACCTTGTAGCAGCCGGTTGTCCAACAATACCAAAGTAACACTCACCCCAAACAGGCAAGCCTGTCCGTAAAACCTGCATTTTGGGTGAATTGGTGCTACGTAAATTTGGGATTGACCTGCAGTTGAAGCACCATGGTAATATACAGCGGAACAACAAAACCCTTGATCATCTCATCCAATTGATCACCAAATGCAGTTCCATGCAATGCAGTGGACTCACTAACCAGTCAGGCAGAGCAGATTTGACCAGTTGTTTTATTAAGAAAGAGCTGCACATTGTTACAAGCTCCAGATGTGGCACAAACATAATAGACATGAGCTAAAAGCTTTAATCTAAAGCTTCTCTAGATACACCCTGTGATCCAGCATAAATCGTGTTCTTAACATCAACATCATTGTTATTACCGATATGTTAGGGCTCTGATCAGTCAACTTGTGTCATTATCCTTGTTATTTACTAGGCTGGATCACCTGGATTGTGGAATTTCAAAGGGTTTCACCTGAGGACAGCTTCTTGCAGTGTTACAACCCCAATCCACAGTGCAGGTGGAGGCCATTCGGCCCATCAGGTCTGCACTGACCCTTCGAAAGACCACCCTACATAGGCCAAATCCCCTGACCTATTCCAGGGGCCCCATCAAAAGTGGCAATTTAGCATGGCCCAGCCACCTAACCTGCACATTTTTGGACTGTGGGATTGAACTGGAGAACTCAGAGGAAACCTACGCAAAGGGAAAATGTGCAAACTCCAAACGGACTGTCACACGAGGTTGAAATAGCACCCGGGTCTCTGGCGATGTGAGGCAGCGGAGCTAACCACTGTGCCACCTTACCGCCCCTTATGTGATCTCCAACTGATGCCCAGTGGGTGCACCGAGCAAGTTCTGCTAGGCACTTGAATTTGACAAGGAATACAGAGTGAAGCTTTCTGCTCCAGGGAAGGGGACTAAAGACTCTCCATACAAACAGCCCTGAAGGAGCTCGATCCAGTTCTAACTGGCTGTTCCTGAGATTCCCAGAGTTGTTAATTCAGCACGTCAGGCAGCATCCATGGATAGAAAAACGGAGTAAATATTTCAAGTCAATGACCTTTCATCAAAATGGACACAGATGCTGCCAGACCTGCTGAGCATTTCCAACATTTTCCTTTGTTTTCAGATCTCCAGCATCCATAGTATTCTGCGTTTTAAACAGACTAATACCATAAATAGTTGAGAGCAAACACACCAGTTTTCAAAGAAAATGAGTTTGGAAAATAAAATTTGACTGGTACAACTAACAAAAATCACTGCCAACAGTGACCATTATGATCTAATTTACAGGTATAATAATTCTTTTCACTTTGAACACTATCATTGCAATAATTGCAAGCTCGATTTACAACAGAAAGAAGTGCCATGGGGTTACGGTACTAATGTCAGGCCTCTGAAGTTTTCCATTGTTGTTAGCAGCTTGAGCAGGGATTCACTTCCTGCCACATTCACCAGGGAAATTTGATTCATAGTTCAGTGGCCGAAGGGTCGGTAAGATACCCAAGGTTGCAATTTTTAGGGATTATTTCCAACACTGAACACTGCACTGTATTTGCTCCATCTTCATGTTGAATAAATTCAATTTAACCAATATTTGCTGATTGCCAAGTCCAACGAAAGTCCATCTGCCTCTTGAAAAATCAGGTGATGAGCAGGTTAAATTGCTTGCGGGACTTCCCCACAGTTTCCCTGCACTGTTGTTGTAGTCCAGAATGTTAACCTCTTCAGAGCAGTCAATAAAGATACTGGCCGGAA
The DNA here is from genome assembly GCF_902713615.1 of Scyliorhinus canicula. Lineage (NCBI taxonomy): Eukaryota > Metazoa > Chordata > Chondrichthyes > Carcharhiniformes > Scyliorhinidae > Scyliorhinus > Scyliorhinus canicula. The sequence continues at coordinate 24,365,494 of NC_052150.1, read as the reverse complement.
ATTGATAATCCTTTTTTAAATATGCATATAGGTGTCAGGAAACACACTGTATTAACTAATCTATATTTGTATTTGTGAGTATTAGAAATAAGGTATGGTTTGAGGTAGGTTTATTAGTTTTTTTGTTTCTGCGTAAGAATGGGTTGAAACTTCAGTTAGCTTCATGTCAAACAAAGGTGTCTGGATGTCTGTGGGATTTGGTCACTTTAAACTGTACCCACTGTCATGTGAGAGTACCTTTAAGAAATGGGTGTTTAAGAAATGTACCTTTAAGAAATGGGCATTTATCAGTGATGTCAGAGTGTGGGTGGAGCTGGGCTGTCTGTCAGCTTTTTACTTTCCCTTTAGGCTGTTTGCTACAGGGTGTGTTTTGGTTTCGTTTTCAGTGTTGGAGCTGAAGCCAGACAAAGCAGTTGTACCGTTGATCTCTCTGCCATGAAAAGACTATCTATTGATCATTTGGTGAATTCAGAATTATAAATGTTCTCCGTAGTGAATGTAAACCTAATGTGCTTCTGTTAAAAGGTGTTTCTTTTGCTTCTGGATGTTTTTTGGGAAGTTATTAAGGATTACTTAGTGTTATATTCTTTGGGGGTTGTATTTGAATTGTTGGTTGCTAAGCTTTTCACTGTATGTTTTAAAAAGGTTAACTTGAGTTCATAGAATAAACATTGTTTTGCTTTACAAAATATTTTTTGATTTCTACTGTACCACACCTGTAGAGTGGGCCGTGTGCTCCCCAAACCACAGTCTATTAAAAGTTGTGGGTCAGGTGAACTCCATGATACACTCTGGGGTTCTCTAAATCCTGGCCATAACACTACATTGTAATTAAAAGGTTTATGATGTGACAACAAACGGTTTAAATAAAGACTAGATTGTTGCTTAGCAACCAGGTGGACCCTAGGTTAGAAAGCGATTTTGTGTTTAGTCCTAAGCTGGACCCAGGCGGAGCTGGACAGGACACGTGATCTGCCAAGAGCAGACTTCCCAAAAGGCAAAAGAAAATTCAGAAACTAGGGAGCTGGGTAAAGTAAGTGACAGGAAGATAAAGGAATTAAGAAGAATGTGAACAAGGTCCTGCTTGGTGACATTAAGGTAAAGCAGAGAAAGTGCTCTGAGTTAAGGAGGTAACTGCAAGAACTATGCTTAAACTGAGAAGCCAGACAACTGAGGCAAATTAAAAGTTTGGTGACATCCTAATACAGCCTATGAAGCATTAGTGGTCTGTTGGCATGGTTGGGTACTTGAGAGACAGTGTGGTAGCTGGAATCCACGTGGTAATCCAAGTCAGATGAATACTGAAAGGAGAAATTGAGATCTTGGAAGTGGATCCTTGGTGAAGGCATGGAAGAGAAAGTGTTGGTTTGGAGAAGATTCCGAGGAATGTGTTTCTGAGGGTAGAGTTCAGAAATATTTAGTTGGAAATCTGGGCCGGGATTCTCCCCTACCCCGCGGGGCGGGGGGTCCCGGCATGTTGGAGTGGCGTGAACCACTCCGGCGTCGGGCCGCCCCAAAGGTGCGGACGTCTCCGCACCTTTAGTGGCCAAGCCCTCACATTGAGGGGCTAGGCCCACGTCGGAGTGGTTCCCACTCCGCTGGCTGGCATGAACGGCCTTTGGCGCCACGCCAGCCGGGGCCGAAAGGACTTCGCCGGTCAGCGTAAGTCTGCGCATGCGCCGGAGCATCAGCGGCTGCTGACGTCATACCGACACATGCTCAGGGGAGGGGGTCTCTTCCGCCTCCGCCATTGTGAAGACCATGGTGAAGGCGGAAGAAAAAGAGTGCCCCCAAGGCACAGGCCCGCCCGCAGATCGGTGGGCCCCGATCGCGGGCCAGGCCACCGTGGGGCCACCCCCGGGGTCAGATCGCCCCACGCCCCCCCCCCCCAGGACCCCGCAGCCAGCCCACGCCGCCAATCCCGTCGGTCGGGTTGGTGGTTTAATCCACGCCGGCGGGAGAGGCCTGTCAGCGGCGGGACTTTGGTCCATCGCGGGCCGGAGAATCGCCGCGGTGTGCCCGCCGACCGGCGCGGCACGATTTCCGCCCCTGCCGAATCTCGGGGGGTGGAGAATTTGGGACACAGCGGGAGCGGGATTGACGCCGGCCCCGGGTGATTCTCCGACCTGGTGGGGGGTCGGAGAATCCCGCCCCAGATTCCATTGAGACCAGTTGGCTGAAAGTGTGATAAGCATGCGGGGTGATTGATGAGAAATTCACAGACGTTATATTGAGCGGCATCTGCCATTTGGCTTCAGAGTGTGATGTGTCTAACCATAATTGGCCTGTTAGGTTTACATGGACTGCGTACTCACCAAGAATATTATAGTATAAGACCTATTTTGTCATTTGTGAAATCCTTGTAAATATGTGTGTGCCTGTAAATGTGTAGTCGGAGTGAGGTAGCAGTGCATTATAGTTAATCTTTTATTGTTTAATAAATGTTTTATTCTTTTGGTTGTGCTGGGACTCTGTTCATAGCATCATAGAATTGTAGAATTCCTACGTTGCAGAAGGAGGCCATTTGGTCCGTCAAGTCTGCACCAACCCTCTGAAAGAGCACCCTACCTAGGCCCACTCCCCCGCCATAACCCCATAACGCCACCTATGCTGCACATCCTTGGACACTATGGGGAAATTGTATAATGGCCAAACCACCTAACCTATACATTTTTGGACTGTAGAAGTAAACCTGAGCACCCAGAGGAATCCCGTGCGGACTCTTGAAGAGAGTGCAAATTCCATACAGTCACCCAAGGCCAGAATTGAACCTTGGTCCCTGGTGCTGTGAGGCAGCAGTGCTAACCACTGTGCTGACCCACGTCACCTGTACAAAACAAAATGAAAGTTACGGTAATTGAGCCAGAGTTAAGTTCTAAGGCCTAACTGTCCAGTTCCGACATCAACCTAGCTCTGTTACCGTACCGAGCAACCCCATTGCACTCAGGACTGTCGCCAGCACAAATGCTCTTCGGCAGAGACATCCGGACAAACCTACCGGCAAAGCAATTCCGAGACCCCGGCAACGCACCAGTTCTCGACGACATGCGGGCACTATGCTCCAAACAAAATCTCTACTGCGATCAACTTACGATCCCACTCAAGCCACTGACAATAGGTGACACCATCAGAATCAGGGACCCAGAAGGCGGATGGTCTGAGTCAGCCACAGTGATCAGGCAGGAGGCACCGCTGTCCTACATTTGTCAAATCATCTGCGGGAGTACTTTCTCTCCGTAACCGCCAGTATTTCCAACACTGGATCTGACTGAGTCCATTTGTCCACAGGATGTTCCTCGCCACACAACATCAGATAGTACTCTTGATGACATCAAACCATCAAACCTACTACCACCGTAAGGCACCCGACTGGCTAGATTTGTAACGACACTTCAACACACGCACAAGACGAATGTGGACATTTCTCACGATGGACTCACAAAACAGTTAATTGTTTCTATATTACATTTATCATTTTCACAGTGTGCAGATTTGCATATTCTCACCACTTGTTATGTACAGTTTTCTTGAGGCCATTCTAGAAAACATGTTCAATTAAAGGGGGGTGGGGGGGAGGGAATGTAGTGATCTGTACATCTGTACATACATCTGTACATACACCAGGGACTAAAGACAGATGTAACAGCCGCAGCATCAGAGACGGGTATAAAGGGTCCAGCCCAAGGGAGGATCCGCCTCTTTCAGAAGCACAGGGCTAGTGAGCAGCAGCAGACAGAGACAGCTCAGCATAGGCAGCTTACCTTAGCTTCACTGCTCATACCTCTTGACTGTATTATATCTAGTTAAGCTCTGGAAACAGAACAAACCCATTGAATCTTTATTCAGACTTAGTGAATAACATAGATGTGTCTGGTCTTACGACTAAAAAGATGGCGGCACCCCCGCACCGATGCTCTGCCTGGTGGGGGACTAGGGGGATGGCATTGCTTCCAGCTTTACCTTCTGATAGGGATGCAGACTGTGTCGGTCCGTAGCCGTGCATGCGCACGGCGGCAGCATGTGGCGGTCGCTGCTACAACATGGCGACGGCAGCGCGCTCCCGGCCTGCCGAAAAATGCCCCCCTGCAACACCCCTCACCACCCCAAGACCACCCCCCCCAACTCATCTCCCCTGCCGACGCCATCCCTGCCAGCAGAACGTCCCGGCCCCCCGACACAGTCCGCAGCCGCCACGCGAGGTCCCCGAAAAGTGAGGTTCCCACGCTGTTGGGAAGTCGGCCATTGGTTGCGGAGCATCGAGGGAGGGCCTCAGGTTCTGAGGCCGTCTCAGTGGTGTGCAGCGTACGCGAGGAGCACACCGTTTTTGAGGGGGCAGAGCATCGGAAAAATGGCGCCGCCCTCGATTCCAGCGTAAAATGGATTCTCCGTCCGATCGCCGAACACGATTTTGGTGCAGGCGATCGAAGAATCCCACCCTATATGTTTCAGGTCAATGGCCCTTCATCAGATCAGAGCGCTGAGTGTTTCCAGCATTTTATCCTGTTTTTCCTGGTTTATTTATGATATTCCACTAATGTTGTGGCAGGCGATCCGGACAGCTATCAGAAAGATCTATTGCTCAATTCCGCAGAGTTAACGTATCGGGACCCTCAAGGTCTAGAGTGGCTGGAAGAATGAGGGGCGGGATTCTCCGGTCCCTCGGCACTGAATGGAAGATTTGGCTGAGCCCCAAATGGCCCGTGCTCGCTAGCAACGGTGGCGTGACGGACTCACAATGGAAAGTCTCGGCCCAGGGCTGCAGTGGGCCCCAAACTTCCTCCATTGCTAAACCCCTCCGTCTTCAGACCTCCTGTAAGATCCTTTTAACAACCATCACTTTGACCAAAGCTCCCAGTCACCTTTTCCAATCTCTGTTTTTTTGTGTGACGGTGTTCCCCATGCCTCTGTGAAGTGTCTTGGGAAATGTTTTCTGCCTAGAAGGTGCTTGGGGCAAAGATATCTCCCCACATTTTCCAATCTGTGCTCCCATCCTGTGAGAGTCTATTCCTTGGAAGCTTGCCCCATAGTATGGAGCTGAACATAAATAAATCTGCATACTGATAAGAAGACAAAGACCATTCATCGCAGCCTGCTAAATCATCCCTTTGATCATTAAACTGCATTTTATTTGTCTCCAGGGCTTTTTCCTCCATTGCCCGCAAGCAGTAAACTTGAAAGTAAACCAATTCCAATACAAAAGGATTTCCAAACTGGCACTGATTACAAAAGTGCTGAGGGTGGAATTTTCCGATCCTTCTCACCGGCTGGATGGTCCAATCCAGCTGAAGGTGATCCCCCCACAACGGGTTCCCTATTGGTGCGGCGGCCGAGCAACGCAAATGATTGACTTCAGCAGGACCGGTAGATCCTGTTGGCAGCCAATGGTGAGTGGATCTGGAAAATCACAGCCTGAATCACCTTCCCACAAAGTGCGTGCAGGTTATGAAGGACAAAACTTACATTTATGCAACCAGACATCCCAAAGCACTTTATTAGGTACTTTTTGAAGTTGGTCACTTTTCTAACATGGGAAGGACAACATCCCAAGTGCACACACATCAAGCACTCAGACTAAAATCTGAGAACACGCACAAACAGACTCAAAAACAGCTTCTTCCCCCGTTACCAGACTCCTAAACAACCCTCTTACGGACTGACCTCATTAAGGAAGGAATTCATAAGCTTGGGTGGAATCCAGGCAGCTGAAGGCATGGTGGTGGGGCAATGTTAATCGAGGATGTGTAAAGGGCCAAAAGGAGCACATAGATCTTGGAGAGCTGTGGGGCTGGAGGAAATTACAGAGGATGGGAGCGGCTGAGTCCGTGGGGGGATTTGAAACCCAGAGTGAGAATTTTGAGATCCGGGCATTGATAGACCGGGAGCTGATGTGGGTCAGCATCGGAATAACAACATCTAATATTAACACGGACATGGTTGAGGGTTGTGGTGACAAATGAGCTGAGATAAGATTGGGGGAGGGGTGAGGTTAAAGTCCTGAACAGCCAGGAGATGTTTCCTTTCCCCTGCTGGGTTTCCATGAAGACTGAGTTGATGATGAAATGATGGTTTCATTCCAATTCCTGTATCGTTTTAGTGCACCAGTATGAGGGAGGAGTCTGCTACTCCAGTTTGTTGGCGCGTAGCCAAAGAGAGGTAGACCAACGGGAGGTGGAGAAATGGACAACCTGAAAAGGAGCAGGATGTATTTCAGAGCAGGACTGACTTGTAACTCTGTGAAATCCTCAGTCTCTTCATTGTAAAATAAAAATACTGGAGCTTTGGGAACCATCACCCGCCCTGATGCTAAAGCGCACCGCCATTTCCCATTTGTCCACAATACAGAGAATCAACTAGAAAAATGCCCGAGAGACCTTTCATTTGGTGCCCTCCTTTATCAGGTTTCTGAGATGCCTGAGGTAAAATATGGTCTGTTACCCAACCCTGACTTTCATTGCAAGGTTGACATGCTTTGTTGACGCAGTGCATCATGGGAATGTGTGCTCTCCATGGCAACAGTAGCAGATTGCGGGCAGAGTGACTCCGATGATGCAGTGGGGCTTTCCGTGTGCGGTAGAATTGAGATCTCTTCGCTGAAATTCCCTACAGACCTTGCAAGTTTACTAGTGGAAGATTCCTGGAAAAACCATGTTCACCGTGAGATGGAGGAAAATTATATGCATGTATTTTTAAAAATAACACGGAAACAGAGGTTCCATCTTTGGGCAGCAACGTCGACGCTGTTCGATCCACAGTCTGTTTTGAGCTGGTTGATCTGAAGCAGTGCAGTCTTGGCTGTCGCCACTCTGTATCCTCTCAGCTGCTGTAAGAGCAAATGGGCTTTGGATAAAAAGGAAGAGTTTGCAGAATTGTAACAAAATGAAAATAGCAAATGTTGAGAAAGGGCTATCAGCATGTATGAAAGGAAAATGCACTGCCAGCAGAGGTGGTGGAGTCAGAGTCATTAGGAACATTTAAGCGACTCTTGGACAGGCACATGGACAGCAGTAAATTGAAGGGGTGTAGGCTAGGTTGATCTTAGATTAGGATAAATGGTCGGCACAACATCGTGGGCCGAAGGGCTTGTACTGTGCTGTACTGTTCTATGTTCTATGTTCGATCCCTGCATGCTTCACCTGATGCCGGTGGTTGAGTAGTTACATTGTGTACCTTGTGTTGCCCTATTATGTATTTTCTTTTCTTTTCATGTACTTAATGATCTGTTGAGCTGCTCGCAGAAAGAGACTTTTCACTGTACCTCGGTACACGTGACAATGAACAAAATCCAAATCCAAGCTCCTGCAGCGTAAATGTGATACAGTCCAGCTAACCTGTTTTTGTGACGTTGAATAATGGATGAACGTTGGCCCGGGCCCTGAGTAAAACTGCCTTCTCTCTTTTGAATAGTGCCATGGGATCTTTTCCTGCATCCGCCTGGAGCAAACAAGTCATGGGTTTGAAGCCTCATCTGAAAGAGAGCAGCTATCAGAGCAGAGTATTTGCTTCATCCTGCACTGGAGTAGCAGTCTGGATTTTGTGCTCAAGAGACATAGATGTGGAGGCTTGAAGCAACAACGTTCTAACTCCGAGGCAAGAGTGTGACCACGAAGACACAGCTTTTAATTGAACTGCGCCTGACATGCTTGTTACGATGTCTCGGTGCTTCCAAGTAGTTTCACTGAAAGAGGATAATTTCCAGGCAGTTTGTTGGCAGTGAGAAGTGTCAGTTCTTGTCAGTGCTGAGTGGAAATTTCTGGGCAAGGTTTTTCGCTTGGCAAATCTAGCTGAACGTTGCAAACTGCCAACGGCGCAGAGGGGAATATTTTCTTTTAAGAGCTGTTAAATTTTGCAACAAGATACTTCTGTGTCCTTAAACATCCTGCAGAAAACCAGGGATGAAGGTTCGGAGCTATTGTCATTTCTTTGTTATCTGCTGAGCAGTTGGATTTCCCCCCATTAGCTTGAGTGCTCCAACTGTGTTGGAAAATTGCAGAAATATGTTATGCTCAACAAAAACAGCACAAAATCAGAATGAAAATACAACCAAGCAATGGAAATGACTGACATATTTATATACAAGTATTTTAAATAGGCACAACTAACTCAGGACGATGTAGATATTGGGGGTAAGGAGTGCAATATGAAGCATTGGATGGGATAAATTAGTGAGAAAGGCAATATTAAGGCGGTGAACATCTTTGACATCAAAGGTGAGGATGTAATATATCCAAGACTTAAGTGAAAAAAGGGAGTAAATAATGAAGGTACGGTCTGCTATTTTCCAATCTGTTCTTGCTACTGATATGGGACCAGAGGACTGGAGGGTTATTAATGTTGAACCATAGGTTAAAATGGGGGCAAGTAATTAAATCACGTCATACAGGCCAGTCAGTCTAACCTGGTTGGTGTGCAAATTATTCAAATTCTGAGGGATAGCATTATTCATCATTTAAAAAGGGACACGTTAATCAAGAAGAATCGATTTGCTGAGGGAATGTCACATCTGATGAACAATATTAAATGTTGAGGATGTAACAAGTGGGTCGATGAGGGCTGTGCATTTGGTGTGGTCCATACAGTTTGCAGACTGTTTCAGATCACTGATCTCCTCCACTTGGCAACACAGTTTCTTAAAGTACCCCGATGGCTGTATTTTCCACAGAAATTCTATTTGTCCATGTCTCCTGCATTCATTGCTTTAGAAACGTTAATTTAAAAAAATAATAATTTACGGGATTAGGGCGTCAATGGTTCGGTCAGCATTTATTGCCCATTCCTAGTTGCCCTTCAGAAGGTGGTGGTGAGCTGCCTTCTTGAGCCTCTGCAGTCCTTGAGGTGTAGGAACACCCACTGTGCTATCAGGGAGGGTGTTCTAGGATGTTACCCCAGCGACAGTGACGGGACGGCGATATATTTCCAAGTCAGGGTGGTGTGTGACTGGGAGGGGAATCTCCAGGTGAGGGTGTGCCCAGGTATCTGCTGCTCTTGTCCTTCGAGATGGTAGTGTCATGGGATTGGAAGGTGCTGTCGAAGGAACTGTGGCGAGTTCCTGCAGTGCATCTTGTAGATGGTACACACAGCTGCCGCTGTTTGATGGTGGTGGAGGGTTTGAAACTCTGTGAAAGGGGAAGCAATCACATGGGCTGCTTTATCCTGGATGATGTTGATTTCTTGAGTGTTGTTGGAGCTGCACTCATGCAGGCAAGTGGAGAATATTCCATGACAAAACTTGTGTCTTGTAGATGGTGGACAGGCTTTGGGGGGGGTCAGGAGGTAAGTTACTCGCCATCGGATTTCTAGCATTTGATCTACTCTGGTAGCTACAATATTAATATGGCTAGTCCAGCTCAGTTACTGATCAATGGTAACTCCCAGGATGTTGACTGTGGGGGATTCAGCGATGGTGATGCCATTGAATGTCAAGGGGCGATGGTTGGATCTCTATTGTAGGAGATGGTCATTGCCTGCCACTTGTGTGGCGTGAATGTAACTTGCCACTTGTCAGCCCAAGCCTGGATACTGTCCAGGTCTTGCTGCATTTGGACATGGACTACTTCATGATCTGAGGGGTAGTGAATGGTGCTGAACATTGTGCAGTCATCTGCAAACATCCCCATTTCTGACCTTATGATGGAAGGGAGATCATTGATAAAGCAGCTTAAGTTGGTTGGGCCTTGGACACTACCCGAGGAACTCTTGCAGTGATGTCCTGGGGCTGAGACAATTGACCTCCAACAACCACAGCCATCTTTCTTTGTGTCAGGTATGACTCCAACCAGTGAAGCGATTTCCCCCTGATTCCCATTGACTCCAGTTTAGCTAGGGCTACTTGATGCCATGCTCGGTCAAATGCTGCCTTGATGTCAAGGGCAGTCACTCTTACCTCTCCTCTGGCATCCAGCTCTTTTGTCCATGAGGTCAGCAGCTGAGTGACCCTGGCGGAACCCAAACTGAGCATCAGTGAGCAGGCTATTGCTGAGTAAGTGCCACTAAAATGCACTGTTGATGACTCCTTCCATCACTTCATTGATAATGGAGAGTAGACTAATAGGGCAGTAATTGGCTGGGTTGCATTTTTCCTGTTTCTTGTGAACAGGACACACCTGGGCAGTTTTCCACATTGCGGGTAGTTTCCAGCATTGTAGTTACACTGGAACAGCTAGGGGTACGACAAGTTCTGGAGCACACGTCTTCAGTACTATTGCCAGAATATTATCAGGATTCATATCCTTTGCAGTATCGAGTGCCTTTAACCATTTTTTGATATCACGTGGAGTGAATTGTATTGGCTTAAGACTGACATCTGTGATGCTGGGGACCTCTGGAGGAGACTAAGATGGATCATTGGAGCATCCACTCGACACTTCCGGCTGGAGATTGTTGCAAATGCCTCAGCCTTGTCTTTTGCACATATGTACTGGGCTCCTCCATCATTGGGGATTGGCATATTTGTGGAGACTCCTCCTCCAGTGAGTTGTTTAATTGTCTACCACCATTCACTGCTGGATGTGGCAGGACTGCAGAGCTTAGATCTGATCCGTTGTTTGTGGAATCGCTTAGCTCTGTCGATTATTTGCTTTATGCTGTTTGGCGCACAAGTAATCCTGCATTGTAGCTTCACCAGGTTGACACCTCATTTTTCGATATGCCTGGTGTTGCTCCTAACATGCTTTCCTGCACTCTTCATTGAACCAGGGTTGATCCTTTGGCTTGGTGTAATGGTAGAGTGAGGCATATGCTGAGCCATGAGGTTACAGATTGTGGTTGAATACAATTCAGCTTCTGCCGATGGTCCACAGTGCCTCATGGATGCCCAGGCGTGAGTTGCTAGATCTGTTTGCAATCTAGGTACATTTTGCCAATCAGAAAAAGGCCCGTTTATCCCGACTCTCTGCCTTCTGTCAGTTATCCAGTCCTCTAGCCAAGATAATAAATTACCCACAACTCCATGTGATCTTACCTTGGGTATTAACCTTTTGTGTGGGACCTGAACAAATACCTCCTGGAAGTCCAGATATACTACATTTACAGGATCACCATTATCTATTTGGCTTGTTACATCTTCGAGGAACTCTAGCAAATTAGTCAAACACAATTTACCCTTCATAAAATCATGCTGACTCTGTTGGATTGCGTTTTGACTTTCCAAATGACTTGTTGCTACTTCCTTAATAATGGGTTCTAACAATTTCCCAATGAGATGTTAAACTAACTGGTCTACAGTTTGTTACTTTATCCCTCCCTCCCTTTTTAAATAAGCACATTACGTCAACACTTTTCCATTCCACTTGAACCTTTCCTACATCCAGGGATTGTTGGAATATTAAGACCATAAGATGATAAAACATCGGAGCAGAATTAGGCCACTTGGCCCATCGCGTCTGCTTCACCATTCAATCATGGCTGATATTTTTCTCCCCATTCTCCTTCCTTGTCCCCATAACCCCTGATCCCTTTATAACCAATGAATACACTATTTCCGCTGCCATTTCTTTTACGATTCGAGGATGTAGGCCATCAGGCCCTGGGGACTTGTCTGTCTTCAATCCTAATAGATTTTTCATACTGTTCCTCGCTGGATGATGATTGTTCTAAGTTCCTCCCTTTCTATGACCTCTGCATTACCTGTTACTATTGGGATGGTATTAGTGCCCTGCACCGTGAAAAATGAGGTAAAATATTAATTTAGCATTACGCCATTTCTGTGTTCTGCACTATTAACTCTCCTGTCCCATCCTCCAGGAGACCAACATTCACTGCAACTAGTCACTTCCATTTTATACACTTGTAGAAGCTTTTGTTTCCTTTTTAATATTCTACCGTAGATTTATTTTATAATTCTCCTTTGATCTTTTTATTACTTTTTAAATAACTGTTAGTTGATGTTTAAAAGTTTTTCAATTTTCTATCCTGCCACTGGCCATTGCAATATTATATGCCTTAATTCTAATTATTGTCTATATGTTATATTTAACTTCTGTAGTGAACTCCAATTGGCTTTATTGGTTGGCCAATTGGAGTATGAGCTCCCTCAATGATAGCTCATTGAGGGGGCCTATATAATCACCTGTGTCGGCTTTGTGAGCCAGTCTTGAGTTGACTGAACTGCTAGCAGCACTGTTTGTAGCTGCTCCTGTAATATCGTTATTGTAAATAAATATTGGTGTGATGACGGAACTCCTGCTTCCTGTGGATTACTACAGTGGCGACGAGGTAAACAACGAATTTTGCGGAGACCAGCTTCCGCACTCGGAGGGTAAGCCTTGCCATTTGAAAAATGCCATTTTTTGGGAGGTTAGAGGCATTCGACCCGGCTATTGAGGACTGGTCCCAGTATGTGGAGAGAATGCGTTACTTCTTCCAGGCAAATGATATACTGACGGACAAAAGGAGACGGCTTATCCTGCTGTCGGCGTGCGGACCCTCCACTTTCGGCATTATACGTAGTCTGACTTATCCCGATGCGCCGGACACAAAAACTTTCAAAGAAATAACGGAATTGGTGAAAGAGCACTACGACCCAAAACCACTCCTCAATTTGAGTAGGTACAGATTCTACACAGCGAAGCGGGAAGACAGGGAGTCAGTCACAAATTTCTTGACCCGCCTGAGAAGGCTGGCGGAAAAATGTGAGTTCGGCCCGACGCTAAATGAAATGCTTCGGGACCGGTTAGTGTGTGGTATAAACAATCTCACAATACAGAAACGCCTGTTGGCGGAAACAGAGCTAGACTGCAGGCAGGCGTTACAGCTCGCACTGTCCCTAGAAAAGGCAGCAAGTGGGGCGCAGGAACTACAGGGCACGCCAATGGAGGTAAATACCTGTGAGAGGGACTACCACAACGGGTCCTGCTACCAGATAGCCACTCTCAGGAAAAACCTGAGGAATAGAGGGAAAAAGAAAAACCCCAGAATTACCCCCAAGTCTGCCAGGACTAACTGGAGACAGAGGGAAGTACCGGCTGAGACTCCCCCAACAGAGAAGGACGGCCGTTTCTGGCACCAGACAGAGTGGGGTAATAACGACAGAAACCCTAGAAGGAGGTGGCAAAAGAGGAATAGTAGGTGGGGACGCAGGGGTGTACACAACCTAGACGCCCCATCCTCCTCTGAAGGGGAACAATTTTATAATATTACAACGAAGAAAGCAGAACCCATTAGGATTACCCCACAGGTGAACGGACGGCCGACAATAATGGAAATAGACACGGGTGCGGCCGTATCAGTAATGGGAGTGGCAGCATTTAGAAAAATCAAAGATGGACTCCAGCCACTAACCCTAACAAAAACATCGACAAAACTTAAAACCTACACAGCGGAACCCCTGGAAGTTCTAGGCACGACTCATGTACCTGTGGAATATGAGAAACAATTGCTCAGATTACCGTTGACGATAGTAGAGGGCTCCGGACCGAGCTTAATTGGACGGAACTGGCTGAAAGACCTAAAATTAGATTGGATGAAAATTTTCCAGAGTGGAAGCGGGCAGTTGAGTGGAGTACTCCAAAAATACCCGGAGGTCTTCCAGGAAGGTTTGGGGGAAATCATAGGCGCCAAAGCAACTTTGCACGTAGACCCAGAAGCCCTTCCGAAATTTTGTAAGGCCAGGCCGGTACCTTTTGCATGAAGAAAGAAAGTAGATGACAAAATAGAAAGGTTACGGCGCGATAGCATTATCAGACCAGTACAATTCTCGGAATGGGCAGCGCCGGTGGTACCAATTTTGAAGCCATCGGATTTCTAGCATTTGATCTACTCTGGTAGCTACAATATTAATATGGCTAGTCCAGCTCAGTTACTGATCAATGGTAACTCCCAGGATGTTGACTGTGGGGGATTCAGCGATGGTGATGCCATTGAATGTCAAGGGGCGATGGTTGGATCTCTATTGTAGGAGATGGTCATTGCCTGCCACTTGTGTGGCGTGAATGTAACTTGCCACTTGTCAGCCCAAGCCTGGATACTGTCCAGGTCTTGCTGCATTTGGACATGGACTACTTCATGATCTGAGGGGTAGTGAATGGTGCTGAACATTGTGCAGTCATCTGCAAACATCCCCATTTCTGACCTTATGATGGAAGGGAGATCATTGATAAAGCAGCTTAAGTTGGTTGGGCCTTGGACACTACCCGAGGAACTCTTGCAGTGATGTCCTGGGGCTGAGACAATTGACCTCCAACAACCACAGCCATCTTTCTTTGTGTCAGGTATGACTCCAACCAGTGAAGCGATTTCCCCCTGATTCCCATTGACTCCAGTTTAGCTAGGGCTACTTGATGCCATGCTCGGTCAAATGCTGCCTTGATGTCAAGGGCAGTCACTCTTACCTCTCCTCTGGCATCCAGCTCTTTTGTCCATGAGGTCAGCAGCTGAGTGACCCTGGCGGAACCCAAACTGAGCATCAGTGAGCAGGCTATTGCTGAGTAAGTGCCACTAAAATGCACTGTTAATGACTCCTTCCATCACTTCATTGATAATGGAGAGTAGACTAATAGGGCAGTAATTGGCTGGGTTGCATTTTTCCTGTTTCTTGTGAACAGGACACACCTGGGCAATTTTCCACATTGCGGGTAGTTTCCAGCGTTGTAGTTACACTGGAACAGCTAGGGGTGCGACAAGTTCTGGAGCACACGTCTTCAGTACTATTGCCAGAATATTATCAGGATTCATATCCTTTGCAGTATCCAGTGCCTTTAACCGTTTCTTGATATCACGTGGAGTGAATTGTATTGGCTTAAGACTGACATCTGTGATGCTGGGGACCTCTGGAGGAGACTAAAATGGATCATTAGAGCATCCACTCGACACTTCCGGCTGAAGATTGTTGCAAATGCCTCAGCCTTGTCTTTTGCACATATGTACTGGGCTCCTCCATCATTGGGGATTGGCATATTTGTGGAGACTCCTCCTCCAGTGAGTTGTTTAATTGTCTACCACCATTCACTGCTGGATGTGGCAGGACTGCAGAGCTTAGATCTGATCCGTTGTTTGTGGAATCGCTTAGCTCTGTCGATTATTTGCTTTATGCTGTTTGGCGCACAAGTAATCCTGCGTTGTAGCTTCACCAGGTTGACACCTCATTTTTCGATATGCCTGGTGTTGCTCCTAACATGCTTTCCTGCACTCTTCATTGAACCAGGGTTGATCCTTTGGCTTGGTGTAATGGTAGAGTGAGGCATATGCTGAGCCATGAGGTTACAGATTGTGGTTGAATACAATTCAGCTTCTGCCGATGGTCCACAGTGCCTCATGGATGCCCAGGCGTGAGTTGCTAGATCTGTTCGAAATCTAGGTACATTTTGCCAATCAGAAAAAGGCCCGTTTATCCCGACTCTCTGCCTTCTGTCAGTTATCCAGTCCTCTAGCCAAGATAATAAATTACCCACAACTCCATGTGATCTTACCTTGGGTATTAACCTTTTGTGTGGGACCTGAACAAATACCTCCTGGAAGTCCAGATATACTACATTTACAGGATCACCATTATCTATTTGGCTTGTTACATCTTCGAGGAACTCTAGCAAATTAGTCAAACACAATTTACCCTTCATAAAATCATGCTGACTCTGTTGGATTGCGTTTTGACTTTCCAAATGACTTGTTGCTACTTCCTTAATAATGGATTCTAACAATTTCCCAATGAGATGTTAAACTAACTGGTCTACAGTTTGTTACTTTATCCCTCCCTCCCTTTTTAAATATGCACACTACGTCAACACTTTTCCATTCCACTTAAACCTTTCCTACATCCAGGGATTGTTGGAATACTAAGACCATAAGACGATAAAACATCGGAGCAGAATTAGGCCACTCGGCCCATCGCGTCTGCTTCACCATTCAATCATGGCTGATATTTTTCTCCCCATTCTCCTTCCTTGTCCCCATAACCCCTGATCCCTTTATAACCAATGAATACACTATTTCCGCTGCCATTTCTTTTACGATTCGAGGATGTAGGCCATCAGGCCCTGGGGACTTGTCTGTCTTCAATCGTAATAGATTTTTCATACTGTTCCTCGCTGGATGATGATTGTTCTAAGTTCCTCCCTTTCTATGACCTCTGCATTACCTGTTACTATTGGGATGGTATTAGTGCCCTGCACCGTGAAAAATGAGGTAAAATATTAATTTAGCGTTACGCCATTTCTGTGTTCTGCACTATTAACTCTCCTGTCCCATCATCCAGGAGACCAACATTCACTGCAACTACTCACTTCCATTTTATACACTTGTAGAAGCTTTTGTTTCCTTTTTAATATTCTACCGTAGTTTTATTTTATAATTTTCCTTTGATCTTTTTATTACTTTTTAAATAACTGTTAGTTGATGTTTAAAAGTTTCTCAATTTTCTATCCTGCCACTGGCCATTGCAATATTATATGCCTTAATTCTAATTATTGTCTATATGTTATATTTAACTTCTGTAATGAACTCCAATTGGCTTTATTGGTTGGCCAATTGGAGTATGAGCTCTCTCAATGATAGCTCATTGAGGGGGCCCATATAATCACCTGTGTCGGCTTTGTGAGCCAGTTTTGAGTTGACTGGACTGCTAGCAGCACTGTTTGTAGCTGCTCCTGTAATATCGTTATTGTAAATAAATATTGGTGTGATGACGGAACTCCTGCCTCCCGTGGATTACTACAGTGGCGACGAGGTAAACTACGAATTTTGCAGAGACCAGCTGCCGCACTCGGAGGGTAAGCCTTGCCATTTTAAAAATGCCGTTTTTTGGGAGGTTAGAGGCATTCAACCCGGCTATTGAGGACTGGTCCCAGTATGTGGAGAGAATGTGTTACTTCTTCCGGGCAAATGATATACTGACGGACGAAAGGAGACGGCTTATCCTGCTGTCGGCGTGCGGACCCTCCGCTTTCGGCATTATACGTAGTCTGACTTATCCCGATGCGCCGGACACAAAAACTTTCAAAGAAGTAACGGAATTGGTGGAAGAGCACTACGACCCAAAACCACTCCTCAATTTGCGTAGGTACAGATTCTACACAGCGAAGCGGGAAGACAGGGAGTCAGTCACGAATTTCTTGACCCGCCTGAGAAGGCTGGCGGAAAAATGTGAGTTCGGCCCGACGCTAAATGAAATGCTTCGGGACCGGTTAGTGTGTGGTATAAACGATCTCACAATACAGAAACGCCTGTTGGCGGAAACGGAGCTAGACTGCAGTCAGGCGTTACAGCTCGCACTGTCCCTAGAAAAGGCAGCAAGTGGGGCGCAGGAACTACAGGGCACGCCAATGGAGGTAAATACCTGTGAGAGGGACTACCACAACGGGTCCTGCTACCAGATAGCCACTCTCAGGAAAAACCTGAGGAATAGAGGGAAAAAGGAAAACCCCAGAATTACCCCCAAGTCTGCCAGGACTAACTGGAGACAGAGGGAAGTACCGGCTGAGACTCCCCCAACAGAGAAGGACAACCGTTTCTGGCACCAGACAGAGTGGGGTAACAACGACAGAAACCCTAGAAGGAGGTGGCAAAAGAGGAATAGTAGGTGGGGACGCAGGGATGTACACAACCTAGACGCCCCATCCTCCTCTGAAGGGGAACAATTTTATAATATTACAACGAAGAAAGCAGAACCCATTAGGATTACCCCACAGGTGAACGGACGGCCGACAATAATGGAAATAGACACGGGTGCGGCCGTATCAGTAATGGGAGTGGCAGCATTTAGAAAAATCAAAGATGGACTCCAGCCACTAACCCTAACAAAAACATCGACAAAACTTAAAACCTACACAGCGGAACCCCTGGAAGTCCTAGGCATGACTCATGTACCTGTGGAATATGAGAAACAATTGCTCAGATTACCGTTGACGATAGTAGAGGGCTCCGGACCAAGCTTAATTGGACGGAACTGGCTGAAAGACCTAAAATTAGATTGGATGAAAATTTTCCAGAGTGGAAGCGGGCAGTTGAGTGGAGTACTCCAAAAATACCCGGAGGTCTTCCAGGAAGGTTTGGGGGAAATCATAGGCGCCAAAGCAACTTTGCACGTAGACCCAGAAGCCCTTCCGAAATTTTGTAAGGCCAGGCCGGTACCTTTTGCATTAAGAAAGAAAGTAGATGACGAAATAGAAAGGTTACGGCGCGATGGCATTATCAGACCAGTATAATTCTCGGAATGGGCAGCGCCGGTGGTACCAATTTTGAAGCGAGATGGCTCGATACGTCTCTGTGGAGATTTCAAACAGACAGTAAATAAATACGCACTGCTGGACAAATACCCAATCCCGAAAATAGACGACCTATATGCCAAATTGGCAGGTGGGCTTTTGTTCACGAAACTAGACATGAGCCACGCCTACCTGCAGTTAAAACTGGACAAGGGCTCCCAGAAGTTCGCTACGAACAACACACTGAAGGGCCGTTTTCGTTATACTAGGCTACCTTTTGGAGTGTCATCAGCCTGCGCTATATTCCAGCATACGATGGAAAATATTCTGCAGGGACTACCGCAGGTGGCGATTTATTTGGACGATGTCTTAATCACGGGTAGGACAAACAGGGAACACTTAAGGAACCCGGAGGAAGTGCTCAGGCATTTCGCAAAAGCAGGTGTACGGCTAAAAAGGGAAAAATGTGTTTTTCTGGCCCCATAAATGACGTACCTGGGATATAAAGTAGACGAGTCAGGCTTACATCCATTAGAAGACAGAGTAACGGCAATAAAAGAAGCCCCAGCTCCCACCACGGTCAAGGAGTTACGATCATTTCTAGGGTTGGTAACCTATTATGAAAAATTTATTTAAAATAGGGCGTCCATCCTGGAACCCCTCCACCAGCTACTAAAAAAGGGGCAAGAATGGAAATGGTCCACCCGCCAAACCGAGCATTTAGGGACATTAAGGAACAGCTGTCATCCGAAAATGTCCTGGAGCATTATGACCCAAGGAAGGAGTTGGTGGTCACTTATGATGCATCCCCCTATGGGGTAGGAGCAGTCTTAGCCCATAGAGGAAGGAATAGGGAAGAACGGCCAATAGCCTATGCTTCGAGGACCTTGGCGATGGCTGAGAGGAAGTACGCCCAAATCGAGAAGGAAGGACTTGCGGTGATATTCGCAGTAAAAAAATTTCACCAGTATCTGTACGGGCGGAAATTCACCATAGTGACGGACCATAAGCCGTTATTAGGGTTATTAAAAGAAGACAAGTCAATACCCCCGATTGCATCAGCTAGAATCCAACGCTGGGCGTTGCTACTGGCGGCATATAGATACGTTCTGGAGCACAGACCGGGAACACGAGTAGCACATGCAGATGCTTTGAGCACACATCCCCTCCCGGACACTCTGCCGCAAATACCAAAAGTAGAGGAGACAGTAATGACTCTAAATTTTTTGGACACACTACCAGTAGACGCACAACATATTCGGTTGTGGACGCAAAAAAACCCTGTTTTAGCCAAGGTGAAGCATTTACTGCTAACAGGGGAACTGGAAAGACCAGTGGAGCCCCAGAGGCACCCATACTGGAGCAGAAGGGACCAAATAACCGTAGAAGACGGTATCCTATTATGGGGAGCCCGGGTAATCGTCCCAGCTCAGGGCCGTCAGGCAATCTTAACTGAGTTACATCACGGACACCCAGGGGTGTCTAAAATGAAGATGCTAGCTCGAAGCTAAGTTTGGTGGCCAGGTTTGGACACAGACATAGCAGCCTTGGTACGTCGGTGCCAGGAGTGCCAACAGGGGCAAAGAGTGCCACCAGCGGCGCCATTGCATCCGTGGGAATGGCCTGGCAGACCGTGGACCCGCCTGCATATTGACCACGCCGGCCCTTTCATGGGCTCAATGTTTTTGGTGATGGTGGACTCCCACTCCAAATGGTTGGACGTCCACCGGGTAAACACGGCAAGCACAGCATCGACAATTAAAAAGCTCAGGGCCTCGTTTGCAACACATGGACTTCCGGAGGTATTGGTGTCGGACAATGGAACGGCATTCACAAGTGGGGAATTTGGAAAATTCCTGAAGGAAAACGGAGTCCGTCACATCAAAACGGCCCCTTACCATCCAGCGACCAACGGCCTGGCAGAGAGAGCAGTCCAGACGCTTAAAGCGGGACTCAAGAAGCAGCCAGCAGCATCAATAGACACAAAGCTCTCCCGCTGGCTGTTTGATTACAGGACCACACAGCATTCCACAACGGGCATACCACCAGCTGAACTCTTAATGGGAAGGCGGCTGCGAACGAGGCTGAGTCTCCTTTTCCCAAATTTAACAGGAAAAGTGGAGAAACAACAGGAGGCCCAATGCAGGGGGCATGATAATAGTCGGCAGCAGAGACATTTCCAGGTGGGGGCACCGATATGGGTCAAGAATTATGGGAATGGACCAACGTGGCTCAAAGGCACGGTAGAGTCCCAAACAGGGCCCATATCCTATGAGGTTGCGATAGGAGATAAGGTGCTGAAGAAACACCCAGACCAAATAAGGGCAGCGGAACCACACCTGGAGGCAGGCAAAGCAGGACCTCCTCAAGCTGGGATAGCCCAGACGGAAAGGATACCCACACCCCAGCCCCGAGCCCCGAGATACCCACACCCCAGCCCCGTCATTCAGTCATCAGAGTCGGAGATGGACACACTCGACGAGGCCGCCGCGACACCTCTCCCCGAGGAGGAGGAAGAACAACTTCCAAGGAAGTCGTCAAGGAAAAGACGGGCACCTTTAAGGTACACCCCGCCCACTTCGGAGAACGACCCGGCGGACGACAGAGGTGACAGACCCAGACATGAGGAGCAGGAAGAAGCTCAAAGGAATGCCAGCTGGCAGGAATTCCTCGGACCTTGGGGGGAGGGGTGTAATGAACTCCAATTGGCTTTATTGGTTGGCCAATTGGAGTATGAGCTCCATCAATGATAGCTCATTGAGGGGGCCCATATAATCACATGTTTAGGCTTTGTGAGCCAGTCTTGAGTTGACTGGACTGCTAGCAGCACTGTTTGTAGCTGCTCCTGTAATATCGTTATTGTAAATAAATATTGGTGTGGTGACGGAACTCCTGCCTCCCGTGGATTACTACAACTTCCTTGTTTAGTCATGAATTCCACATCCCCCTCCCCTCTTAGAATCTGTTTTAGTTGGGAGGAATTGAATGTCTCCTTAAACAATTAAACAATTGGAACTGCTCATCAACTGTCCTGCCTTTTAGTCTTTTTGCCCAGCCCACAAGGACAAATCTGTATTCTGCCTATCTAATTACCTTTGTTTAACTCCCAAATGCAAGTGTGGGATTCCAGTATCTCACACTCAAACTGAATTTGAAATTGTATAGTGCTATGATCACTCTTCCCTGGAGGATCCTTATCTATGAGATCATTAATTAATCCCTCCTCATTACACAATAACAAATCCAGAATCACCTGCTCCTCCATTGGTTCCACAACATATTGCTTCAAGAAACAATCTCTACTACATTAAATTAACTACCTTCGAGGCTACCCTCGCTAATTTGGTTAATCCAGTTTATATGCATATTAAAATCACCATGTATCTTTCTTACAAGCCCCCAGTATGTCACGATTGATTCATACTGTGCCCCCCGCAGAACTACTGTTTGATGACTTATAGATTACTCCCACCAGAGAATTCTTTCCTTTGCTATTTCTACCCATAATGATTCTACATCTAAATCTCCAGTCCTATTTAATTTCTCACGACAACACTAATCCCTTTGATTATTAGCAAAGCCTCCTTTTCCCTTCTATTTTCCCTTCCAAAGTATTGAGTACCCTTGGATATTCAACTCTCAGACCTGGGGGCGGGATTCTCCGACCCCCTGCCAGGTCGGAGAATCCTGGGGGGGAGGGGGGGGGGGTGGCATGAATCCAGCCCCGCTGCTCTGACGCCAGCTGCCGTAGTCTCCGCTGCCGGTTTTGGGTGGGGGCGATTTACGCCACGACTGTCGGAGGCCGTTGGCAGCGCTGCCCCCTCCCCCGGCAATTCTCCGGGCCCCAATGGGCCGAGCGGCCGTCGCTTCGTGGCCAATCCCGCCGGCGTGAAATGGACATGGTCCATCACGGTGGGCCCTGGCTTGTCAGCCGTCTAACGGGGTCCTCAGGAGGGCGCGGAGGATCCGGCTCCGGGGGGTTTCCTACGGTGGCCTGGCACGCAATCGGGCCCCACCGATCTGCGGGCAGGCCTGTGCCGTGGGGGCACTCTTTCCCTCCACGCCGGCGTCTGTTGGGCTCCATCATGGCCAGCGCGGAGAAGAACCCCCCTGTGCATGCGCAGGAACACGCTGGCTGGTCTGCGCATGCGCGGAACCACATCGGCGGTTCTGCGCGTGTGCCAACTCGCACCAGCCCTTCACCGCCGATTGCCACTGGCCTAGCCCCCGGAAGTGCGGAGGATTCCGCAACGTCCAGGTGGCCCGACGCCGGAGTGGTTAGCGCCACTCTTCTCGTTGGCGTCCAGCCATCCGGCCATTTGCGGGAGAATCCCGCCCCTGTCTCCATGTAACCATAACTCAGTAATCACCACCAAATCATACCTCTTTGTCTTTATTTGTGCTGTTAACTCATTGATTTTATCCTGAATTCTTCGTGCATTCAGATACAAAGCCTTTAAGTTTCTTCTTTTATCAAACTTCCCTACTCTTGTCTGATTCTTTGGTGCAATATGATGTTCACACATTCTGTCCCTTCCTTTTATTTTCTGATAACACTCAGCCTCATCACTAATCTGCAATCTCTTTTAACTTTGATTTTCTAATTTTCATGGTGACTGATCCCCCTCCCCCTTCTACTATTTAGTTTGAAGCTCCATCTACAGCCCTAATGAGCGATTCATCAGGAAGATTCAGGTGAAGACCATCCCATCGGAACAGCTCCCCCCTTCCCCAGTATTAGTGCCAATGTCTCATGAATTTGAACCCATTTCTCCCAGACCAATCTTTGAGTCATGCATTTACCTCTTTAATCTTGTTGACCCTGTGCCAATTAGCTTGAGGCTCGGGTAGTAATCCAGAGATTATTACATTCTTTGTACTACTTTTTAATTTAGCCCCTAGCTGCTCATATTCCCTCGGCAGAACCTCCATGTTTGTTCTACCTATATTGTTGGTACCTATGTGGACCATGACGACTAAATCTTTCCCCTCCCACTCTAAGTTCCTCTGCAGCCCAGATGAGATCTCCCGAAAGCTGGCACCAGGTGGGCAACACAAAATTCGGACTCTCGATTCTGGTGACAGCAAACAATATCTATGCCCCTAACTATACTATCCCCGATTATGACTACATTTCATTTTTTTTTCCCCCACTTGAATGGCTCCCTGTACCACGGTGCTGTGGTCAGTTTGTTCATCCTCCCTGGAGTCCCGCTCTCGTCCACAGGGAGCAAGAATCTCAAACATAAGAACATAAGAACTAGGAGCAGGAGTAGGCCATCTGGCCCCTCGAGCCTGCTCCGCCATTCAATTAGATCATGGCTGATCTTTTGTGAACTCAGCTCCACTTTCCGGCCCGAACACCATAACCCTTAATCCCTTTATTCTTCAAAAAACTATCTATCTTTACCTTAAAAACATGTAATGAAGGAGCCTCAACTGCTTCACTGGGCAAGGAATTCCATAGATTCACAACCCTTTGGGTGAAGAAGTTCCTCCTAAACTCAGTCCTAAATCTACTTCCCCTTATTTTGAGGCTATGCCCCCTAGTTCTGCTGTCACCCGCCAGTGGAAACAACCTGCCCGCATCTATCCTATCTATTCCCTTCATAATTTTAAATGTTTCTATAAGATCCCCCCTCATCCTTCTAAATTCCAACGAGTACAGTCCCAGTCTACTCAACCTCTCCTCATAATCCAACCCCTTCAGCTCTGGGATTAACCTAGTGAATCTCCTCTGCACACCCTCCAGTGCCAGTACGTCCTTTCTCAAGTAAGGAGACCAAAACTGAACACAATACTCCAGGTGTGGCCGCACTAACACCTTATACAATTGCAACATAACCTCCCTAGTCTTAAACTCCATCCCTCTAGTAATGAAGGACAAAATTCCATTTGCCTTCTTAATCACCTGTTGCACTTGTAAACCAACCTTCTGTGACTCATGCACTAGCACACCCAAGTCTCTCTGAACAGCGGAATGCTTTAATATTTTATCGTTTAAATAATAATCCCGTTTGCTGTTATTCCTACCAAAATGGATAACCTCACATTTGTCAACATTGTATTCCATCTGCCAGACCCGAGCCCATTCACTTAACCTATCCAAATCCCTCTGCAGACTTCCAGTATCCTCTGCACTTTTCGCTTTACCACTCATCTTAGTGTCATCTGCAAACTTGGACACATTGCCCTTGGTCCCCAACTCCAAATCATCAATGTAAATTGTGAACAATTGTGGGCCCAACACGGATCCCTGAGGGACACCACTAGCTACTGATTGCCAACCAGAGAAACACCCATTTATCCCAACTCTTTGCTTTCTATTAATTAACCAATCCTCTATCCATGCTACTACTTTACCCTTAATGCCATGCATCTTTATCTTATGCAGCAACCTTTTGTGTGGCACCTTGTCAAAGGCTTTCTGGAAATCCAGATATACCACATCCATCGGCTCCCCGTTATCTACTGCACTGGTAATGTCCTCAAAAATTCCACTAAATTAGTTAGGCATGACCTGCCTTTAACGAACCCATGCTGCGTCTGCCCAATGGGACAATTTCTATCCAGATGCCTCGCAATTTCTTCCTTGATGATAGATTCCAGCATCTTCCCTATTACCGAAGTTAAACTCACTGGCCTATAATTTCCTGCTTTCTGCCTACCTCCTTTTTTAAACAGTGGCGTCACGTTTGCTAATTTCCAATCCACCGGGACCACCCCAGAGTCTAGTGAATTTCGGTAAATTATCACTAGTGCATCTGCAATTTCCATAGCCATCTCTTTTAGCACTCTGGGATGCATTCCATCAGGGCCAGGAGACTTGTCTACCTTTAGCCCCATTAGCTTGCCCATCACTCCCTCCTTAGTGATAACAATCCTCTCAAGGTCCTCACCTGTCATAGCCTCATTTCTATCAGTCGCTGGCATGTTATTTGTGTCTTCCACTGTGAAGACCGACCCAAAAAACCTGTTCAGTTCCTCAGCCATTTCCTCATTTCCCATTATTAAAACTCCGTTCTCATCCTCTAAAGGACCAATATTTACCTTAGCCACTCTTTTATGTCTTATATATTTGTAAAAACTTTTACTGTCTGTTTTTATATTCTGAGCAAGTTTACTCTCATACTCTATCTTACTCTTCTTATAGCTTTTTAGTAGCTTTCTGTTGCCCCCTAAAGATTTCCCAGTCCTCTAATCTCCCAGCAATCTTTGCCACTTTATATGCTTTTTCCTTCAATTTGATACTCTCCCTTATTTCCTTAGATATCCACGGTCGATTTTCCCTCTTTCTTCCGTCCTTCCTTTTTGTTGGTATAAACCTTTGCTGAGCACTGTGAAAAATCGCTTGGAAGGTTCTCCACTGTTCCTCAACTGTTCCACCATAAAGTCTTAGCTCCCAGTCTACCTTAGCTAGTTCTTCTCTCATCCCCTTGTAATCTCCTTTGTTTAAACACAAAACACTAGTATTTGATTTTACTTTCTCACCCTCCATCTGTATTTTAAATTCCATTCCATAACAAACCTGTTAGACAAGGACAAGGGCTAAGATTCCTGCAACCCTACCTCCTGGATCCCTCGTCCTGACTCACTCATAGTCACGCCCTCCTGTCCCTGACCATTGGACGAATTAAAGATAGTTAATCGAAGGGTCAAGGCACCTCTTCCCCTCCCTGTTGTGTCGCAGCATCCGAAGCTCAGACTCCAGCTCATCAACTCTGAGCCGGAGTTCCTGCAGCAAACAACACTTGCTGGAGATGTATTCACTAGGAACCATAATGAGTTCCACCAGCTCCCACATCATGCAGGTACAGCATATCGCCTGACCCTGCATTCCTATTTTATTTAATTACTTTTTAATTTGTTTTTCTTAAATTCCCAACTGGCCTTTATATTTCTAATCTGTAAAAAAGATCTCCTTATTTATCTTTAATCTGAAAGCAATTTAGAATACGTCATTCCAATGAGCAGTTACTTTTCAGCCGACGAATGCAAGGTATTCTTATGATGTCACTCCATTTTCACCACTCTGTTTATGGTGAGCTCCTCCCCCCCCCCCCCCCCCCCCCCCCCACAGCTCCCTTGCCTTCCCACCGGGTCCACCTCTCTCCACACTGTTTCTGATACTGAAACTCCCCTCCCTTTTTCCGCTTTTGTGACCCGCCAGATCCACCTCCCTCCTCGCTGTTTCTCGCTCTGTAGCTTCTCTCATTTCCCCGCTGTTTTTACCCAGTGGGTTTGCCTCTCTCCACGATGTTTCCTGTTCTGAAGCTGCTCTCTCTCCCCCTGTTGTTTTAACTGGCCGGGTCCGCCTCGCTCCATGTTCAAGACCAACACTGGATGCTCCCAGTAATAAACAAAGGGGTTTATTGATTATTTGTGAAAGGCAAACGCAGTTAAGTAACAGGCACAGAATATTATACAGCAGGTCTTTACACTTCAGCTCCCTGGTCCACACTGCCCAGGGTCCTGCTCCCAGGATCCCGCGCTCCAATGCAATTGGCCCCAAACCAGTCATGTGGTCCATCGAGCCTGCCCCCTTAAAGGAGCCACTCTACCACAGTGAGGCACAGAATATATGAGCAGTGAGATGATGCTAAAATTATTTAAATTACTCGTTAGACAGCAGCTCGGTTTCTGTGTACTGTTCTAGCCACTGCATTAAAGGAAGATGCCATTCCATCAGAGAGGGCACAGAGGAGATTTACAAGCCTGTTGCAGGACCAGAGAGTTTTAGTCATGAGGAAAGAATTAGATAGGCTGGGGTTGTTGCCTTTGGAATCGAGAAGGCTGAGGGGAGATTTAATAATCAGTGTATAAAATTATGAGCGGCCTAGATATGGTGGATAGGGAGGCACTATTTGGCTTAGATAGGTCAATGATGGGGGCATAGATTTAGGGTAGTTGGCAGGAGGATTAACGTTTCAGAGGATCCTTTTCAACGAGAGAATGGTGGAGGCCTGGAATTCGCTGTCTTATTGGGTGGTAGAAGCAGAAATCCTCAACACATTTAAAGAAAAATACTTGGACATGCATTTGAAGAACTGTGGACCAAGAGATGGAAAATGGGATTAGACTGGATAACACTTTTTATTCTTGCAGCATGGACACGGTGGGTTGAATGGCCTCCTTCAGTGCCACACAGAATCATATTGAACCACTTTGAATGATTGACTGCAATTACAAGGGCTGGATTCTCCGGTCCCCCAGCCACTTGTTCGCTAAGGGCGGGATTCTCTGTTCCTCCCGCTTGTCAATGGGATTTCCCATTGCCGCCACACCACGCTGCTGGGAAACTCATGGGCCAGGAGTGAGCTGCCGGTGGGAAGAGAGAATCCCGACGGAGGAGAATTCAAACAGAAGTTTTTAAACTGGATTCTGGCAAGTCTGACAATTGCTACCACTGATTCCAATTGTGTGACTTTTTTGACAGATGTGCGGCCCGTACACCTTCGAGAACTTCACTTTCATTAATGACGAAACAAAGGTTGCAGTTATATTTAGCCCTGTCAGATTTTGACACACAACAGAGTTTTGTGAGTTTTCAGGTTGTCACTTGTCCTTGCTTTTGTGTGTTTTATCCATGGTACCTGATTTCCTCCACATTTATCTGCCACCACGAGTTGCTTGTTACCAGCTATCCCCTAAAACATACAAAAAGGGAAAGGGCGAGACGATTCAAACAATGGGGATCTTGGTGGTGATTCTCCTTTATGAAGTCAAATTGCAATAACAAATGTGTATAATTTTCATCAAGCCTGAGAACCTTTCATTGCACTGTCTCCCAGCTGCGTGCTCCAACATTATAGGGCAATCACAGGTTGAAGGATTTACTTGATTGAAGAACCAACGTGTGTGGTGAATCAGAATTCGAATGTGATGTGTCAAGCAGTGATGGACCAAAGAATCATGCCTCTGAAAAATGATTCTGAATGTTAATCATATTGTCAGGAAAGATACATCGCTCAATGGAAAGTTAGAGAGATTGCTAACTTGCTCTTTTAAGTTTAGTGCTAGCAATTTTGCCTCAAAGCAAACGACTGTGGGCGGGATTGTCCGACCCTCCGCACCAGAATCACGCCCGGCGCAGGGTGGAGAATAGCCGTTCACGCAGGAAATCAAGGGAGATGGCGCTTCTGCGAACACGCCAGGTGCGCGCGCGCAGGTTGATAGCGGCCTCTGCGGCAATTCTCTGCGCTCGACGGGCTGAGTGCCCGCCGAGCTCCGCCGGCATGGTTCACATGTGGCCCGCCCGGCGGGACCTCGCCGTTCTGGCTGTGGAGGGGCATGGGCAGCACAGTAGCATTGTGGTTAGCACAATTGCTTCACAGCTCCAGGGTCCCAGGTTTGATTCCCGGCTTGGGTCACTGTCTGTGCGGAGTCTGCACGTTCCCCCCGTGTGTGCGTGGGTTTTCTCCTGGTGCTCTGGTTTCTTCCTACAGTCGAAAGATGTGCAGGTTAAGTGGATTGGCCATGATAAATTGCCCTTCGTGTCCAAAATTGCCCTTATTGTTGGGTGGGGTTGCTGGGTTATGGGGTTGGGGCGGAGGTGTGGGCTTGGGTACGTTGCTCTTTGCAAGAGCCAGTGCGGACTCGATGGGCCAAATGGCCTCCTTCTGCACTGTAAATTCTATGATCATAGGCCATTCTCACTCTTGCCATCTGCCATTGACGGATGTGAAATGTTTTTTAGGTTGATACGCAGGTTGGCCTTGTTATGAACGCACCTTCCTTGGCCATCAAGCCCTGGGATGGGAGTCAAACCTGGACTTTCTAGCTCAGGGCAGGCATACAAGACCTCCTACTCAGAAGTAATGGTTCCAATGTCCTATTTGATGAGTGGGGAGGGTAGTAGGGTGGAGAATGGAGGAAGATGGCTTCCCCTTGTCTCCCACTTACTATTTGACTCTCAACCAGCATATTGAGAAATAGAATGATCGTACAGCTATCTTTAAAAACTTGCTGCGCATTAATGATCAGCCGCTTTAAAACAACAGATGTATATGGGAAAACCTCCACCTGAAAGTTCCCCTCCAAAGCCACTCATCATCCTGACTTGGAAATATATCGCCATTTGTTTACTGTTGCTGGGTCAAAATCCAAGCGCTCTGTCCCTATCAGCAGTGTGGGTGTACGAACACCACATGGGCTGCAGCGGTTCAAGAAAGCAGCTCACCACCACCTTCCCCAGGGCAATTAGGGATGGGTAATAAATGCTGGCTGAACCAGTGAAACCCACATTCCATGCATAAATAAAGGCTGGAATTCTCCGGCCGTTGGGATTCCCTGTTTGTGCCTAAAGCTTATCTCTGCTTGTGAGTTTCCCGGCGGTTTGGGGGTGGCTTCAGTTTTTTTAAAATTATGAGTACCCAATTCATTTTTCCAATTAAGGGGCAACTTAGCATGGCCAGTCCGCCTAGCGTGCACATCTTTGGGTTGTGGAGGCTGTCATGCGAGAGTACCTTTAAGAACTGGGTGTTTATTAAATAGCTGTAGTGGATGTACCTTTAAGAAATAGCTGCAGAGATGTCAGAGTGTGGGTGGAGCTGGGCTGGCTGTCTTTCACTTTCACTTTGAACAAAAGCTGGTGTGTGTCTGTGGGTTCTTAGTTTCGTTTTGGGAGCTGGATAGCTGCAGGAAAAGCAAGCAGCTGTATAAGGATCACTCTGCAATCTAAAGACTGTCTCAAGATCATTTGGGTGATTTCAAAGTGATAACTGCTCTCAATAGAGAATTTAAACCTGGGGCGGGATTCTTCGCTATCCGGCAGGATGGGCCGTACTGGCGCTGAGGAGTGGCGTGAACCACTCCGGCGTCGGGCTGCCTGAAAGGTGCAGAATCCTCCGCACCTTCAGGGGCTAGGCCGGCAATGGCGGGGCTGGTGCCACGCCAGCCGCCGACGAAGGGTTTTGCACCGCGCCAACCGGCGCTGAAGGGCTTCCGCTCGCATGAGTTGGCGCATGCGCGGGAGCACCAGCATGTGCTGGAGTCATCCCAGCGCATAAGCAGAGGGTTCCTCTCCGCGCCAGCCATGGCGGACCTTTGCACTGGCCAGCGTGGACGCAAAGAGTGCCCTCACGGCACAGGTCCGCCCGCGGATTGGTAGGCCCCGATTGCGGGCCAGGACACCATGCCCCCTGCCCCCCCCCCCCCCCCCCCCCCCCGAGGACACCACAGGCCACCCACAGAGCCAGGTCCCGCCGGTACGGACCTGGTGTAATATATCCCGGCGGGACTGGCCGAAAACGGGTCGTCTCTCGGCCCATCGCGGGGCAGAGAATCGTCGGGGTGGCCGTTGCCAACGGAGATTCTCTGCCCTGTGATGGGCCGAGTGGCCACCCATTTTCGGACAGTCCCGCCGGCAATGGCCCCCGAGCGGCACGACGCGATTCCCACCCCCGCTGAAAAACTGGCGCTGGAGCATCCGGCAGCCAGCGGCGGGGCGGGATTCATGCCGCCCTACGGCGATTCTCCAGCCCGGTGGGGGGTCGGAGAATCCCGCCCCTGATCTGTGTTAAAAAGGGTCTTTTGTCTTATGGATGTTGCAAGGAAAGATTAAGGGTTACTGATAGAAAATTGGATCTGTGGGGATGATTGATGTTGATAGTTGTTAAGATATTTACTGCGGGTTTATAAAGTGTTAACTGGTTCCGTAAATAAACATTGTTTTAATTTAAAAGAACTTCAACTCTGTTACACTACACCTGTAAAGAAGGCCCGTGTGTTCCTCATAACCAAAATATATTAAAAGTTGTGGGTCAGGTGAACTCCGTGATACACTTTGGGGTTCGCTAAACCCTGGCCCATAACAGGGCAAAACCCACGCAAACACAGGGAGAATGTGCAAACTCCACACGGACAGTGACTCAGAGCTGGGATTGAACCTGAGACCTCGGCGCCGTGAGGCAACAGGGCTAACCCGCTGTGCCACCGTGCTGCCCGTGGGGTGGCTTCAATGGGAAATCCCATTGTCAAGTGGCAGGAGAAGAGAAACCCACCGCCAGCGAACAGCGTGCCAGCGAGAAACACATGGCTGGGGAACGGAAGACTCCAGCTCAAAAAGAAAACCTTCCAAAGTAGATCCTTAACTGCAAAGCATATTTGGAGGTTTTGTAGATATATACTGCGCTGTTTACATGGAAACACTTTCTTTAATTTCGTAAATATCACACACCCCAATTTAAGGAAATTAAATTGGATTACCTGTTTCATCAAGTCTGATTTGGGGGGACAGAGGTGTGGTAGGTCCCCAGCATGATCAGATATCCTGTGGATCAGGGAGATCCTCTGAAGCAGGTGGCACATTAGCACAGTAGTTACTTGCGGAGTCTGCACATTCTCCCCGTGTTTCGTGGGTTTCCTCCGGGTGATCCCGTTTCCTCCCACAAGTCCGGAAAGATGTGCAGTTAGGTGAATTAGACATTCTGAATTCTCCCTCGGTGTTGACGAACAGCAGCCACAAAGGAGAAGAAAGAAACTAGCTGCTCATTTTTATCTCATTTTCCAGCACCTGGTCCTTATAGTCCTTCAGATGCAGATTCATGAATTTAGCATTTCTGCCTCATCAACTATCAACTTAAGCCCATACATTTTTCCTCTCATCCTTTGACCTATCTGTTTAAATTAACCCCTCTGCTGGGGAAACTAATCTGTCTAGGCCCCTCGTTATTCTGTGCACCTCCTATGAGGAAATCTTAAGGGGCCTTTCAAGGGTTCAAGAGTGCATAGAATTACCCCACTAGGAAATGACAGCCAGGGTAAATGATAAAGTGACACAGAATCCCAGCAGATACAGCTGCTGCCCCATTTCCCAGTCAATGATCTAAAAAATAAGAGAGAGAACTGTATTTATACAATATAAAAGCAAAAAAACTGCAGATGCTGGAAATCTGAAATAATATCAAAGTGCACCCATGCCAACATAGATCCAACTACATGCATCAGACTGACTAACAATGCTGTCAATCCCCCCAGGAGAAGAATGGCCACAACCAACGAGAGCGTGCCCGAACCGGAGGGGGTGAACTTGACCTGCGTCACCTCACCGTGCACGAGCAGAGGGCACTGGACATAACCGGTGCACCCGAGGACCGGATGATTGCCCAAGCCGAGATCAGGGTCGCGCCACCAAGTGAGATCCCTCCCTGCCTGGCCCCTTTCCCCTCAGCACTCTCCCCTCAGCCCTTTCCCCTCAGCACTCCCCCCTCAGCCCTTTCCCCTCAGCACGCTCCCTCAGGCCCATCCCCTCAGCACGCTCCCTCAGCCCTTTCCCCTCAGCCCTCTCCCCAGAGCCCTTTCCCCTCAGCCCTTTCCCCTCAGCCCCTTCCCCTCAGCTCGCTCCCCTCAGCCCTCTCCCCTCAGCCCTTTCCCCTCAGCACTCCCCCCTCAGCCCTTTCCCCTCAGCACGCTCCCTCAGGCCCATCCCCTCAGCACTCACCCCTCAGCTCACTGTAAATTCTATGATTCTATGGTCTCTCTCCCCTCAGCCCTTTCCCCTTAGCCCTTTCCGCTCGGCCCTTTCCCCTCGCCCCTTTCCCCTCAGCCTTTCCCCTCAGCCCTTTCCCCTCAGAACTTACCCCTTAGCACTCCCCCCTCAGCACTTTCCCCTTAGCCCTTTCCGCTCGGCCCTTTCCCCTCGGCCCTTTCCCCTCAGCCCTTTCCCCTCAGCCCTTTCCCCTCAGCCCTTTCCTCTCGGCCCTTTCCCCTCAGCCCTTTCCCCTCAGCCCTTTCCCCTCAGCACTCTCCCCTCAGCCCTTTCCCCTCAGCCCTTTCCCTTCGGCCCTTTCGTCTCGGCCCTTTCCCCTCGGCCCTTCCCCTCAGCCCCCTCCCCTCAGCCCTTACCCCTCAGCACTCTCCCCTCAGCCCTTTCCCCTCAGCTCTTTCCCCTCGGCCCTTTCCCCTCGGTCCTTTCGCCTCAGCCCCCTCCCCTCAGCCCTTACTCCTCAGCACTCTCCCCTCAGCCCTTTCCCCTCAGCCCTTTCCCCTCAGCACTCCTCCCTCAGCATCCCCCTCAGCCCCTTCCCCTCAGCACTCCCCCCTCAGCACCCCCCTCAGCCCTTTCCCCTCAGCCCTTTCCCCCTCCCCCCTCAACACTCTACCCTCAGCCGTTTCCCCACAGCCCTTTTCTCCTCAGCATTCTCCCTTCAGCCCTTTCCCCTCAACACTCTCCCCTCAGCCCTCTTCTCTCAGCATTCTCCCCTCAGCCCTTAACGCTCAGCACTGTCCCCTCAGCACTCCCTCCCCACCCCACGTCCACCTGCCTAACCATGATGGTGTATTGTGTGTTGCAGGGCCATGCGGTGACCGACCCGGAGCACCAGCCGCATCCAGTGCCTGGACAGCCAGCTGACGCAGACCAACCGGGCGCATCAGGCTTACACCGCCCCTGGCCAGTGCCTGGACGGCCAGCCCACAGGGACTCCAGCAGCGATGGGGAGGGCAGCTCCAACAACAGCCCTCCGGCCCAGTCCAGTGACGACACAGGACACCAGCACACGGGGGACAGACAGACATGAAAGAACACAACACGACACCACCACGGCGGGGACGGACAGACAGGACATGGCACCCCAGGGGACCCGGACCGCAGGTCCGATGAAGACACCAAGGTTACATCACAGCTGTCCCCTGCACCCTTCGCCACCGCAGATACTCTCACCTCGGTTGGCCATTTTAGTGGTGAGGCTTCTGGGATACTAACTGGTGCGCACCACACAGCCGCTCCGGTACAGCAGGTGGAGATCGAAGCAGCCAAGGGGCTGGACGGTGGGAGGGCAGCCCAGCCCCGGCAAACACCTGCCACCCGGACGGGTCCCGGGTTCCTGGAGTTCCCCCGCCCACCCACAGACCCGATGCAGTCAGGGACCCAGGGACGTGAGAATGTGACGGCCGGCTTCCAGCACCTGCAGACGCAAGTATAGGAGTGCATCCACGTCCAGCAGCAGGAAATGGTGCCGGTCATGAGTGCCACACAGGCCAACACCGCACGGGTGGCGTCCGCGGTGGAGACCTTGGTGGCGACAGTGTCGGGCTTGGGACTGAGTTTGCAAGGCCAGGGGCTATCTGTGGATGAGGCCTCCGCGGCCCAGGACAGGGCTGCCCTCTCACAGGCAGCCATGAGCTAGGGCCAGCTGAACATTGCAGAGGCGCTCAATAACCTGGTGCGGTCTCAGCAGTCCATGGCTCAGTCCCAGCAGGCCATCACTGAGAGCATTAGCCATTGCCCGGGTGATGGACGGCATTGTACAGAGCCAGACAGGGATGGCGAACTCCCTGAGCTCCATGGCTGCGAACGTCCAGACCCTGTTTGATACCAGCGCGGGCCTCCAGGAGTAGCAGCGCTAGGTGATGGTTGTGCCCCGGGTGCTGGATCCACTCGCACTCCCATCCCATGGCGAGCCCCGGGGGTCACCGGGCACCTGAGGGAGGAGGAGGTGCTGGAGCCCGTTCCGGGTCCCCCTGCAGGGGAGGTCCCTGAACCCCATGCCACCTCAGACTCCCCCCTCCCTCCTACTGTCCCTGGTGCATCTAGTGGGCAGTGGTCAAAATGGGGTGGCACCACGTCATCCCAATCGCCCAAGGTGCAGCCTGGCCCATCCAGGCCGGGCCGCCGCAGGAAACGGCCGCCAATGGGGACCCTAGTCACAGGGCAGAAATCACAGGAGTGCACCTCCTGTTCTGCTGTACCGTCTGGGGGAACACCAAGGCGTAATCGTAGGGCCCGTGAGGCCAGAAAGGTAGATGAGTAAGTTGGCACGGGTACAGGGCACAGAATAGTTGAAAGGTCTAGGGCACATGTACAGGACGTCTGTATTCCATACCAGCCTCCCCGAACAGGCGCCGGAATGTGGCGACGAGGGGCTTTTCACAGTAACTTCATTTGAAGCCTACTTGTGACAATAAGCGATTCTCATTTCATTTTCATTTTCATTATTAAACACATTCCACAACTTTTCACAGAATTTCATAGAATTTACAGTGCAGAAGGAGGCCATTCGGCCCATCGAGTCTGCAACGGCTCTTGGAAAGAGCACCCTACCCAAGCCCACACCCCCAGCCTATCCCCACACCTTATCCCCACAACCCAGTAACCCCACCCAACACTAAGGGCAATTTTGGACACGAAGGGCAATTTAGCATGGCCAATCCACCTAACCTGCACATCTTTGGACTGTGGGAGGAAACCAGAGCACCCGGAGGAAACCCACACACACACGGGGAGAATGTGCAGACCCCGCATCAAACAGTGACCCAAGCCGGGAATCGAGCGTGGGACCCTGGAACTGTGAAGCAATTGTGCTAATCACTATGCTACCGTGCTGACCTATGTGAGCTGCCTCTGTACTCTGTCCGATGCGTGCGGGGGTGGGGCGGGAACTGTGTGCCAGCGTGTGTGAGCTGTGCTGCGATAGAAGTTGAGCTCCTGTGCGTGTGACGTGCGGCTCCGTGCACCCCCCCCCCCCCCCCCCCATGGTTCTCCCACGCCAACTGCCCCCGGTCATACGACAGGGTCATGAGATGCAGTGTCTGGGCCGCGTGCAGGGTCCACCCAGGTGGATGGTCTTGATGTGGCCATGCGTCAGACATTGTCGAACGGTTTATGGCTGGGAGCCCATCGCAGAGCGGGCTGTCATCATTCTGCATATCCATTAACACCATCAAACATGTGCCCCCATCCCGTTGTGCTGCAGGAGAATGTGTCATGGAGGGGTGGTATGCATGCGGGTGATGTGGTGGTGGGGGAGGTGAGGGTGGTCGGTGGTGGGGGAGGTGAGGATGGTGGGTGGTGGGGGAGGTGAGGGTGGTCGGTGGTGAGGGAGGTGAGGGTGGTCGGTGGTGGGGGAGGTGAGGGTGGTCGGTGGTGGGGGAGGTGAGGGTGGTCGGTGGTGGGGGAGGTGAGGGTGGTCGGTGGTGGGGGAGGTGAGGGTGGTCGGTGGTGGGGGAGGTGAGGGTGGTCGGTGGTGGGGGAGGTGAGGGTGGTTGGTGGTGGGGGAGGTGAGGGTGTTCGGTGGTGAGGGAGGTGAGGGTGGTCGGTGGTGGGGGAGGTGAGGGTGGTCGGTGGTGGGGGAGGTGAGGGTGGTTGGTGGTGGGGGAGGTGAGGATGGTCGGTGGTGGGGGAGGTGAGGGTGGTCGGTGGTGGGGGAGGTGAGGGTGGTCGGTGGTGGGGGAGGTGAGGGTGGTCGGTGGTGGGGGAGGTGAGGGTGGTTGGTGGTGGGGGAGGTGTGGGTGTTCGGTGGTGAGGGAAGTACCGAACTCTGCTGTCTGTGCCCATGCCCATCACTACTGACCCCCACCGTGGTCACTGAAACGTGCAGCTACCAGTGACACCCGTGCCTGTTGGCCCAGCCAGCGGCGCTGGGCAGCCTCCTGTTGCCGTCCATCCCCCATGTCCCAGGAATCTACCCCCTCCTCGCCATCGACCTCTTCTGGAGAGGAGTTCCCCTCATCCTGATCGTCCTCCTCCTCCTCCAGCACATCGCCCCTTTGCTGGGCTCTGTTGTGCAGGACGCAGCAGACCACAACGATGCGGCCAACCCTCTCCGACGGGTACAGGAGGGCCCCTTCAGAGCGGTCCAGACACCTCAAGCGCATCTTCAGCAGCTCAAAGCACCTCTCAACCACACTCCTGGTCGCTGCAAGGGCCTCATTGTAGCGGCGCTCAGCGTCGATCTGTGGCCTCCGGATAGGTGTCATCAGCCACGACCGTAACGGATAACCCCCAGCAACCAGGGCAGCACACATGGCAGGCCCCCCGGTGAAGGCAGTGTCACCAGACGGTGGCCCTGGCAGGGGGGACGGCTGACAGGTGTCAGGGCACTGGGGAAGTGGGAGGGGAGGGGGGTCCCTCGAACATGGCGGGGATAAACGATTGGGAGAGTATAGAGGAGTCATGCACACTGCCAGGGTACCTGGCGCAGACGCGCAGGATCGTCATCCTGTGGTCACAGACCACCTGCACGTTCATTGAATATGTACCCTTCCTGTTCAAGCATTTGGCCCTTTCATCCGAGGTGGGCCACATGACAATGTGCACTCCATCGACTGCCCGCTGCATCATGGGTATCCATGGAACAACGGTGAACCCTGCTGAGCGGACATCCTGGTGGATGCAGTCCACAGGGAACTGTATGTGCCGGTCTGCGATGTCGTACAGGTCGTCGGTGACGGCCCGGATGCACCTGTGCACCGATGGCTGGGAGATGACAGACAGGTCCCCACTCGGCGACTGGAATTACTCCATCGCAAAAACGTTGAGGGTGACCGTCACCTTGACGGCCACCGGGAGGGCATGTCCACCCCCGGTCCCACGTGGGGCCAGGTGTGCCATCAGGTGGCAGATGTGGGCGACGGTCTCCCAGCTCATCTGGAGTCTCTTCCTGCACGCCCTGTCCGGGAGATCCTCGAGGGACATGCGGGTCCTGTTGTTGTATCGGACGCCTCGTGGCCGTGGCACACCCTTCTCCTCCTCGTTATCCCTGTGCCGTGGATCCCGCACGGCGTGGTGCTCCTCCTGTGCCTTTCGCGCTTGTGGCCCTGCTGCCTGGGCGCCTTGCTCGTGCCGCACTGCAGCTTGCTGCTCTACAACAGGCTCCGTCACCTCCCTGTCACGCCCGTGCTCCAGCTCCCACTGGGCCTCATGCAGGGCAGCAGCCCCCGCCACGGTGGCCAACAATGCTGGGAGATGGCTAAACATTGTACAATCTGTAGTGGGTAGGAGTAGATAGGGTTTCAGCATTGGTATACACCCCTCCAGGTGCCATGGGCAACATGGCTGGCCCGGTTGCCAGTACGTGCCCCACCCCTGCCCCCTCGGTGCCCTGACACCTGTTGGCCGTCCCCCCTGTCAGGGCCACCGTCTGGTGACACTGCCTTCACCGGGGGGCCTGCCATGTGTGCCGCCCTGGACCTATCCACTGGTGGGTGCCGCCAGTTTGGTGGGGGTGTGGGGGGGTGGGGGGTCTGGCACAAGTCAGGGCGGCTGGGCCGCCTGCGCCGCGACAGTGAACAGGTTGGGTGGACAACCGCGTGTCCACAGTCATGGCGTACATAGTACATAGAACATACAGTGCAGAAGGAGGCCACTCGGCCCATCGAGTCTGCACCGACCTACTTAAGCCCTCACTTCCACCCTATCCCCGTAAGCCAATAACCCCTTCTAACCTTTTTTGGTCACTTAGGACAATTTATCATGGCCAATCCACCTAACCTGCACGTCTTTGGACTGTGGGAGGAAACCGGAGCACCCGGAGGAAACCCACGCAGACACAGGAGAACGTGCAGGCTCTGCACACACAGTGACTCAGCAGGGAATCAAACCTGGGACCCTGGCGCTGTGAAGCCACAGTGTTAGCCAATGGTGCTACCGTGCTGCCGTGGCCGCCCGCAGCCTTTGTCGCTCCTTCACCAGCCCCCCCCCCCCCCCCCCCCCCCCCCCCCCCCCCCCCCGGCACCGGATGCGTCGGTCCCCCCCCCACCCCCGGCAGCCTCCCCAAACCGCCCACAGACACGGCCATTCCGCTCCCCCTCCCGAGGTCCCCACCCCCAACACTGTCAGCCCCCCCCCCCCCCCCCCGCCATGGCCTCCCTGCGGCGTGACCCACCTGCTCCCGCAGCATCAGCCAGCACGACTGGTTGACGCTGTTTTATAGCATGTTAGAACGGCGCCAGCGTGACATCCAGTCAAGCCGACGGGTCTTTAGCCCATCTGGCCCGGGGAAATCACTGCTCCATCGGAGAATTGCCGCTACCGCCGTTTTCCGCGATTCTCCGTGAGGCCGGGCGCCATGCGCGCACGCCCATTTTGGCACTCATCGGAGAATGGTGTCCCGGCGTTAGAGCGACGTCGCGCGACGCCATGGTGATTCTATGACCCGGCGGGAGTTCGGAGAATCCCGCCCACTCCATTCCCACCCCGTAGGTCCCGTGCGGGAAACTACAGGCCGGAAAATCCCAACAAATGTTTTGAGATGAATGTGACTCTTCTTCTGAAATCCATTGATTTAGCGCCTTTCGTGATCTCAGGTCAGCCCAAAGCACTTTACAGCCAATGAAGTACTTTCCATGCGTTGTCACTGTTGTGATGTCGGCAGAGAGGCTGCCAATCTGCACACAGTAAGATCCCATGAACGACTATGTGATAATGGCCAGATAATTCTGTTTTAGTGACGATGATTGAAGGGGTAAACATTCTCGGGGGGGCGGGGGGGGGGGAGAGTGAAGGGAAGAGGCAAATAATGGACACCATGGGCCTTGATCAAACAACACACTCGAAGACCCGTGCCTATTTATGCCACACAGGGGCCCATTTCAGCTCTTCATTTCGCTGTGTGTGAAAATCGATCCCTCGTGTGCTAATTCCACAATAAAAGCTCCCTTTCTTGCTCACCCGTGTCCACAGCATTCACCAGCTACTTCTTGCTTACAACAATTGGGGATTTATATTTTAATTCTTTTTTTATTGCTAAAAATGCTCAGGGTCTCTGCATGCCTGCTTGAGGTATTTTGCAGCTTGGGGAGCATTGTTTGCAAAATGCACATTCATACTTGATATATTATCACAAGTTGAAACAATTTTTTTTTTTAAATCTTAACGACAGAACCATCTTGCACTTATTCATCAGAAGGGCTGTCAAGGAAAATAGAAGTTGGTTCAAAAATGTACTGCAGTGAAAAAACAACATTGATTTCATGATAAACCAGGCTGAACTAGTTTGAACTTAGCACCTGTTATGTATAGTAGACATATAAAAGTGAAATGATTGATGCTGCAGTGCACTCTATAAAATTTAGACTAACATCTTGAATACTGATGAGAGTTATTGTTCCGATGCATGTTTTTATATAGTTCGCAGCCTGTCAAAAAAGAATGTCACACTTGATTTTGTCTCTCTGTAATTTTGCTTCAGTGCCTTACGCGTACGGGGTATGCAGTGCCCATATGGACTGAGGTCAAATTACTTTACATAAAACTGTTTCTATTTTCCCCACTTCTGGTTGTTGGAAGCTGACTCATGCAGAAGTTGTTTTTTTTCTAAAGTAGAACATTGATTAAGATGTGTTGAGTAGACCATCTGGTGTTTGTTATCAGGCAAATGTTACCCAGGTACCAATTTTTTTTGCATTGCACCCATTGCCCATTCAGTGCCAACAGAACGCATTCCAACACCGCACCCCCACCACCCCCTTCCACCAGTAAACACGGTATCAGTCGTAAGTGGAACAAATATTTGATTGGGAAAGTTAATTGTGTATCTCTGTAAATACCATTTTCTGGCAGATGGAGCTCATTCAGCTGGCAGGAGATCAGCTGAGTTTTTTTTAAAAATTGGCAAATGCTAAAAGTCTGACTCACAGGAAAAGAAACGTCGAAAATAGGAGCAGGAGAAGGCCATTCGGCCCTTTGAGCCTGCTCTGCCACTCAACGTGATCATGGCTGAGGCTGTATCTCAACACCATACTCCAGCACTCTCCCCAGCATACCCCTTGACACTTAAGAGCCCTACTTCATTGACCACGCTATTGTTCACTGAACCTAGTATTTCCTCACATGGCCCCGTGTCCAATTTTGTTTAATAATTACTTCTGTGCAGCCTCATGGACCATTCAGCTATGTGAAAGACATTGAGCGGGATTCTGCGGTAATTGGCCAGGCGGACAACTCTGGCGCGAAGGAGTGGTGTGAACCACTCCGGCGTCGGGCCGCCCCAAATGTGCGGAATCCTCTGCACCTACAGGGGCTAGGCCGGCGGCAGAGTAATTTGCACCCCACCAGCCGGCAGGGAAGGGGCTTGGCGCACGCCAACCAGCCCCAAAGGGCGTCCGCCGGCTGGCGCGTTTAAACGGATGCGCGGGAGCGCCAGCAAGTGCTGGCGTTATCCCAGCGCATGTGCAGTTGGGGGGGGGGGGGTTCAACTTTGCATCGCCCATCGTGGAGGACCACAGGAGCCGACGTGTAGGAATAGAGCCGGTGGGCCTCGATCGCGGGCCAGGCCACCGTGGGTGCACCTCCGAGGGCCAGATCCACCCCGCGCCCCCCCCCCCCCCTCAAGGACCTTGGAGGCCGCCCGCGCAGCCAGGTCCTGCCGGTAAGTACCTGTTATAATTTACACTGGCGGGACCGGCCTAAAATGGGCAGCCACTCGGCCCACCGCAGGCCGGAGAATCGCCCGGGGGGGGGGGGGGGGGGGGGGGGGGGCGCTGCCAGCGGCCGGCGACCAGTGCGGCACGATTCCCGCCCCTGCCAAATCCCTGGCGCCGGAGAATTCGTCAGTCGGCGGAGGCGGGATTGACGCCGCCCCTCCGGCGATTCTCCGACCCGGCGGGGGGTCAGGGAATCCCGCCCATTATATAAATGTAAGTTGTGACCCGGAATTCTCCGGCATTGGGATTCTCTTTTCCTGACAGCAGCGAAGTCCTGCCCGTGGCTTTTTTCCTGACGGCAGTAGTGGCTTCAATGGGAAATCACATTGACAAGCGATGGGAAGAGAGAATCCGGCCGCCAGCGATCGGTGCTTTGCCGAGAAACACGCGACGGGGGGAACCGGAGAATCACACCTGATGTTTGTTTTTGTTGAACACTCAGGCCTTTTCCAGCACTCAATGAGATCCTGGTTGGTCTCAATTTTAATCCATCCACCCATTTTGATTCCGTAACCCCTGAAAACCTTTGTGTATCAACCTCAGCTTTGATATTTTCAGTTGACTCCTGTCATATTGCTATACTAATATCAATACAAATTGCCCTTAAGGGATTATATGAACACGCTGGGGCAATTTTATGCCCAGATCTGCTGTCAGCAAATAATGGCGACTCAGGCGCACGATCTCATGTGAGTCACTGGCGAGAACTTGTTTCCTGATTCTCTTCAGCCCTCGCCGGTGATGTAACAAGGTTTATGCCCACAGAGGGCGAGAACCTCATCTTAATAGATTCATATACATTTTAATCTAATACTGAGCCCCCCCTCACCACCACCACCACCTCCACATGAGCTGAATGTGTGCTCTGTTCAAAAGCAAAACTGAAACTAAGACATACGCACTTCCCTTCGATTGGTGTCATTCTGCTGTCCCTTAAAAAGCAGAACCCCAACCTCACCAGCTTGCTTTTTTGGGGATATAGTTCAGAATTTCCATTTCCCTTGTGTGAATGAGTGTTTCCTGACATTACCCCTCCTCCCCTCATCATGAACATTTAAGTTCTATTTTTAACGTTATGTTACCTTGACTACCCAGTATCAAGAACAGAGATTATTACATATGAAACAGGTCAGTCACTGCCGATTGTGAGAAAGATCAGGTAATTTCTCAGTTGGAAAGCCATGTGCAATCAGAGGGCAGGGGGTGGGGAACAATTTACATTGATGAACCTTTCTTTTAATTTCACTCACTTCCTGCAGATAGATGATATCAATACAGAAACCCGACTCCACAGCACAGTTGGGAAGTCCATTCCCAATCTTGGGGGTGTGATCCCCAACCCAAGGGGAGTCTGATCCCATAAGACAATAACACAAAGGAGCATAAAAGGGGCGGAATTCTCCGACCCCCCCCCCGCCCCCGCCAGTGCGGAGAATCTGCACCATTGGTGTCAGCATGGTCGGCGTGGCTCTGGTCAGGGTATGTGCGGACTCTTCAGCCCGAGCCAGCATAGGCCAGCGCGCCGATTCTCCAGCACGGATGGGCCAAGTGGCCGTCGTCATGGAGCCGAGCCCCGCCGGCGCCGCTCTAACATCCTCTGAGCCGGCAGGACCTCGGCGTTGAAGGGTCCGGGGGCGGCCTGTGGGGGGCTGAGTTGGGGGGTCCAACCCCGGGGGCGGCCTCTGTAGTGGCCTGGCCTGTGGGCGGGGCCCTATGATCAGCGGGCCGGCCTCTCTACCCCTCCGGCCTCCTTCCTCCGCGCCAGCTCCTGTAGCCCTGCGCCATTTGCCATCAGGGCCGACGGGGGGACGAAGGCCACTGTGCATGCGTAGGCCACTCCAGCACCATCCGAGTCCCCTGTGGGCTGCAGAATGGGGTCCCGGAACAGGCGCCGATGCCGGAGTAAAACACTCGCATTTTTACTCCGTCGTCGGCACTGAACCGTCCGATGGGAGAATCCCGCCCAGGGTCTTTTGGACCATTGGGTGTGATTCTCCGCAAATGCGGAGAATCGTAAAGGCTGCCGTGGGACAGGCCGTGACCCACGACAGCCTTCATGCCCACTTCCGGGGCCGATTCTCCACCCCGGGCGGGGCTAGGAACACGGCCCTGTGCGTCACGGCGGCGCGGCCTTGACGACGGTCGTCAAGGCCGCACGTCAAGCGTCACACCGGCTGACGCGGCCGATGACGTCAGCCGCACATGCGCAGGTTGGACAACGCCAACCCGCGCATGCGCAGTTGGCGTCAACAGCGCGCGACCGCTGCGTGTGGGGCCTGTGGGGGGGCGGAGGGAGAATCGAGAACCAGGGAGGTGCTCAGGAGGGGTCTGGCCCGCGATCGGTGCCCACCGATCGTCGGGCCGGCGTCTCTGAAAGACGCACTCTTTTCCCTCCGCCGCCTCGCAAGATCACTCCGACATGTC
Organism: Scyliorhinus canicula; assembly: GCF_902713615.1. Classification (NCBI taxonomy): domain Eukaryota; kingdom Metazoa; phylum Chordata; class Chondrichthyes; order Carcharhiniformes; family Scyliorhinidae; genus Scyliorhinus; species Scyliorhinus canicula. Next base: position 24,321,797 of record NC_052150.1, on the reverse strand, counting down.
TTGCGGGGCAGCGGAGGGAAAGACGACAACCGCACATGCGCGGTTGGCGTCTTTTCCCTCAGCCGCCCCGCAAGATGTGGCGGCTTGATCTTGCGGGGCGGCGGAGGGAAAAGAGTGCGTCCATTATGGACGCACGGCCCGTGATCGGTGGGCACCGATCACGGGCCTATGCCCCCTTGGCATGGCCGTGGTACTGCCGTGCCAATTGGGCCCCCAGATTCTCTAAACGGGCATCTGGTACCCGTTTCATGATGGCAGCGAGCAGGTGTGTTTTCTGCCGTGTTGAAACGGGCGTGAAGGCCCGGCCACTCGGCCCATCGGCCTCGGTGAGCGGCGATTCGTGGCGTTGGTTGGGCGTGGGGAGCGGAGAATAGCGGGAGGGCGTGTAAAATGTTGGGAGGCCCTCCCACTACTCTCCCACCCGGCGTGGGGGGGCTGAGAATCGCGCCCATTGAGTCTGCTCTGCTATTCAATGAGATGATGACTGATCTGATAATGATAATCCTCAATTTTACTTTCCTGCCTTATCCCTGTAAACCTTGATTCCCTTACTGATTAAAAATCTGTCTATCTCAGCCTTGAACATCATTAACAACCCACCCTCTACTGCTGCCTGTGGTAAAGAATTCCACAGATTCACTACCCTCTGAGAGAAGAAATTCCTCCTCGTCTCTGTTTTAAATGGGTTACCCCTATTCTGAGGTTATGCTCTCTGAATCATAGAATCCCGACAGTGCAGAAGAAGGCTATTCAGCCCATCAAGTCCGCATCGACCCTCTGAAAGAGCGCCCTACCTAGGCCCGCAGCCCCTCCCCATCCCTGTAATCCCACCCAACCTGCACATTCTTGGTCACCAAGGGACAATTGTTGGCATAGTCAATCCACCTAACTTGCACATCTGGGGCACGATTCTCCGACACCATGCCGGGTGGGAGAATCGCGGGAGTGCCGGGCGAATCATGCCATGCCGACCTGGCACCCGCACGCGATTCTCCCAACCCCCCCAAAACGTCGTGTCGCACTTTGCGACAGGCCGCTCGGAGAATTGCCGCTCCAATCGAGCGGCGATTCTTCGGCCCACATGGGCCGAGCGGACTGCCTAATACGACCGGTTCACACCGGCGCTAACCACACCTGGTCGCTGCCGGCGTGAACAGCGCGCGACCGCTGCGTGTGGGGCCTGTGGGGGGGCGGAGGGAGAATCGAGCACCAGGGAGGTGCTCAGGAGGGGTCTGGCCCGCGATCGGTGCCCACCGATCGTCGGGCCAGCGTCTTTGAAAGACGCACTCTTTTCCCTCCGCCGCCCCGCAAGATCACTCCGACATGTCTTGCGGGGCAGCGGAGGGGAAGACGGCAACCGCACATGCGCGGGTTGGAGCCGCCCAACCTGCGCATGCACGGGTGACATCATTTAGGCGCCGCCGGTCGCATCATTCAGGCGGCGCCGCTTTGATGCGTCAAGGCCCGGCGCCGCTTTGATGCGTCAAGGCCCGGCGCCCGAGATTGACGCGCCACCGCTCCTAGCCCCCTGGGGGTGGGAGAATAGGGGGCGAGGAGCGGCCTCCAATGCCAGAGTGAAACATTCTGGGTTTCACTCCGGCGTCGGCACTTTGTCTCCCTTTGGGAGAATCGTGGCCCTGGTCTGAGGCCATCCCACAAGGGGCAAGCCAGAGGATGAGAAGGAGAACCACTACTCTTGCAAGGCCACACCTGAACTTCAATGGCACTTAGATCCCCCCCCCCCCCCCCACCCACCCAAAGCTGTCCTTGCCTCCCTTGTGCACCTGGACAAATACCGAGACCAAGGTTAAACCTGCAAAACAGGTTCAATATGAAGCTGCCAACGTCATTTAAATGTGAAAATTTCCAATTAGACTGGTTGTTCACTTCCCATCCTTCCTCTGTTAAACCTAGAGGTTGCATGGATGGTTTGAAGAAGGTTTGAGGATTTTTTAGCATGTTACCATCTCAATTTAACTGCCCATCACAGAAGTTTAACATTTCATCCGTAGTGTACTGAGGGACGAGAATTGTATAGAACCCCCTTGGGCCATATGACTCACATTGAATGTATTCAGTGACTATTACATCTTTCCCAGTTGTATTGAAGCACCTTGAGTGCAACTTGATCTGCGGAGACAACTTAAATAGCTTTGCACCATTTGTAATGACCATTTTGAAATGTCTGCAACGTTTCTTTGACTATATTGAAGCACCTCGGAGCACATCGGCATGATGTATGTGGAGAACCTTATTGAACTTTGTGCGATGGCCATTTTGAAATGTTTGTAATGCTCTTTCAGATTTTTTTTTAACGAATAAAGCTTATATCAGCAACAGCAAAAAAAATGGAGCCCTTCAGAGATTCCTGTGCGTTGCTGAGGAGATAGAAGGAAAATCTGTCTTAGCAAGGCATTCACCCAAATGAAATAAGAATCTCCTGAGAGATTAGTTTGGACGTTGGTGACTAGCTGCTGCCAATGGTTAAAGAAACAGTGATATGAAAGATGCTAATGTCAAGAAGGATTAATGCTGCATTCATCTTCATCTACACTCGCAGCGTGTAAAGTGTGAATATGACACTCCAAATCATTTCTTAACTCCCCACAAAGGTCAGAAAGCATTTACTTATTGAATCAAAATATTTTATAGCCGTGCATGTCAGACCAATCTATAAAGTTAATATGGCTTCTATAAATCCTGAGTGATGCCTCTCTTTGTGAAGTACAGCCATCAGCACTTGAGAAATATTCAGAAACAACATCCTTTCATTTTATTGCGCTGCTAATTACAAACCTTCAGCACAATGTGAAACATGGTGCCGAAAAGGGGGCTTTATATTGTGTAAATTGCTGGCCTCCATGGCCAATCTGGGACTGCTCACATCCAGCGCTGGCTCCGAATGAAGACAATTTCTGTTTCTGGGACCATTCCAGGCAATGATGTTACCGTATGTCATGTGAGAGTACCTTTAAGAAATGGGGGTTTATAAATGGGTGCGTATATAAATATCTGTAGTGAGAGTACCTTTAAGAAATGGGTGTTTACTACTGCAGTGATGTCAGAGTGTGGGCTGTCTGTTAGCTTTTTACTTTGGTTTTTGAGCAGGCTGCAGGGTGCGTTTTAGTTTCGTTTTCAGAGCTGGATAGCTGCAGTCACAGCCAGAAGGTGTATGAATATCTCTCTGTAATCTAAAGACTGTAAATCAATCCTGGTGATTTAATACTAATAACAGCAGTGACTTTAACCTGATGTGCTTCTAGTAAAAGTTGTTTTAAGTCATATGGATGTTAAAAGGAAAGCTTAAAGGATTACTTAGTGTTGTATCCTTTGGGGGTTGTATTTGAATTTATGGTTGCTAAGATGTTCACTGTTTGTTTTAAAAAGGTGAACTTGAGTTCATAGAATAAACATTGTTTCGCTTTAAAAAATACTTTTCCATTTCTGCTGTACCACACCTGTAGAGTGGGCCGTGTGCTCTCCACACCACAATCTATTAAAAGTTGTGGGTCAGGTGAACTCCATGATGCACTTTAGGGTTCCCTAAACCCTGGCCCATAACACGTATCACATTTACAGATGGGGCAAAATGTGCTGCTGCAGAAAAAGGAAACCGTGATATGCCTCAGGACTCTATCCCTGAGACCCAGCAACCTGGCACCTTAAGCTCAGACAACTCAGTCCCAGTCCTGCTGCACTTTTTCACTCGCTGGTTTGTCCCATTTAAATCATGTGGATTCAGAGTTTTTATGCTTCTCAGTGCAGAGAAAATTTACAGGGCTTTGCGGAAAGGGTTTTTCCAAAGAGCTGGAATAGGCATTGTGGGCCGAATGGCCTTGTTCTGTGTTGTGTGATTGCCTCCTCTTGCCTCATTCCTGGGTAAATTCTTGAACCAAAGCAGCAAATTGTTTTGGATTTTCTGGCAAAGAGACCATAACCAAACTGCCTGATTCTGTACCGCAAACACCCACCATTATTTTTGTATCGGCATTTCACAATACAGTAAACGTTGTGTTTTACAGCACGCTACCAACCAAAATGATCTACTAACCGGAATGTTCTCTTAACTTGAATCATCACTTTACCAACCGGAAGCTATTCCAAAATTATCTGGAACCCTTGCATGTACACTGTATTACTTGTTACTTTAATTTATATTTTAATGTGCTGCTGAAGGTTAGAAGTTAAAAGAAGGCTGTTCCTTATTTCCTGAGTGCTTGCGTATCAGTTCCTGTGACAGGTTTCGCACTGTGTCCCATTGATCAATGAAATTCTCCATTAAAAAGCATTTTTGATTAACCACCCTCTGCAAATAATAATAATCTGTCTCTGCAAATAATAATAATCTTTATTATTGTCACAAGTAGGCTTACATTAATACTGCAATGAAGTTACTGTGAAAAGCCCCTAGTCGCCACACTCCAGCCCAATGTACGGGTACACGGAGGGAGAATTCAGAATGTCCAATTCACCTAACAGTGTGGGTGGGATTCTCAGAAAATGGGCCTATGTCCCCACACCGGCGGGAAAACAGGCGCCAACGTCTCTGGCGTCAATGGGCCCCTAAGGTGAGGAATTCTCACCTGTCTCGGGGGCTAGTTTGCTGCCGGTGCCGTTGCCGCTGTTCCAGCCGGCGTGAGTTCACACATGGACGGACAAGCTGGCGTGATCTCTCGCATGCGCAGACCGGCCGGCGTATTTCTGTGCATGGGCGGGGGTCCTCTTCTCCGCACCAGTCCCCGGGCAATATGGCAGAGCCCTACAGAGGCCCAGCACAGAGGAAAGAAGTCCCCCCACGGAACAAGCCTGCCCACAGATCGGTGGGGCCCCAGTGGCGGGCCAGGCTGCTGTGGGGTCCCTCCCCCCGGGGTCGGATCCCCTCACGCACCCCCCCCCCCCCCAAGGACCGCTCCCGTATACTCACCTGCCAGTTCCCGCCGTGTGTGAGGTGAGTAATTCATGCCGGTGGGACTGGCCAAAAATGGACGGCCATTGGAGCCGGGGGAATTACCGGGGCAGCCGCTGTCAATGGCCCCGACCGGCGTGGCAGGAATTCAGGCCCCGCCCAAAAAAAACACCGGAGCTTAGGGCAGCCGGTGTCGGGCGGCAGGACTGGATTCACGTCTCCCCCCCGGGGATTCTCCGACCTGGCGCAGGGTCAGAAAATCACGGCCCACGTCGTTCAGGACTTGTGGGAGGAACCGGAAAACCCGAAGGAAACCCATGCAGACACAGGGAGAACGTGCAGACCCCGCACAGGCAATGACCCAGCGGGGCATCGAACCTGGGACCCTGGCATGACTTGAGATTTGATTTGAATTTTCTAGGGAAGACTTCCCTCTGCCCCCCACCAGTGGCACGAAGAAGCAGTTACATGAGGCACAGAGTCCGCCATGTTTTCTCTCACAATTGACAATGAAACATTGGATCCCAGTTACAGCCTATAAAAGCTCAGGAGGCGCGAGAAGGTAAATTAAATAGCATTTAATAAGTCAACATAAAGTAAAGGTCGCAACACAACTTACAGCTCAAAGGTTCCCTGTCAGGACTACCGGAAGTTCCAACCCCAGTCCCGGCCGGCTTTCACAGAGTGAATTTAGGAGCCCCAGCTGGCCCGGCTCCATCCATGAACAGGGGAGCTCATATTCCACAAGTCCTATGGGGAGTGCACATTCTCCCCATGTTTGTATGGGATTCACCCCCACAACCCAATGACTGTTTTGGGTAGGTGGATTGGCCATGCTAAATTACCCATTAATTGGGTACTCTAAATTTATAAAGAAAAAGTCCCAAGGGGAGATCAATTGAGGTGTCACCATGGGTCTGGTGAGGGTGTTAGGCACCCATACAAAACGGTGGGACGTGTAGTGAGTGGGACCGAGGCCAGACTTTCAAAGCAGCAGTTCTAACTCAGAACTTGGCTGCGGCAGGAGATTCCTGGGGTCAGCGGAAAGACTTTAGGGATGGCCTCAAAGCATCCCTGAAAAGATCAAACCCACCCGCCGACTCATGAGAGACCCTGGAATGTGACTGTGCCATGGGAGTGTCCCTTTAAGAAATGTGTGTTTATCAAATGGCTTCAGTGATGTCATTGTGTGGGTGGAGCTGGGCTGTGCCTCTGGCTTTTACTTTCGTTTTGAGCTGCGAGCTGGACTGTGGCTCTGAGTCTTACTTTCAGTTTAACATAGTGGGAAGCTGCATTCAGACAAAGAAGGCTTCTCTTCTCTCTCTCTCTCTCTGCATGTTAAAAGGTGTTCAGATCACTTGATAATTTAAAAGTGATAACTGAATTCAAATCTACTGGGCGCGATTCTCCGCCACTCGGGTCGGGTGGGAGAATCATGGGAGGGCCGCTCTGGCACCCCCGCGATTCTCCCACCCCCCCCAAAATGGCGTGTCGCGTTTTGCGACACGCCGGTCGGAGAATCGCGGGTTGCCGTGAAAAACGGCGACCCGCGATTCTCCGGCCCGGATGGGCCGAGCAGCCTGACGTTCCCGACCTATTCATGCCGGCTGCAACCACACCTGGTCGCTGCCAGCGTGAACATCGCACGAAAGGTACGTTTGGGGCCTGTGGGGTGTGGAGAGGGGATCGAGCACCACGGCAGTGCTCGGGAGGGGATTGGCCCACGATCGGTGCCCACCGATCATCGGGCCGGCGTCTCTAAGAGATGCACTCTTTGCCCTCTGCCGCCTTGCAAGATCAAGCTGCCACATCTTGCGGGACAGCGGAGGGGAAGACGGCAACCGCGCATGCGTGGGTTGGTGCCGGCCGACCTGCGCATGCGCGGCTGACGTCACTTAGGCGCCACCGGCTGCGTCATTATCGGCGCGCCGCCTTGACGCCAGTGTCAAGGCCCGGTGGCCGAGTTCCCCGCAACGGGGCTAGGAGCGGCCTCCGACGCCGTCGTGAAACACTCCGGGTTTCACGCCAGCGTCGGCCGTTGCGGAGAATCGCGCCCACTGTTTTGGTAAAAGGGTTGTTCTGATTTTAGTGGATGTTGTTATCAAATTGAAACAGTTGAAAGGGAAGTTATTAAGGGTTATCTATAGAGACAATTGTAACTGTGGGGTATTTACGCTTGTAGTTGATAAAAATTCTTACAGTGTGTGTTTATAGAAATGTTAACTGAATTTATAGAATAAACTTTGTTTTTGATTAAACGTGCTGAAGCCCTCTGTTGAAAAGCACCTGAAAGGTAGGTCCTTATGCTCCCCAAACCAAAATCTATAACCATTTGTGGGTCAGGTGAACTCCTTGATATGCTTTGGTGTTCTCTAAACCCTGGCCCATAACAACTGACTAAAATGGAGATTGCTCACTGGGGAAGGCATCGGACACATCACGAGACTTCACTGGGAAAGTGCAGAAGAAACAAACAAACCCCTAAACAACACATCTACCCATCGCTTCAAGCAACACTTGATCCGTTTGTGACTGAGTCTGCGGATCACGCACTGGACTTATCAGCCATCTCAGAAATCATTGAACTAGAGCGGAAGCAAATCATCTTTGATCCCCAGGGACTGCCTCAGAAGGAACTGCAAACGTGCTCAGTCATACGAAGGAAAGTGTTATGTGGCCGAACATTTCAAAAAAAGTGAGTGGAATTAATTTGTGAGGCGACTTTTAGGTGAATCAATTTGCAGCTCAATAGCCACTGATTGACAGTGCTCAATTTTCCAATGAAGTCACCCCAATTTTCTCACTCTTGTGAGCTATTGTCCCTCTCAGCAGCATCAGTAAGCCTATTCACTTCCCTCCCCACAATTCCCCATGCACTGACATTTGTCAACCCCCTCCCAACAATCTATTCCCATGGTAACACCCCAGATTTTGGAAGAAGCCACATCTAGGTTAATTGCAAAGCTTGCAATGTAGGCTGGGGTAGAAAATAAGTGAGAGTGTAAGAAAGCTCCAAACGAATATGCACCCCACAACCCATCTCTGGACCTGCCCCCCACCCCCAGGTTCAATGGGCCCATACCAATGCAACTCATGAAGACTATGACTGGGTATATTTCCAATGTACATTTTCCAACATTATCACAACTGCCACCTCTTGTCAAACCCGAAGGTGCTTTGGGAAAAGATTGGTGCAAGTCAGGGCTTGTGATAAATATTGGATTTTCTATTCTGAAAACCCATTGGAACCTTGATAATCTTATTCAGCGCACACATCAGGACTAATTAGTTCAATTTTTAAAAGTCACTTTGGTTTCATTCGGTTTGCATTTAAGAAATTTGTTGACATCTCTACTCAGACAGGGGGGGGTCGGGATGTGGAGGTGAAACAGGACGGTTGAGCTGCCTGTGGCCAGGCCCCCTGGTCGGTGAATCTGGGGGAGATCAGGTTGTCCCATGCATGGCGGCCCAGGCGCACGCGTCATGCAGCCTCCTGTGCTTTCCTTGGCCCCATGTCCTGCCCATCCTGGCCCTCCTCCACATCCTCCTTGTCAGAGGAGGCTTGGCGTTTCTCTTCTTCCTCCGCCAGCATGTCCACCCTCTGTTGTGCGATGTTGTAGAGGACGCAGCAGTCCCCCAGGATGTGGGAGATCCTCCCAGGGTTATACTGAAGGGCCCTACCAGAGTGATCCAGAAACCTGAACTGCGCCTTCTGGACGCTGATGCGCCTCATGGTGATGCCCCTGGAAGCTGCATGGGCATCATTGTAACTGTTCTCTGCGTTGGTCTGGGGCTTCCGGATAAGCGTCGTTAGCCATGACAGCAGCGGATAACTTCTATCTCCCAAGAGCCAACCCTTTGCCTGAGGGAACACCTCAAAGCTGTCAGGCACTGACCAGTGTGCCAGGCCGAAAATGCTGTGCACATTGCCTGGATACTGGGTGCAGATATGCATCCAGTGATCATACACCAGCTGCACATTCATTCGTTGGAACCCCCTCATGCGCTGGTGCTGATAGGAGTACATGTGTTCCGTCAATCATCTCCTGAACCTGGGCGTGCCTGCGATGGTGGCGAATCCCGATGCCCAGGCAGCCTGGTGGGCTCAGCACATTGAAGTTGATATATTGTGCCACCCGGGCATATAGGGCATCAGTGATTGCACGGATGCACCTGTGAATGGAAGTCTGTGAGATCCAAGACGGGTCCCCACTCGACATCTGAAGGCTGCTGTGACATAAAAGTTCAGGGCGACGTCACCTTGCTGGCCACCGGGAGGCGGGTGTCCTCCCCCATGCCCTTGCTGTTCCAGCTGCTCCATCATCCGGCAGAGATGTCGCACAGTCTCTCTGCTCATCTGTAGACATCGGCGACATGGTCGGTCCGGCAGGTCGTCAAAGGACGGCGCTGCCAACATGGAGCCTGATGTGGCGCCTCCTTCCCACCTCCTCTACACCATGTTAGATGGACAGCTCTCCAGCATCACTGACAGGCTCCTGTTCTGCAGGGTCTTCCCTGAGCAGCTCCTGTTTGTGCAGCCTCATTAAGTCCTCAAGCGTCGCCGCTGCCAGGCATATGCCAAACATTCCTGGCTGGGCTCAGAAATCCATTGTCTGCAGGGGCAAAGGGCAGGCATGTTAGCGTAGTGAGTACTCTCATGCCTATACAGGTCTAGCGGGCTACATGGTGGGCCTGGCCTGCACTGCAGCCCCTGCCCTGCATGGCCCCCTCCCCCTTGCCACTCCCACACCCATCTCCGGCCATCCCCCCCCCCCCCCCCCCCCCCCCCCCGACGCTCTGCCTTCCGCACTGTGCCCTTGACACTGGGGGGGCTTCTAACCCCACAACCTGTCCCTGCCATTAGGGGTACTGGTGACTAGCGCTACCTATGCCAGCGATATGCTCTGTGGCCCCTGTCCTGCACCCTCCTTTGGGTTCTATCATGGATGCCCTCCTTGGTTGGCCATGTGCTACACCGGCAGCAGTTTGGCATCTGATTGTGGGGTGCGTGGGGGGGCCACCATGGGTCACCGACTGGCGCATGCTTGATGGCATGTGTGCAGGCAGGGCCCATGGATGGGACTGGGTGAGAGGGGTTGTCACCCATTTGAACCGTAGCTGCGGTTTGCCATGGGTCCTCTTTACGACATACAGGTTGTGCCTACCTGTCCGGGAGAAGGATGGATGGCAGCAGGGGCACAGTGGGAAGACCAGGTGATGGCTGGTGGACCTGCAGAGTGGGCTAGCTGATCGTGCCACTAATGCAGCATCCGCCCTGAGACGGGCAATGTGCTAAGATGGTGACAAAGGTGACGGTGCATGCGTCCGCTGTTCGGGGTGCGCTCTGCTCTCCCCCTGCACTCCCTGCAGTGGGGCAGTGCCTCGGATGGGTGCACTGAGTGCCAGCGCCTGGTGGGCAACTGGCTGTGCTGGACCACGCCCGTCCCATTGATGGATGGGCTGGAGTCTGGGGGTTCTGAGGAGGTGGTCTGGAGGCAGGGCATCCAAGCGACCGGTGGCGTTCTTGACATTTACTGGTCACAGTGGGCAGTCAGCGGAGTGCGCAGCCAGATGGCTGCCTCACATGCCATGATAATAAAAGTCCGTGCCCGGACACCCTGGTCCTGGGGAGACAACCCAAAACCACAGCCGATCTCCTGCCCACCCCCCCACTACTCCCCTCAGCCCTGGCAGATATCCCCAGCCAGTGTTACAGCTGTCAGCCCACTGCTGTGCCGTTGTACAATTTTCTTACTTACTCTCAATCCCTCAGCAGCCACGATGCCGGGTCCCCTTTTTGAAATACCACAAGTGAACCGCGCCAGCGTCACTTCCGCCTGGCGGAGGTGGAGTATCGCGGGAGGGTGGAGTCTAACGGGGCGAGCCCATTAACGATACGTTAACGAATGCTACAATACGTTTTGCATGCCCATGCCAGCGGAGGGCGCGGAACACATTCACGCCATCATCGAGGCACCGGAGCATGGCGTGACCTTGATTTCTGGCTGACACTCAATTCCCCCCCCCCCCCCCCCCCCCCGATCGTGATTTGTGATTCTGGCGTCGCTGGATGAGAATCCCGCCCAGCACATCCTTAGTATTGTACCTAAGTGTCAGCCAAGATTGATGTGCACAGGTCCTGGCACTGGATTTGAACCCATTAATCTAGAAGCTCAAAGGACAACCTATTCAATATATGAAAATATAGATGACAAGCCCAATTAGACAGGACCAATGCGGAACTAGCAGTGTGGAAGGGAATGGCCTCTCTATTGCATACTCTCCATAATTCTCTGATTGTGTGGGCTGGCTTGTATTGCATAATGATGTTGTGGTACGAGGCTGTGCTGCTGGGTTTAATACTTCGGATTTGTATGTTGCGGCAGATGGCACACATTATATATTCTCTCCAACTGGAAGAAGAGAAATTTTTTGTTGACAGTCTCCGTTTATGATGCTTGGCGACCAAAGCTCAGGAGTCTGAGAGTTTGCTTCATTTTCTCTCCTTGTTCCCGCTGTTGTGACCAGTCAGCTAAGTTTATGGCATGAAATGAAAATGAAAATCGCTTATTGTCACAAGTCGGCTTCAATGAAGTTACTTCAAAAGCCCCTAGTCGCCACATTCCGGCGCCTGTTCGGGGAGGCTGACACGGGTTTGAACCGTGTAGTGAGGCAGTGGGGAAGGTAACACTGACAAAGGAGAGTACTTGCAGGCATGGAGATGAGTTGAAGTGTGTATACTTCAACGCAAGAAGCATTAGGAATAAAGTGGGTGAACTTAAGGCATGGATCGGTACTTGGGACTACGATATGGTGGCCATCACGGAAACTTGGATAGAAGAGGGGCAGAAATGGTTGTTGGAGGTTCCTGGTTAGATGTTTCAATGAGATTAGGGAGGGTGGTAAAAGAGGTGGTGGGTTGCATTATTAATTAGAGATAGTATAACAGCTGCAGAAAGGCAGTTCGAGGAGGATCTGTTTACTGAGGTAGTATGGGTTGAAGTCAGAAATAGGAAAGGAGCAGGCACCTTGTTGGGAGTTTTCTATAGGCCCCCTAATAGCAGCCGAGATGTGGAGGAACAAATTGGGAAACAGATTTTGGAAAGGTACAGAAGTCACAGGGTAGTAGTCATGGGTGACTTCAACTTCTCAAACATTGAGTGGAAACTCTTTAGATCAAATAGTTTGGATGGGGTGGTGTTTGTGCAGTGTGTCCAGGAAGCTTTTCTAATACAGTATGTAGGTTGTCCGACCAGAAGGGAGGCCATATTGGATTTGGTACTTGGTAATGAAGCAGGGCAAGTGATAGATTTATTAGTGGGGGAGCATTTTGGAGATAGTGACCACAATTCTGTGGCTTTCACTTTAGTAATGGAGAGGGATAGGTGCGTGGAAAAGGGCAAGGTTTACAATTGGGGGAAGGGTAAATACGATGCTGTCAGACAAGAGCTGAAGTGCGTAAGTTGGGAACAGATGCAGTCAGGGAAGGACATAATTGAAATGTGGAACTTGTTCAAGAAACAGATACTACGTGTCCTTGATATGTATGTCCCTGTCAGGCAGGGAAGAAATGGTCGAGTGAGGGAACCATGGTTGACAAGAGAGGTTGAATGTCTTGTTAAGAGGAAGAAGGATACTTATGTACGGCTGAGGAAACAAGATTCAGGCAGCGCTTGAGGATACAAGATAGCCAGGAGGGAACTGAAGAAAGGGATTAGGAGAGCCAAGAGAGGGCATGATAAATCTTTGACGGGTAGAATCAAGGAAAACCCCAAGGCCTTTTACACATATGTGAGAAATATGAGAATGACTAGAGCGAGGGTGGGTCCGATCAAGGACAGTAGCGGGAGATTGTGTATTGATTCAGAAGAGATAGGAGAGGTCTTGAACGAGTACTTTTCTTCAGAATTTATGAATGAGTGGGGCCATATTGTTGGAGAAGACAGTGTGAAACAGACTGGTAAGCTCGAGGAGATACTTGTTAGGAAGGAAGATGTGTTGGGCATTTTGAAAAACTTGAAGATAGACAGGTCCCCCGAGCCTGATGGGATGTATCCAAGGATTCTACGTGAAGCAAGAAATGAAATTGCAGAGCCATTGGCAATGATCTTTTCATCCTCACTGTCAACAGGGGTGGTACCAGAGGATTGGAGTGTGGCAAATGTTATGTCCCTGTTCAAAAAAGGGACTAGGGATAACCCTGGGAATTACAGGCCAGTTAGTCTTACTTCGGTGGTAGGCAAAGTAATGGAAAGGGTACTGAGGGATAGGATTTCTGAGCATCTGGAAAGATTGCTTGATTAGGGATAGTCAGCACGGATTTGTGGGGGTAGGTCTTGCATCACAAGTCTTATTGAATTCTTTGAGGAGGTGACGAAGCACGTGAATGAAGGTAAAGCAGTGGATGTGGTGTGCATGGATTTTAGTAAGGCATTTGATAAGGCTCCCCATGGTAGGCTTATGCAGAAAGTAAGGAGGCATAGGATAGTGGGAAATTTGGCCATTTGGATAATGATCTGGCTAACCGATAGAAGTCAGAGAGTGGTGGTGGATGGCAAATGTTCAGCCTGGACCCAGTTACCAGTGGCGTACCACAGGGATCAATTCTGGGTCCTCTGCTGTTTGTGATTTTCATTAATAACTTGGATGAGGGAGTTGAAGGGTGGGTCAGTAAATTTGCAGGCGATACGAAGACTGGAGGAGTTGTGGATAGTGAGGAGGGCTGTTGTCGGCCGCAACGAGACATAGAAAGGATGCAGAGCTGGGCTGAGAAGTGGCAGATGGAGTTTAACCCTGAAAAGTGTGAGGTTGTGGTTGTCCATTTTGGAAGGACAAATATGAATGCGGAATGCAGGGTTAACGGTAGGTTCTTGGCAATGTGGAGGAGCAGAGAGATCTTGGGGTCTATGTTCATAGATCTTTGAAAGTTGCCACTCAAGTGGATAGAGCTGTGAAGAAGGCCTATGGTGTGCTAGCGTTCATTAGCAGAGGGATTGAATTTAGGATCCGTGAGGTGATGATGCAGCGGTATAAAACCTTGGTAAGGCCACATTTGGAGTACTGTGTGCAGTTCTGGTCGCCTCATTTTAGGAAGGATGTGGAAGCTTTGGAAAAGGTGCAAAAGAGATTTACCTGGATGTTGCCTGGAATGGAGAGTAGGTCTTACGAGGAAAGGTTGAGTGTGCTCGGCCTTTTTACATTAGAATGGAGAAGGCTCAGGGGCGACTTAATAGAGGTTTATAAAATGATCAGGGGAATAGATAGACAGTCAGAGACTTTTTCCTCGGGTGGAACAAACCATTACAAGGGGACATAAATTTAAGATGAATGGTGGAAGATATAGGGGGATGTCAGAGGTTCTTTACCGAGAGAGTAGTGGGGGCATGGGATGCACTGCCTGTGGAAGTAGTTGAGTCGGAAACATTAGGGATCTTCAAGCGGCTATTGGATAGGTACATGGATTACGGTAGAATGATGGGGTGTAGATTAATCTAGGACAAACGTTTGGCACAACATTGTGGGCTGAAGGGCTTGTTCTGTGCTGTATTTCTCTATGTTCTATCTATGTTCAAAACCTACTGGAGTTTTTTGAGAATGTAACTAATTTAATAGGTAAGGGAGAACCAGTGGACGTGATGTATTTGGATTTTCGGAAAGCTTTTGATAAAGTTCCACACACAAAGTTAGCATACAAAATTAAAGTGCACAGGATTGGTTAATGTATTGGCATGGATTGAGAATTGGTTAATAGGTAGAAAATGGAGAGCAGGAGTAAATCTGTCTTTTTTGGAGTGGCAGGACTAGTGGGGCACCAAAATGTTCAGTGTTTGGACCCCAGCTATTCACAATACATATCAATGATTTGGATGAAGGAACCAAAAGTATTTCCAAGTTTGCTGAAGACACAAAACTAGGTGAGAATGCGAGTGGTGAGGAGGACATAAGAGAATTCATGGTGATTTAAAGGGTTATGGAGAATGGGCAGGATGGTGGATCAGCCTTGATCACATTGAACGTGTTTCGACTCGGGAGACAAAATTGCTTACTCCTGCTCCTAGGTCATGTGTTCTAGAGAGAAGAAGTTCTGGCTGCTTTTCCAATCCAGCTCTTGGTCTGCAGCATTGTAGGTCGCAGATGAGGAATGTATCGTCCATGAGAGAATGGCAGAACAGACTTGAGGGGCCGATTGGCCTAATTCTGCTCCTATATATCTTGGCCGCGATTCTCTGGTCCGGCGCCAGAGTGCTCACTTGCTGTCATCCCCGCGCCCGCCCCGACGCCAAATGGCGCAGGGATCCAGGAGCCGGCATGGAAGAAAAGAGGTCCACAGCCAGAGAGGCTGGCCCGCTGATCAGTGGGCCCGAATCGCGGGCCAGGCCACTATGGAGGTGTCCCCGGGGATGGACCCCTCCTCCCCCCACCCACTGGCCACCCCCGGACCCTTCAACCCCGGGGTCCCGCCAGCCCAGAGCATGTTAGAATGGCGCCGGTGAGACTCGGATTTTTTCGGATGTCTGCTCGGCCCATCTGGGCCGGAAAATCGCGGTGCTACCGGAAGATCACCGCTACGGCCGTTTGCGGCGATTCTCCATGCCGCCCGGCGCCATTTGCGCATGGCCGTTTTCACAGAGAATCCCGCCCCTTATATTTGTCTCTATCTGGTTGGTATATCCATACAATATTGCCTCCTGTCACCATTCTCTGTTTTTGATAAGGATATCTATGACACCCTTTCATACATAGAAGCTCTGAGATATTCCAAGAGAAAAATACCAAAACAACTAGAGTCAAATTAATACTGAAAGCAGAAAGTTCAGAACGTTCATGTCAAAAATGTTATTTTATATCTTTCTAATTTTGAAAGAATTGATGTACCATCAATCTGACATGAGTCGTAGAGAGGATCCAAATATTAGGCTTTAATAAGCTAGATGTGAGCCCTGCAGTGGTCATACAAGGAAAGGCCGACTGCCGGCTGGTACGAGCTTTTATAACCATCCTCTCGGCCAATCAGCGGGGAGTCACATGACTAGCCACAGCCAATTGGCAGAGAGGCACATGACTTGCCTGGGCCAATGGGCAGTGGGACTGCTGTACCAATGGCAGCCTGGTTCTAAGGTAATGTGATCTCCCTACCCATACTACTACATATATCCATACAATATTGCCTCCTGTCACCATTCTCTGTTTTTGATAAGGATATCTATGACACCCTTTCATACATAGAAGCTCTGAGATATTCCAAGAGAAAAATACCAAAATAACTAGAGTCAAATTAATACTGAAAGCAGAAAATTCAGAACGTTCATGTCAAAAATGTTATTTTATATATTTCTAATTTTGAAAGAAATGGTCTCAATTTTATTGATCAGTCTGAGTAACACGTGTTTCATGAGTTTGACCTTTCTGATGTCAATCACCTCACGCAGCCCCAATGACCATTGATGACTTCCAGTTCAATGAAGTGCCTCACTTGCATGCTAAGCCATTTCTTTACTTCCCTGACTTCTCAAACATAACCCTTCAACCCATTCCGAATTAAAAATCTGTCTATCTCCTCCTTAACTTAACCTTAAAGTCTGACATCCACTGCACTCCACAGATTCACAACCTTTTGAGAGAAGTAATTTTTTCTCATCCCTGTTTTAATTCTGCTACCCCTTATCCTAAAACTATGGCCTATCATTCTAGATTGCCCCACCAGAGGAAGCATTCGCTCTACATCTACTTTGTCAAGGGAGAGAGGGGGAGGACTCTCTTGGACTGTTGGAATTGAAGACTTACCCTTTCCTCATGAAACCTGGAGATGAACATCTGGTCTTATAAAGAGATGTGAAAAACTTATTTGGCACGTACCAAACCTCTTCTGTTCAGTTTCAACAAGGCAGAGCGACTTTCCTCATAAAGGCCAGAGTTAAATTGTACTCGGGGTCCAAAATCACTATCAGAGATAAGGAAGACCCCATTTGCTAGCTGACACGTTGACTGCAGACTTCCCACCGCTGCCCCCACACAAACCCTGTGACACCGCCCCCTTCAATTAAGAAGCCTATGTAAAAAATTACAATCGGCAGCTTCTGCTCAGCTCCAGGGCAGTTTAGTAACCTGGACTATTTTAACTGCCCACCAGCTTGTTTTCCACAAGGAGAATAGGATTAATTTACAATCCATCCACCTTCATCTTAAACCTGTGAAGATTTTGCTCTGAAGTTGACACATGTTCTGTGACAAATCGTTATTTTCTTTTGTATAATTCACCCCCCCCCCCCCCACCCCACAGTGAGATTGTATCACTGGATGCAATCAAGATTTTGTTACCCACCAGAGAGGCGGGTAGGCCCTTGACAGGAGCCCATGGAAGATTGTTGCAACTTCTTTCATCGTTACAGTTGATGGAACGGTGAGGGTTATTCCAGGTCAGTCGTGAATAGTTCAGATTTCTGATCATTTCAGCTTTCGGATACCACTTACAAAAGCCAAGGTTAGCTATGATCTAAAGTAAATAAAATGACTAGAATGATGTCTCACTGAATAATGAATGCAGGCTACTGATAATAAGTTCCTTTTTGACATATTCACCACAGAAACCTTCAGGTAAACTGTTCAGACAAACAACTAGACTTCCTGCACTTAAGGTCGATGACGTAAAAAAACAAGTGTGGTTGTTGAGTGCGTTTGGTGTTCAAATTTGAGGCTAAAGGATACTCAACCTATCTTCTCAATTCTGTTTTTTGTTACTTCATAGCATCTTTGCAGGCGTTCATCAGATATTGGCAAGGACAAAACTATGAAGTGTATACGAACAAAAATCTTCAACGATATAAATCGCAAAACAAAGTATGAAGTTTATAGTTGAGAATGTGAACAGTTTGGGTTCCCTTATCTGAGGAAAGATATACTGTACTGATATTGGAAGCAGTCCAGAGAAGGTTCACAAGGTTGATCACAGTTACGGAGGGATTCCCGATGTTGAGAGGTTGAGCCTGTGCTCATTAGAGTTTAGAAAAATGAGAGCTTACCTTATTGAGAATATAGGATCTCAGGGGGCTTGACAGAGTAGATGCTGAGAGGTGGTTTCCCCTCATGGGGGAGTCTATGACCAGAGGGTATAATCTCAGAGTAAGGGGTCAACCGTTAAATACAGGGATGAGGAGGAATTTATTTAGATTTAGATTTATTGTTACATGTACTGAAGTACAGCGAAAAGTATTGCTCTGCATATAGTCCAGGCAGGTCATTCATGCATGAAAAAAACATAGGACATACGATAAATACACAATGTAAATGTATAGACATAGACATCAGGTGAAGCATACGGAGTATAGTGCTACAACAGTAGAGAAGATGCGTCGAGATATCAGTTCAGTCCATAAGAGGGTCATTCAGGAGCCTGGTAACAGCGGGGAAGAAACTTTATTTGAATCTGTTAGTGCGTACTCTCAGACATTTGTATCTTCTGCCCGATGGAAGAGGTTGGAAGAGTGAATAACCAAGGTGAGAGGGGTCTTTGATTATGGTGCCTGCTTTATCAAGACAGCGGGAGGTGTAGACAGAGTCAATGGATGGGAGGCGGGTGCGCGTGATGGACTGGGCTGTGTTCACAACTGTAGTTTCTTTCGGTCTTAGGCTGAGCAGTTGCTATACCAGGCTGTGATGCAGCCATATAGGATGCTTTCTTTGGTGCATCTGTAAAAATTGGTAAGAATCAATGTGGACATGCTGAATTTCCTTAATTTCCTGAGGACAGTTAGACCCTGTTGCGCTTTTTTGATCGTAGTGTTGACAAGGATGGACCAGTTCAGATAGTTGGTGATGTGCACACATAGGAATTATAAACTGTCATCCATCTCCACCTCAGCAGATAGGGGTGTGTACGACACTTCGCTTCCTGAAGTTGATGACCAGCTCCTTAGTTTTGTTGACATCTCAAAGGGATGAGATTGTTGTCAGATAATGTCTTCTCGGGGCTAGTGAATCTGTGGAATTCTTTACTGCAGAGGATTGTAGAAATGGGTTGTTAAATATGTTCAAGTTTGAGCTTGACAGATTTTTAATTAATCAATGAATCAAGGGTTATGGGGATAAAGCAGGCAAGTAGACTTGAGAATTATTACATCAGATCAGTCATGATCTCGTTGAATGGTGGAGCAGACTCAAGGGGCTGAATGGCCAACTTCGGCTCCTATATCTTATGGTCTAATGTATTTGTCATAATAATTTTGGTCAGATCCAGGAAAGAGAAGGCTGAAGGGTGACCCAGTAGAAATCTTTAAAGTTATGAATAGTTCTTAGAGGGGCTGATAGAGGAAATATTGCTATTTGTGGGGGCGGTCAAAATTAAGGCTTAGAACTATGTGATAAAAATGAAAGGCTTGCATTTAAATTATGCTTTTCATGACCAGCAGGTGTCACAAAGTGCTTTACAACCAATGGAAAACTTTCAAAGTGCAGTCACTATTATAACACAGCAGATGGGACTGCCAATTTGAACACAGCAAGTTTCCAGAAATAACAATGTGATAAAGACCAGATAATTTGGATTGTATGATATTGATTGAAGGAGAGGTCCCCTGCTGTTCTTAAAAATAATGCCAAGACTTTTCTTACATCTGTTTATTACATCTGTTAAGAACCCCGCTGACATTACCTGCGGAAGTGTCTCAAAGCACTGATGGATAACCTGAAACACTGGCTCTTAGTCGTGTATTTTTATTTTGGAATAATGTGAGGAAAAATGGACAACACAGTGAGGAACCAGTGCTGTCATTGTGTAAACAATTAATAAAGAATATTTATTAAAGTAAAGGAAAAACACACAACAAAAAACTAATATACACTCTGACACTTAAGTATATGAATGACTAAACATATTGGGCGTGATTCTCCGCTGCCCACGACGGGTCGGAGAATAGCAGGAGGGCCTTCCCGACAATTTTCACGGCCACCCGCTATTCTCCCCCCCCCCCCCCTCCGGCCGCCCCCCGAAACGAATCGCTGCTCGCTGCTTTTTACGGCGAACAGCGATTCTCCGCAGGCCGATGACCGCGGAGTTTACGGCCGTTTTCACGGCCGCGATCACACCTGCTTTCAGCGTTCGTGAAAACAGCCGCAAAGTGCCCGTCCCGGACAACCATGGCACCGATTGGCACGGCCGCGCACTATTTGTTCTTCCGCCGCCCCGCAGGATCAGTCCGCGGGGCGGCTGAGGGGCATGACGGCCTGCGCATGCGCGGGTTTGACGCGTCTGCGTGATGATGTCATCCGCGCATGCGCGGGTTGGAGCCGTCCAACCCGCGCATGCGCGGCTGACGTCATCGTGCGTGTCAGCCGGCGTGACGCTTGGCGCGCGGACTTAGCGACGTTCGCTAAGCCCGCAATGCTGTGCTTCACGGGGCCCCGCTGCTAGCCCCGCCCGGGGTGGAGAATCGGGTCCTGGGAGGGGGCGCGGAGGCTGCCGTGAAAGACGGCCAGTTTCACGGCAGCCTTTACGACTCGCCGCATTTGCGGAGAATAAGGTTCTGCGTTTGATAAGGTTCCCCACGGTAGGCTATTGCAGAAAATAAGGAAGTATGGAATTGAAGGTGATTTAGCGGTTTGGATCAGTAATTGGCTAGCTGAAAGAAGACAGAGGGTGGTGGTTGATGGCAAATGTTCATCCTGGAGTTCAGTTACTAGTGGTGTACCGCAAGGATCTGTTTTGGGGCCACTGCTGTTTGTAATTTTTATAAATGACCTGGAAGAGGGTGTAGAAGGATGGGTTAGTAAATTTGCAGATGACACGAAGGTCGGTGGAGTTGTGGATAGTGCTGAAGGATGTTATAGGATACAGAGGGATATAGATAAGCTGCAGAGCTGGGCTGAGAGGTGGCAGATGGAGTTTAATGCGGAAAAGTGTGAGGTGGTTCACTTTGGAAGGAGTAACAGGAATGCAGAGTACTGGGCTAATGGCAAGATTCTTGGTAGTGTAGATGAACAGAGAGATCTCGGCATCCAGGTACATAAATCCCTGAAAGTTGCCACCCAGGTTAATAGGGCTGTTAAGAAGGCATATGGTGTGCTAGCCTTTATAAGCAGGGGGATTGAGTTTCGGAACCACAAGGTCATGCTGCAGCTGTACATAACTCTGGTGCGGCCACACCTGGAGTACTGCGTGCAGTTCTGGTCACCACATTATAGGAAGGATGTGGAAGCTTTGGAAAGGGTTCAGAGGAGATTTACTAGGATGTTGCCTGGTATGGAGGGAAGGTCTTACGAGGAAAGGCTCAGGGAATTGAGGTTGTTTTCGTTAGAGAGGAGAAGGCTGAGAGGTGACTTAATAGAGACATATAAGATAGTCAGAGGGTTAGATAGGGTGGACAGTGAGAGTCTTTTTCCTCGGATGGTGATGACCAACACGAGGGGACATAGCTTTAAATTGAGGGGTGAGAGATATAGGACAGATGTCAGAGGCAGTTTCTTTACTCAGAGAGTAGTAGGGGTGTGGAACGCCCTGCCTGCAATAGTAGTAGACTCGCCAACTTTAAGGGTATTTAAGTGGTCACTGGATAGACATATGGATGAAAATGGAATAGTGTAGGTCAGATAGGCTTCAGATGGTTTCACAGGTCGGCGCAACATCGAGGGCCGAAGGGCCCGTACTGCGCTGTAGTGTTCTATGTTCTATGTTCTAGAATCACGCCCATTGTTTTATCTGAAGTTACCTCTTGTTCGCAAAACACACCCAAGTTCACTGAACTCAGTGAGAAACCCCTTAGTGCCAAGCAACATCCAAGTTTGTAACTCTATGGGTCAAATCCAGTTAATAGTTACTACACAATACCGCTGAGGTGACCAAGTCCGGGAAAACATCTCTTCTGGTTCAGTGAAGGCACAAAACTGTGTTTCTTAGAACATAGAACGTAGAACAGTACAGCACAGAACAGGCCCTTCGGCCCTCGATGTTGTGCCGAGCCATGATCACCCTACTCAAACCCACGCTATACCCGTAACCCAACAACCCCCCCCCCCTTAACCTTACTTTTTAGGACACTATGGGCAATTTATCATGGCCAATCCACCTAACCCGCACATCTTTGGACTGTGGGAGGAAACCGGAGCACCCGGAGGAATCCCACGCACACACGGGGAGGACGTGCAGACTCCGCACAGACAGTGACCCAGCCGGGAATCGAACCTGGGACCCTGGAGCTGTGAAGCATTTATGCTAACCACCATGCTACCGCGCTGCCCCTTAGAGGATAATATCTGCAATCTGTGTGACTCTAAATGTTACATGAAACAGGCCTCTATGGCTTTGATCACAGATGGAGCTGGCCTCTCTGACTGTTGGATGGAGAACTAGCCTCCTCCCCCCATGATGGTGCTAGCAGTTATACTGATTTGTCTCTTTGATATTCCGCTCTGTCGATGCTGCTGTCTACCTCACTCAGATTCCTTGCCTTTAGAAGTTCTCATTTGTATAGCCCCACTAAACTCTGGAAAGCAATGTTTCTTATATGGCCTTTTTCACCTCAATGTCTCTAGACTCCTGCTAATCTTGTTACTTTTCTGTTATTTTATGTTCATCAAAAGGTCACTGTTAATCTAATTGATTTCCCACATTCCTCACTAATCTCTTACAATTGAGAGGGTAAAAGTGGGGGGGTGGGGGCAATTTTTAATCTGGGCCCATGAAAACCTGACTTGCGCATTTTTGCTGCTCACAAAAATGCATACACCCGGCACGTGTGTGACTTTAACGAGGGGTTTTTGTCTTTTTGACATTTCAACATTTCAGCATTCAATATTTATTACTTAAAGAGTCTACAAACAAATGTTGATTCCATCATAGATATAAAAGTGGTGAATGTCATACCTCTGGCATCAAACTTTGTGTAAAAAGAAATCAGTAGACCAACAAATCACAGATGCAGAAAGGAAAGGAAAGCTCACACTGATGTTCTTGACCTTGAAATAAACTTCCTCTCCAGCAGAGGAATCAAGCTTCCAATCTGGAGAAACGCCCAACAGGAAAATCAAAATTGGCCTCAACATGTGTCTGATGAGGCAACGTCCCACAGGAAGTGACCTTAAGGGGACAAGCTAAGTCAAACAGCTAATTATCAAGTGCCAGACACTGGAGTCCATACTATCTATGAGCAATGCCTCAGGACAGTGGCTAAATTAAAAATTTATACAGAGGCACAAACTAAAACCAGTCTTATTTCCATAATTTATTTGCCCTGCCACTATTAACACGCGGTGTATGCTCAACATGATCGTTCTAATGAGTGTTTTGTTTATTCAGTTGCTGTCAACATCTACCAAAAGAGATAAGGATTTTAGTGGGTGGAACTCCTATCCTTGGGGTGGAGAAGGGAAGTCAAGGAACCACAGAGAGCCGGTTAATTATAGTTGTCTAAAGCAGCTGTTTTGACAATCAGAAATAATGCCAGCACTTTAATGAAATTGTGCGTTTTACCCCATCATGAGGAACAACAGCTGAAGGGAAAATAACATCGGCCGTGCAGATTTGCCATTTCTTTCACAGATTTTGTACTCCCGAATTGAAATTTAATGCCTTGGGTGTGCTATTTTTAGTGCAACAGTCACACATGTTCATGCCTTGCACTATATTGAAGTCCATTTATTGAAATATGTGAAAGTCTGTTTTAAACCAGCACCAACAGAACTGTAAATGAGTGTATTAGACTGACATCAGGATATGACTAAACTTTGCGATCAAAGCGCAGGCAGTTTGGGTCTTGAAAACAACACCCACTAACTAGATTCCAGACCTCAACTGCTATCACAACAAGCACAAAGCAGCTTGGTTTCTAAGCTTAATTTTACAATATCATGGTCATCATTCCTTGATTTCATTACTCCAATCAATGCAACATTGACGCAAATTATCCCAAGGGCTTACGTCATGGTAAGGACACACAGAAGGTGCATGGGCCACTGAATGGTGCAAAATAGGAAATTGGTGGTTAGGTGTTATGGGAAGAAGGCAGGAGAATGGGGATGAGATACAGATCAGCCATGATTGAATTGCGCAACAGACGCGATGGGCCAAATGGCCTAATCCTGCTCCTGTGTCTTATGGTCTTATGCCGAAGTGACTTACATTTTGGGTGGGATTCTCCGGTCCCCCGGCCGCATGTTTCTCAGCGGCATGTCATTGGCTGGTGGTGGGATTCTATACTCCCGCCACTTATCAATGTGATTTCCCATTGACGCCACGCCACGCCACTGGGAAACCCGCAGGCGGGGATGTGCTGCCGGTGGGATAAATGAATCGCAACGGCCAGAGAATTCCAACCTTTAACTCTGAAGAAAGGGATCTGATCAAAGGTCACTCGTTTAAAAAATTAACTCTGTTACTTCTCTCTCCACGGACGCTGCCAGGTCTGCTGCGTATTTCCAGCGTTCTCTGTTTTCATTACATTGTAAATGTGCCGTTCTTGTACTTGTGGTTTTGTGCTGTATGTGGTTGTCCTTGATGGAAACAAGTGGAAAGTAACTGCCATGCTTTGCCTCCAAACACCACCTTCTGAAGTCAATGGGGATTCCTGGTCTCCTGCATTTAGTTCTCAATCTCTGCCGCGCAGGCTGAGTATTAATGGAACTGGTGGACCGACAACAGGGAGATTTATTGGCTTTGTAATGCATCCACTGATTGCTTCTAAATGAGCAAATTTGTTTGTTCCTCAGAACATGGTGCACAAGGTCGTTTACACCTCCAGGTAGCCCTAACCTTTGCTGCCATTAATAATTTGAAGGCTCAGTTTATTAATGAGAAACCTGTTCCCAGCAATAAAGCTAAGCAGTTGAGCAGTTGCGTCTTACTTCCATTCAATTGTAAAACAGAATTGGAGGGTCCCTGATTAACAATAGTTTTACAAAATGGCATGGACAGAGTAGAGTATGCAGACAAATGCTGATGAGCAAGGTTCATGAGCCAACTTTGATCTCATTCATTGTTGGGAGTTAGTTCTCGTGTAATAAAAACAGAAAATACTGGAAAACCTCAGCAGGTCTGGCAGCATCTATGATGAGAGAAACAGAGTTAACGGGCGCAATTTACCGGCTTTATTGCGCCCAACTTGGGGTCAGGACGAGGCCGTTGAATCTCTTGAGAGGCCTCGCGTCACTCAAAACATTTCACAAAATTTAACAGAATTTTGCAAGATGCCGTGAATTGAATCTTGCCCTCACTGGGCATGGTCCAGATTAGCATATTTAAATGAACCATTCGGCTAATTTAAATATATCTGCAACAGATTCTCCCGGGAACTAATGGCCGTGCCTGGGAGACCGCAGCAGGGCACAGTTTAATATTGGTCGACACAAATATGGACCAGTTATAACCAGGCCATTGGAGACTACAAGGTGGCCAGGCTTGAAGCAGGGTGGCACTGTGGTTCTCCACCTGGAACATGGGAACCTTGGCAATGCTAGCTTGGCACTTCCACCTGGGCACCATGGCACTGCCACCCTTGCATTGCCAGGGTTCCCGGGTGCCAGTCCAAAGCTGGAAGGGGCACTTCCAGGCTGGCTGCACCAAAGTTCACAGCTGCCAGGTTTCCCATGCCAGGGGTTGGGGCTGGGGTACCTTGCCCTTAATCAAGGTTTTTTTCACAGACGTGCCCCATTCTTATTCAATGCTTAACTCGAAAATAATGACAGTCACTGATGTTTGAAACTATAGTTCTTTTCTTAGAAAATATGAATATTTATTAATATGCTCAAAGCTAGTTGCGAAGCATTGATATTGAAATGATAATTAATAATTACATTATACTATTGCCAAAATGGCTGGGTTTGAATTGGATGGGATATGGGGCGAAATTCTCCGCCCCCCACGACGGGTGGGAGAATAGCGGGAGGGCCTTCCCGACATTTTTGCCGCCCTCCCGCTATTCTCCACCCCCCCCGCCGAAGTCCCGACCCGAATCGCTGCCGCCGTTTTTTTACGGCCGGCAGCGATTCACAGCTGTTAGATGGGCCGAAGTCCCAGCCCTTTCCGCCGTTTTCACGAACGGCAAACACACCTGGTCTTGCCGTTCGTAAAAACGGCGTCACCAACTCGCTTTTTATAACCATGGCACCGATTGGCACGGCCGTACCATGGCCGTGCCAAGGGTGCCATGGGCCCGCGATCGGTGGGCACCGATCGCGGGCAGCGGGCCCGATGCCCGCGCACTACTTGTCCTTCCGCCGCCCCGCAGTATCCATTCGCGGGGCGGCTGAGGGGCAACCCGGCCCGCGCATGCGCGGGTTTCGCGCAAAAACGCGATGACGTCACCCGCGCATGCGCGGGTTGGAGTCTTCCAAACTGCGCATGCGCGGCTGACGTCATATGATGCGTCAGCCGGCGCTAACTCCGGTAAGCGGGCTTAACGATTTTCGTTAAGCCCGTCTTGCCGGAGCCTACGGCGTCGGGCTGCTAGCCCCGACCGGGGACCAGAATCGGTCCCCCGTCAGGAAGGGGCGCGCTGCCGTAAAACCCGCCCGGGTTTTACGGCAGCTTTACGATTTCTCCCGTTTTGGGAGAATCTCGCGCATGATTTTTGAAAAATAAATCTCAAACTGGAATGCAACCCGTTCAAATCTGCTAACTTCCATCTTTAATGGCGGTGATAGGGGAGCAAGGGCAACCAACTTGCTCCCAGGGCGGGTTGCTCATTTAACAGATCAAAACCAAAAAGGAAACACAAGTGGGTTTCTCTGTCCCGCAGCACCAGATTTCTGGTGCGGCACACCATCGTGATTCTCCATTTCGCTGGCTGGTCAATGGAGTTTCTCATCGTGGGGCAGCCTCATGCTACCGGGAAACCCCCAGGCTGCCGGCAAAACGGAGAATCCCGACGGCGGAGAATCCAGCCCATCATCTTTTCCGGAGAATTACAGTCTCCCAACTAAAACCCCAACTAAGGAGGAGCTCGAGGACCCCCGAGGGGTTTGATAGATCTGGGCTGCCTTTGAAAAGGGCGCCCCGATCCACGAGCAGTCTTCCTGCACTGACAAGCTGAGCTTATCATTACAGCCATGGCCAAAAAAGGTCAAAGTGCCATAGAATAGCGGGGTGGCAGCTCCGAGAAACATCCCACTCAACACGCCCGAAACAGGACACTGTTTTTGTCCCATTAAATCACGCCCAACGTTTCAAGTTTGCGTAAATCTGTTTCAGAGCTGCTCTTCTTCAGAGCCACACAACCTGAAATGTGAGCTCTGTTTCTCTCTCCAAAGATGCTGCCAGACCTGCTGAATCTTTCCAGCATTTCGATTAGATTTAGATTGATTGCCACGTATACTGCGATAGAGTGAAGCGTATTGGGCGGAATTTTCCGCTCCCCACGTGGCGTGGGAGGGCCTCCCGACTTTTTTACGTCCCCCCTGGCGCCCCCGCGATTCTCCCCCACCGCCCCCCCCCCCTCGGAAAAATAACCGCTCGCCGTTTTTCACGGCGAACGGCGATTCTCCGAGCCCGATGGGCCGAGCGGCCGGCCCTTCATGCCTGTTTCACCACAGCAGCAAACACACCTGGTCGCTGCATTCGTGAAACGGGCGCCGGATGCCCATTTGGGGCATCCAGGAGCCCGATTGGGACGGGAGCACCGCGACTGTGCTCCGGAGGGGACAGGCCCGTGATCGGTGCCCACCGATCGTCGGGCCTGCGTCCAAAACGGACGCACTCTTTCCCCTCCACCGCCCGGCAAGATCAAGCAGCCATGTCATCCGGGCAGCGGTGGAAAAGACGGCACCGCTGGTTCGCGTCGTCTGCGCGCTGATGTCATCCGCGCATGCGCGGGTTCCTGCGCACGCGCGGATGACATCCGCGAAGCGCCATTCGGGCATAATTTCTGGCGGCCGAGGTAACGGCCGGGAACGACGGGGGCCCGCTCCTAGCCCCCCGGGTGGGGATGAATTAGGTGCGGGGAGCGGACTCCGAGGCCATCGTGAACCTCGGCCGAGTTCACGACGGCCTCCACGATTTTGGCCACCAGCGGAGAATTCCGCCCATTGTTCTGCGGACAGTCCGAATAGATCTTTCTATACATGAAAAACTTAGGACATCCGATAAATACACGATGTAAATACACAGGCATAGACATCGGGTGAAGCATTAGAAGAATAGAAGAATAGAGAGGTCAGATCAGTCCTTAAGAGGACCATTCAGGAGCCTGGTAATGGAGGTGGGGGGGAAGAAGCTGTTTTTGAATCTGTTAGTGCGTGTTCTTAGGGCCCGATGGAAGAGGATGGAAGAGGAGAGAATAACCCGGGTTGGAGGGGTCTTTGATTTCTGTTTTTGTTTCAGATTTCCAGCATCTGCTGTATTTTGCTCAGTTGGCTGGACAGCTGATTTATGATGCCGAGTGAGGCCAACAGTGTGGATTCAATTCCCGTACTGCCTGAGGTTATTCATGAAATCCTGCTGTTTCAACCTTGCCTGAGGTGTGGTGACCCTCAGGTTAAACCACCACCAGCCAGCTCTCCCCCTCAAAGGGAAAAGCAGCCTATGGTCATCTGGGACCATGGCAGCTTTACTTGACACATTGTTGGTGTAAATTAAGCCTTGAGAGAGCACAATTCATTTGTTTGGATAAGAAACACCTTGGTGGGAAAATGCATTAGGATGTAGTGATTGAGGAGGAAAAACTGCTGGAAAATCCCACCCTGTACATCAGAGAGGCATTTAACAGATAACCAGTCGATTTATCATAAGGCCAACAGTCCATGACTGGTTTTAAATAGGCTGGATTTAACAAACAGCAGAAGAGCAGATGGGGCATTCAGCCCTTCAAGGTTGTTGAACCATTCAATACAACATGATGGACCTGTATCAACTCAATTAACCCACCCCTGCTTTACATACCTTAATCTTTTCTGCTAACAACATTTCAGCTTTTTTTTGTTAAATTAACCTCTCCGGAATTAACTTTCAGAGGGGAGGTTTCTATTACCCTTTTGTGCTTCATGGCATCACCACTGAAAAGCTTAGCTCTAATTTTTGGGTTGTGGCCCATTGCGCTGGGCTCCGTCACTAAAGGAAACTATTCATCTTTGTCTTATCGAATTCTTTAATCACCTTATGCATCTAACTGAGATCATCCTTTAACCTCCAATATACAAGTGAATTTACGCTGGTCGAAGCAACATGTCCTCATAATATATCCTAAGCTTTTAGCTCCAGTGTCATTCTGGTGAACCACCCCTCTGTGGTGTATGTATTCTTCCTGAGTTGTGGTGCCCGGAACTGAATGCAGTATTCATGGTGTGCCGGCTGTGGCTCAGCCGGTAGTGCACACACCTCTGAGTTGGAAGGATCTAGGCTTAATTCTCACTCCAGGGCTTCAGTCCCAAAATCAAGGCTGGCACATTCAATGCAGTGCTAAGGGAGTGCTGCACTGTCAGAGGTACCGGCTGGGATTCTCCGAAATCCCAACCAAGTGTTGACGCTGGCGTCAAAACCGGCGCAAGCGATGCCGGCGTCACTGGGCCTCCAGGCCCAGTCATTCTCTCCTTCCTCAGGGGCTAGAACGGCGCCGGAGTGCTTTGCGCTGCTCCAGCACCGAAAGCAGGCTCTACATGGCCGGCGCAGGTCTGCGCATGCGTGCCACGGCCATCTCCGCGCCGGCCCCCGGGCAACATGATGGAGCTCTGCAGGGGCCCGGCGCAGAGGAACATAGCCTCCCCCACGGAATGAGCGCGTCCGCCAATCAGTAGCCTCCGATTGTGGGCCTGGCCACCGTGGAGGCCCCCCTGGTGTCGGCTCCTCCTGGCCCCCCCCCCCCCACCAGGACGGCCCCCGCAGCCAGAACCCCGAGGCCCCACCAGGTAGGATCATATGTAAACCACGGCGGCGGGACTCAGTCGAACACGGCGGGCACTCGGCCTGTCGAGCGCGGAGAATCGCCGCGGGTGCCACTTTCAATGGCCCCCGACCGGCGCCACGGCAACCGTGCCAGCACGATTGGCGCCGAGTCTCCAGTCGGCGGAGAATCGGCGGTCCGGCATCGGAGCAGCGTGGTGGGATTCACGCGCCCCCTAGCGATTCTCCGATTTGGCGCGGATTCAGAGAATCCCACCCACCATCTTTCAGGCAAGACATTAAACCGAGGCCGCAAAGGTCTTCTTGGGTAGATGTTAAGGTGCCACGTCATTATGTCGCTGAAGAGCAGCAGAGTTATCCCTGGTCTCCTGACTAATATTTCAAACGTAGCCGAACAGATTGTTGGTCATTATTGCATCGCTGTTTGTGGAAGTTTGCTGTGTGAAAATTAGCTGCCACCTTTCCCACATTGCAATACTGATTACATTGCAAAAGTTCTCCATTGGCTGCAAGTACATTGAGAGGCCTGGCGGTCATGAAAGGCAACGTATGAATGAAAGTCCTTCTTTCATTTAAGTGAGGTCTATCCAGAGCTTTATACAACAGTAGTATAACCTCAATTCCTTAGTATTTCAGTCCTTTGAGATTAAATAAAAACAACATTCCATTAGCTTTTTAAATTATTTGTTATATCTGTTCCCGAAATTCATTTTGTCGAAATTTACCTGACTATGTCCCTAAAGGGT
Organism: Scyliorhinus canicula; assembly: GCF_902713615.1. Classification (NCBI taxonomy): domain Eukaryota; kingdom Metazoa; phylum Chordata; class Chondrichthyes; order Carcharhiniformes; family Scyliorhinidae; genus Scyliorhinus; species Scyliorhinus canicula. Next base: position 24,291,328 of record NC_052150.1, on the reverse strand, counting down.
TAGTGCCGCAGTGTTGATCTCTGACTTATAGTGAGATGCACAGATTTAAGTATTATAATCTTGTGCTGTATATTGCCCTGGCAAACAAGTGTACTCCATGCGCAAATCGACAATGTGAAAGTAGATTTAAAACCTGCTTCTTCCCTTCTAATTGTAAATCTCTCGCCCAGCACTTCTATGATCTTGCCACCCCGAATGCAGCACCTTGGAAAAATAAATTGAATTTGAATGGTGAGTGTATTATTCACAAAAAAACCTAAATGTATTTTTGGTTAAGGAATGTGATTTTAAAAAGCACAACATCTGATAACAACCGTTCACGATTTACTCGAGGTTTCTTTCAGAGACGTGCCCTCCTTATTCAATGCTTTACTTGAAAATAATAACAGTCACTGACGTTTGAAACTATAGTTCTCGTCTTAGAAAATATGAATATTTATTAATGTGCTCAAAGCTAGTTGCGACGCAAACATTGATATTGAAATGATCATTAATAATTACATTATACTATTGCCAAAATGGCTGGGTTTGGATTGGAAGGGATATGATTTTTTAAAAATAAATCTCAAACTGGAATGCAACCCGTTCAAATCTGCCAACTTCCAACTTTAATGGCGGTGATAGGGGAGCAAGGGCAACCAACGTGCTCCCAACCTGCAACCGCAGCACCAGATTTCTGGTGCGGCACGCCGTCGTGATTCTCCGTTACGCCAGCTGGTCAATGGAGTTTCTCATTGTGGGGCAGCCCCATGCCACCGGGAAACCCCCGGGCTGCCGGCAAAACGGAGAATCCCGACGGCGGAGAATTCAGCCCATCATCTTTTTCGGAGAATTACAGTCTCCCAACTAAAACTCGACCTCCACTCTACCATCATACGAATCCCTCCGTAGTAAATATTAAGTCATGTTCTTTTTCTATACACATTGGATGTACGGGGCAGAATCTTCCCCGAATTTGGCAAAGTGTCGGGCATTCTCTCCCTCCCATCCCCCAGCATCGCAGAAGTATCCCCAGCAATCATTCTCTCTCTCAGTGCCCACTCTTCCCACCCCACCCCACATAAATGAACCCCCCGTGGGGCTCCCAGTAGGGTCTGCCTCTGGCACTGCCCACCGGCATTGTTTGGCACTGCCAGGTTGCCACGGTGTCAACCTGTGCTGGGGACAGTGCCAGGGCACTGTCGGAGCATGCCCCCCCACCCCAACCCCCCGTCCCCAGGGGGCTATAAGTGCACTCCTGGAGGGATCCTTTCAACTGATCCTCATTTGGCCAAACGCGTTGTAAACCTTGCCAATGTGACTTCTCATCAATGAGGGATAACCATTATTTAGTGGGGAGGGGATCATGTGGCGGCGGGGGGGCATTAATGATATTTAAATTAATTAAATCTATTTAAATGAGCATCCCATCCTTTGTGGGCGTGACCCTCATAACGACGTTGTCAGGGGGATGGGGGAATCGGGAAATGCAATCTCTGCAGAGAAAATCATCTTTTGAGTCTCTCCGGATTTTTGCCAATCCTGCACACGGTCAGTGCAGACTCAAAATGGTGTTTGATTAGACACTTCGATGAACAGGCTGGTACGACCAGGTGAGAAGAAGTGAACTGGCTACCTTCCTTGGTTGCTCACAACAAATGGTTAAAGTTTTTATTCATGAGGATATGCCTTTTCCAAATCTAAATGTACTGAACTATTTAAGCTGAGTAATAAGGCGCCAGTCAAAGAAGGTTTTCTTGATTCGAAGATAGAGCAAATTTATTAACTGCAAAATGTGAGAAAAATCATACAAATGCAACATCAAGCGTTCGCTCCTGACGCAGTCATTGGGGTCCACACACACAAACTCACACACACAACAGGAATAAAGAGCAGTTGGACAGGTGAAAGAATAAACGATTAAGTCTTCTTTGATTGTCCTTGAGGTGTATTTTTTAAACACTGAGGCCGATTTGCGTCACCTAGTCTCTGGGATATGGTCAGGTGTCAAAGATGTTGCAATTATCATGAGACCTCGATTCACTGGTCGGTTTCTGGTCGAGTTGGCTTCTTGAACCAGGTGACATGCTTATTCCAAAAGACAGAGAAAGGGAGGGGGAGCAGTTTCCTCTGCTGAAGACTTTCTTGACACCAGCCGCATCACTTACAATCTCTCTAGTTGCTGGGCAGCCGTAACTTGGAATGATTCATCCACTGTGTATTTCCAAGAGGTTTGTGGTGAGCCTGTCTGAGACAGCCATTATTTCAAGTCCAGTACTTTGCAGTTTTAATGCATCTTTCTTTGTCAGTTATGAGTTTCAATGGGTGTCTAGATTATTAGAAATGTCTCTCTCGTCACACTCCCCTGAGAGTGATTGGTTGATTTCTCACCTCCAACTTGGAATGTGGCTTTGCAATTTTTTTGAGCAGTTTATTCTGTCTCAGTTCAAATTGCAAAATTTCCAGTCAGTTGAAAAATCAATTCTCCGTCCCGCCAGCCCCGTATTTCAGCACGGCGCGCCCCCACCAGCCACCGGGATTCCCCGTTCCTGCAGCCGGCCAATGGGGGGGGGGGTTTCCCATTGTGGCCACCCCCACACTGTTGGGGAACCCGCGGGTGTGGGTGCGCTGCAGGCCAAGCGGAGGACCCCGCCAACGGAGAATCCCATTGCATATTTTCAACAAAAAAAGGGGCGCGTAGCCTCGTAACACTGAAACACATTGCAGGTGGTTCGAGCTGCGTTTTTGTTGGTTAGTTTTCCAATTCAGTTCACATGAGTGGTTAGAAATGTCTTGGTGACTTGTAAATGGGATTAAATTCATTTTTAATGCGACTGATGTGTTTTGAAATGAAGAGGCACAGTTGATCCTGTTGTTATAAATGTCTGATAAAGCAGCTGGATCATTGAGGAGGCAAATACTTGGCCGCAGATTTCTCCATGACAACACTTCAATGACCACAACCACAACGGAACGAATCAGGGTATTTCATTGGCTTGTTATAGAGCAGAATTGCTGCGCCATACAAGAAGGTATTAGGGTAGCTAACCAAATGCTTAGTTAGAGGTAGGTTTTAAGGAACATTTGCATGGAAGAAAGTGATAAAGGGTGGATGGAACCTTACCAAAGAACGGCAAAGTGCCAGTTCCAACGAGAAAACCAGAGTGAAACCTAACAGGTTTCTTATGGAATCTCACGGCGCTTTCAGAAAAGCTTTTCTCCCCATGAAAATCCACTTGATGCTCAATGGCATGAGCATTGCTGAATCCCTACACTATCATACTGGGGGTTACCATTGGCCAGCAACTGAACTGGGCCAGCCATATGAATACTGTAGCTACATGAATAATTCAGAGGCTGGGAATTCTGCAGCGACTAACTCCCATGTCCTGTCCATCAACTGCAAGGCACAAATCGGGGTGGGGGGGGGGGGGGTTGCTGGAATACTTTCCACTTGCCATTATGTGTGCAGCTCCAACAATACTCAAAAAGCTCAAAGCCATTCAGGGCAAAGCAGTCCGTTTGATTGGCACTCCATCCTCCACTTTCACCAGTCATATCACTCCACCAGCGATGCACAGTGGCAGCAATATGTAACATCTAAATGCAATGCAGCGTCTCACCAAGACTTCCAAACTAATGACCTCTACCACCTGGAAGGACAAGGGTAGTTGATACATAGAAACACCAGCAGCTGCAAATCCTCCCCCCACTTCCCCCCCACGCCCATCCCGAAGTGACACAGCACCTTGACTTGAAATTATATTGCCGTTCCTTCATGTTTGCTGGGTCAAAATCCTGGATCTTCCTTTCTGAAGGCACTCTGGGTTTATCACATCACATGGGTCCACAGCAATTTAAGAAGGCAGCTCACCACCATCGACTTGAGGGAAATTTGGGATGGACGATAGCTGCTGCCTGAGCCAGCAACACCCTCACCTCAACTCATGAATGAATGAATTTTTAAAAACTTCTAGGTCATTATTTGCTGCTTAAAATATTTCTCCCGCAAATCTCTGCATCTCTTCCCCAAAGCCTTGAATATGTGTCCCCTCATTCTTGTATCATCAGCAAATGGATACAGCTTTTCTTTAGCTACTTTATAAAAACCTGCCATAACATTGTATATCTTTATCAGATCTCCTCTCCATCTCCTTTGCCGTTAGGAGATCAAGATCAGCTTCTCCAACCTAACATTGTAGCTCAATGTCTTCACCCCAAAGCCATTGTTCAATCTCTGCTGTACCCTTCCAATCAACCAAATTTCAACAATGTTCAGCTCCCCTCCTTGAGCATGCCCAAATCCCATCCAACACTGCTCACTGCCCCCCACCCCAGGGAATACTCACACTCATACCCCCCTTCCGACAATGCTCAGCCCACTCCTGACGATGCTCACCCCCTCCCTCCCCCACACTGCCATCACTCCTTATCTCCTGACTGACCTTCCAGAATCTTTGGCTCCTTTGTAACTGATGTTGCAAGTGTCAGCATTGGCGATTGTGTGTGGTGCAGGGGAAAATCAGGGGGATGGGGAGCAGCATGGGGGGGGGGGGGGGGATGGAGAGCTGGTGAGGGCAGAGTGAGCTGGGAGGGACATGAACATTGTTGGGGGGAGGGGGAAGGTGAGTGGGATGAACATTGCTGTGGGGGAGGGGGGTGGCATGAGCAGAGGGCGCATATTGCCAGGGGACGAGTGAGGAGGTGAATATTCTTGGGCAATGTTATGGGGAGGGCGAGAGTTGTTGGGGGTTGTGAGAGATTGCGCAGTGTGAGGATTGATGGAGACATGTAAAAACTTTGAAAGTCGATGAACAGAAGACAGAACTTCAGTTCATGCAAAAAAAAGGGGGGGCATGGCTCCATTTTAGTTATGCTTTTGCCGCTAAATGATTCCACTGTGCTCGCTGAAGGATTCAAACTGGACTAAGGACCAAAAGACCCAAAGGCTCCAGTATAAATCGGTAAGCAGACTGTTGGAATCAAAGTCAGCAGCAGCCACTCTCACTCCACTGCAGACAGGAAGAGCCTTTGAAATGTTACTCTTTATTTCAATACCCATGTATCCAAAAATGCTACTGACCCTGGAGAATACCACCCGCCCCCCAGTTCAAAAACAGCCATTTACTCTGGCTCGCTGTTTTCCATCCTAAAGCCAACTTTGTATCCAAGCTGATACTGACCCTCCTATCCAGTTTTTTGATCAGCCTTTCCTGTGGTACTTTGTCGAACATTTTCTTAAAATCCACCACATTCCTGGCATCGATCGTCACTGTTACTTCATCGGAAAATTCAATTAGATTCAAGCATGTTCTCCCCATTACAAATCAATACTGGCTTTTAATTAACTCAAACCTCTCCAATTGCATGTTAATTTTTTTCCCTTGATTATTATTTCTGAAAGATTTACTCATCAATGATGTTAAACTGACCAACCTTCACTTGCTACGAATGTCCATGGACATTCTTAAACAAGGGTCTCATAGTCAACTTCGAGTCCGCTTGCTCCTCTCCTGTATCTAGAAAAACTTCCTCCCCCCATTTCTTTGCAACCAGGGGCCAGAACTACAGCAACTTAAGTATTCTGGAGGGTCGTGGGACTGGAGGAGATTACAGAGATAGAGACGGCGAGACCAGGGATAACTTTTCAAACAAGGATGAGAATTCTTAATTTGAGACGTTGTTTTAACGCAAAGCCACTGTAGGTGAGGTTACACAAGGGTAGGGGTTGAAAAGACTTGGTTGAGGCAAAGGTTTGGATGGGCTCAAGTTTATGGAGGATAAAAATTAAGAGGCCCACCAGGACTGTTCCGGAGTGATCGAGATTAGTTCTTCCAAATACTTCATTGGTTTTGAAGCACTACGCTTCTCCTGAGAATGTGACAGGCACTACACATTCTTCCTTCCAACACGATAAAGCCAGTGTTAAAGACTAAGATAGACTGAAGCTTACTTTTGAGAATGTGTTATAACCTGCCTGATTACTACTAGCTGGGGACTAATAGCACCCCCACAATCTTTCATGAGTATGAGCTTCCCCAATGAGGGGGGCAGAGAAATCAGTAGCAGAGTCACCTGTCTAAATAGAGCTGGTCAGTGGGGAACCAGCCAGAGAGGAGTGAGCAGCAGTGGAGTACTGCTGCAGTTGTATGCATGTAATTGTAAATAAGGTTATTTCTTTCGATTCTACAAACTTGTGCTGGATTATTCGTGGCCCTCACAAAAGAACGGATTTCCAAATGGATTGTCATATTAAAGATTGTACTCCATTAAGGATGATAGCAGAGAAGGAGAAAGGACTATTTGGCCTACTGACCATATATCATTCATTTTTACTTTGACCCCATTGGCTTCTTCCAGGCCCCAAACCATCACCAACCATCTTGGAAAATATTCTTGGCAGCTCCAGGAGAAATGCAGTTTCTCCTACTGCATTTGGGCCATTCAAGGTAAGAACATAAGACACTGGAGCAGGAACAGACCATTCGGCCCCTCATGTCTGCTGTGCCATTCAATATGATTTTGGCCACTGTTATGGGCCAGGGTTTAGAGAACTCCAAAGTATATCATGGAGATCACCTGACTTTTACTAGATTGTGGTGTGGGGAGCACACGGCCCACCCTACAGGTGTGGTGCAGCAGTGATCTAAAAGTACTTTTTAAAGCAAAACAATGTTTATTCTATGAACTCAGTTAACCTTTTTTAAAACATATAGTGAACACCTTAGCAACCATCAACTCAAGTACAACCCCAAAGAATGCAACCCTCTCAGTAACCCTTAAATTTTCCTTTTAACATCCATAAGACAAAAACCCTTTTTACAGAAGCACATCAGGTTTAAATTCTCTACTGAGAGCAGTCAGCACTTTAAAATCACCCAATTGATCTGGACAGTCTTTAGTTTGCAGAGAGAAATCCTTAGACAGCTCCTTGCTTTTCCTGCAGCTATCCTGCTTTCAAAACTAAACTAAACACACCCTGTAGCAAACAGCCCAAAGCGAAAGTAAACGCAGACAGACAGCCTAGCTCCACCCACTCTCTGACACCACTGCAGCTCTCTAATAAACACCCATTTCTTTATATTTTTAAATACATTTAGAGTACCCAATTAATTTTTTCCAATTAAGGGGCAATTTAGTGTGGCCAATCCACCTAACTTGCACATTTTTGGATTGTGGGGGCGAAACCCACGCAAACATGGGGAGAATGTGCAAACTCCACACGGACAGTGACCCAGAGCCGGGATCGAACCTGGGACCTCTGCGCCGTGAGGCAACAGGGCTAACCCTCTGCCCCACCGTGCTGCCCTATAAACACCCATTTCTTAAAGGTACATCCACGGCAGCTATTTTATTAAAAACACCCATTTCTTAAAGGTACTCTCACATGACACCACTCTTCCACCTCAACTCAACTTAATCGCCCACTTCCCGATTTTGTTTCCCCAAGAGATGAACAATCTCTCATTCACAGTCTTGAATATAATCAACAATGGAGTATCTGGAGATCACCCTCTGGGATAGGCCTTTCTAAAGATTGAGTGAAGAAATTTCTCCTCATCTCAATACTAAATGATCGACTTCTTATCTGTGCCCCCATATTCTAGATTCCCCAGAAAGCGGAAACACACTCTAAATGTCTACCCTGTCAATCTCCTGAATGAAGGATTGACAAAGTTTGTTTCTGTCCTTCAAATGACCCTCCACTATGTCCAACATTATCTGTCACAGTGTTTACTGTTTCATGGCACGATATTTATAATGATTGCGACAATCAGAAATCATCGAGCTCTGTAGAGATTTTAATCATCCTTATATCCTTGTTGCTATTCTGCATTGGAGATGTTTCTCCAATGATTTTGATGATCTGGAGATCACAGCTGCTGAAGTATTGAGGAACAAGTGTGACACATGGTCCACGACTGAGCAGCAACTCGGGAAGATCCCGGCAGAATTCCTGCTCAGTTTCCTCATTTCAGATGGAATAATTTATGGTGATGGAATCCCGAGGCAAGAGGGTTGTGGAATAGGAGGGTAGTGGCAGGGTGGCACAGTGGCTAGCACTATTGCATCATAATGTCGGGATTCAAGTTCGATTCCAACCCTTGGTGACTGCCCGCTCTGCGTGGAGTTCACACGTTCTCCCCGAGTTTGCATGAGTTTCCTCCGGATGCTCCAGTTTCCTCCCACAGTCCAAAGATATGCACGTTAGGTGGATTAGCTGTGCTAAATTCTCCCTTATGTGAAGGTTAGATGGGGTTACAGGGATTGGGCGGAGGAATGGGTCTGGGTAGGGTGCTCTTTCAAATGGTCGGTGCAGACCCGATGGGCCAATGGCCTCCATCTGCACTGTCGAGATTCTATAAAGGGTTGGGGAGAGGGGCTTTGTTGCCTTGTTTGGAAAGACAAGATAATGTAAGATTCCTGGGGCGAGATCTATTCGTTGTACATGCTAGTGGGATCTGCCAGTCCTACTGAAGGCGTAACCCCGCCGTAGGTTTCCCGGCTGCATGGGGTAGATTATTTGGGAAAACCCTTTGACAGCAGCAGAAATCCCGCTGGTGGCCAACAGGGGGCTGCCTCCTTCTGCTGAGAACCATGCCACAGGGAGGCCAGACAATCTTACCTAAAGCATCATTGCAGCGTTAATAGAGGGCTTAAAAACACTTTGGGCAGGATTCCCCAGCCTCCAGCCGTATGTTTCTCAGCAGCGAGAGGCGGCGCACCATTCACAGGCAGCAGGATTCTCTGCTCTCGCTGCTGTCAATGTGAATTCCTATTGATGCCACTTTGCGCCACCAGGAAACCCTCGGGGTGGGAGCGCACTGCCGGCGGGATCAGAGAATCCCAACGCCACGGAACGCCAGAACTCCAGCCTTTATTTGGTATTTCTTATTGAGCTGTGTGAAGCCTGTGCTACACATACATATCAATACCCTGTCACAACCATGTAAGGAGGGGTAATAAATCCCGTATTCTATCATCCAGGTCTGACTGGAACAGGGTTTTCAATGAGTCCCACTATTTATACGTGCGGTTTGTAAAGAATTAGATAGATTTTCTGTGAGCAAACAAAAAGCAAGTTTATTGAAATCCTTTCCCAAATTAAAAACAAAATTAGGTCAACCATAACCACAATTAATTTGTCACATACTGGGCCCATGCATACACGAGCACAGATGGGAGAATAAGAGGATAGTTTCAAGATTTTTTTTACAGTGCATGAAGAATATAAAACAGAGGTGTATATGACTAGCTGTTCTTTGGCTGGTCCTGATGCGGTGATTCTACGTTGCGGCCATTTTATTCAGTTATCTTCCTGGGCGTAGCTGTATGGAGCTGATTTCCACATTTTATTCCCAAAGTTTGCAGTATATTTCTCCTCTCAGGGTGGTTATTTTGTGAATCCGGACACAATACTTGCAGGAAACAGAGAGAGAGAGAGCAAATAGTTTTTACAGCCTGCTTCAGTATAGCGCTCTGATCTCCCCTGTTTGTTAACACAGTCTTTTAAGGTACCCTGATGGCTGTATACTCCAGAGAAATTCTATTTGTTCATATCTGCTGCAGTTATTGCTTTAGAAAAGGTAATTGTATTTTGATGCCTCATCTCAGAAATAGAGGAGAGGGGTCTTTCACACTCACCATGGGACTGAGTGTCTTTTTATTCCATCTCACTTGGTGGAATGAAGGCTGTATAATGTAGCTGCCTGAAAGCCTCCATGGTCTTGAGGGGTTTTCAATCTTTTATAAACAATCCAGCCAGAAAAAGAAAAATCATAAATCGTATCTTTACAAAAAAACACATGCTTGTCACAATTCTGCCTGTGCATGTTAACAGGAAATGGTATTCCTGGAGATGGTAAATCACGCGGATCCTCTGGGAGTTGTTTCAATGTAAGTGAGCAGCGGAGAATTGGTGTGGTGGCAGGGTTAAGTTGGCAAACGTGCGGAGTGTATCTGGAAGCCCATTCCAGGATTAATTCAGATGGAAGAAGTATCATGGAGTGAGGGTTGCTTGTAGGGTGTGTGTTGTTATTTTCAATTTGCACATGTGACTGGCAGCCTTGGATTGAATCTTTTTTGTGTGCTTTAGTGAGCGGTTGGGTTTCCTGAACTTCAGCGAGGTGAGAGCAGGTGCTGCAAAGTTCCTTGAGAGCACTCTTTGTGGGTCAGGGGGAATATGAATACTTTCCCCGAGCCTTCCGCAACCGGCCCCTCCCCCCCCCACCCCAGCTCCCCACAATGTGACCCCATCACATACAAATCAATGTCAACCTGATTAGACACTAAGATAAAGAATGGGACCCCCCCACTCACAGTTGTTGAGATCAGACTCCTCCACCCGGTACTGTGTCCTGCTGGCCTCGGAGTTGGGAATCCCACCTCCCATCCTCCGGGATCCAGGATGATTGGGCCTGCATGGCTCCTCTGCCTCTTCCAGAATTCTCGCTGACCAACTGGGTGCCAAGCCTCCAGCTCAGACGTGACATCCAGTGGGAAATCTGCCATTGACTGAAGCCACATGCTGGGAGAGTTCAAACTCTAATCTAGAGATCGAAACCAGGCCCATGGGTATGCGATACACGCACCCTGCTCTGCGTCTGTCAACAAGCCAAAAACAGCTCCTCCCTGCAGCACCACAACCCCCCACCCCAAAAGGGAAATGATACTGAAAGAGAATTTGGGATAGGAAATAAATACCAACATGTTGAGGCTTTATCTCTGAGTCACGCTTCCTACTAGTGTGTCCCCCATCCCTCCCCAACCCCCTCAGAAAGGAAGATCAATTAAATATTCTTCATGCTTTTATATGTCACCTTCCCTTTGGTCTTCTTGTACAGCTCTTTAACAATAAATTACTTTCAGAGTGCAGTAAATGTTGTTATATCGGTAAACATATCACTTATTCTTTGCAAATTCCTCAAACAACATGAAGAAAGGCCAGTTAATTGTTTTAAGAGGTTATCAATTGAGGGGGGAATGCGAGTCAGGAAAACTCCTCGCTAAAATATTCAAAAGTGGTTTAAATAGTCAAAGGATCCAAGTGTCCTTTGCTTCAGCATTTTATCTTGAGAGTGGCTGTGGAAGAAAGGGGCAGCGCGGTAGCACAAGTGGCTAGCACTGTGGCTTCACAGTGCCAGGGTCCCAGGTTCGATTCCCCGCTGGGTCGCTGTCTGTGTGGAATCTGCACGTTCTCCCCGTGATTGCGTGGGTTTCCTCCTGGTACTCTGGTTTCCTCCCACAATCCAAAGACATGCATGTTCGGTGGATTGGCCATGATAAATTGCCCTGAGTGGCCAAAAAGGTTAGGAAGGGTTATTGGGTTACGGTGGAAGTGAGGGCTGAAGTGGGTCGGTGCAGACTTGATGGGCCGAATGGCCTCCTTTTGCACTGTATGTTCTATATGAACAAAGGCAGCTTGGAAACACAGAGAAAAAGCTGAGAATGGTGAAGACCCAGGCTAAGAAATTTCTCATGCTGAGGTAAAAGGCAGTTGGCAAGACATCATTGAAGATCACTTGGCTTACACATATAAAACACAATAAATAAAGTTTGGAGAAGAGAGATAATGGCTAAAAGGTTCTCTGGTTATCTCTTAAAGCAAGGGCAATGCTTGCCACAGAGTATATCCATATATTAATGCCAGGAGTCTGGTGCTGCAGCTATCATACAGTTCTGACTGAAGAATTATCCCACGTTTACTACCTATAGGCCGAAATGGAATGACTTGCAGTCTGATAATCAACCAGTTTGGCCATGTTATGAATGCATCGTCTGTGGCCAACAACTCCCAGAGTTTGAACGCAGAGCTTCTGCCTTCGAGGCAGGGACTCTACCACTGCACAGCAAGACCTCCAGCTGAAAGATTAAAATACCTCAATACATGACCTCAGCAAATATGCACTAATACATACTGTTGTGGATGAATCTCAAGGTAGCCAAATAACATAAGAATTGCACTTTTTCCTTTAAAAGTTGGGGCTGTCAGAAGTCCGTTCCCCTCAATCTTCATTCTCAAAGTTACAAATCTGATCAATTTCAATGACGTTTTGAGGAAGTAACAGTTTACATTACTTGCTTGTTGTGGACTGTGTATAAAACCAATGCTGTTATTAGTCAACGTATGCTCCAGCTTGTTGTTGAAAATCATTTGGGCCTGAACACAAGCAGAGGTTTTATTGCTGGAATAACAGCCTTATGTGACAACCATAACCATGGGAAATCCACTAATACTGCTCTCTATAATATTTATTCTTTAATATCCAACTTCTTCTTTCGTATGGCTGCGTTTAGAGCAGCAACTATGATTTTACATCAAAATGGTCAGGCCGGGATATTCTGTCAGGAGTGGTGGTGTCTGTCGTGATATCATGGTTGTGTTGTAATTCACCGACTGACCACTAGGAGTCTCATTAGTGTATAAGTGAATGTTAGAGTCAGGTGACCTTAGACTGACTGGAGAGCTGAAAATGAGAGGTTACTTGTGCATGTTAATACTGTTGTTCCTCTGTTGCTTTGTATACAGTTGACCCACAGTTAATGTGAATAAATCATCTATAGCTTTAACTACAAGTGCTCTTGTGATATGAATCAGGCCATCTGACAAGAACATTACACTGTCTTTCGCCTCCTTTGTATTTATAGTCAGTCATTGAGTTGTTAGGTTTTCTATAGTCTATTCTGAGTGGCCACAGTCGCAACAAGGATAGTTTTTCATTTGCATCACATGTCCGCACCTGCGATGAATTGTACAGCTGTGGTTTAGGGATGACCTTGAGCTTCAGGGGAGGTTGAAGTCAGGGAGATACCATGTTGGGTTTTTCATGAGTTGTTTGCTTGTAACTTCTCATGAGGACCATTCATAATACCCAACTAACCAACTAGAACAGGCAATGGGAGTCAAATGTTGGAACAGAAGGCTAGTCCAATGTTCTAAAGTGTCAACCTAGTTTGGCAGTAGGATTTAAACCCATAGGGTGGGATTTTCCGTACCCCCCTCCCCGTAGCATGTTTTCCAGTCCCACCGCTGTCAACAGGGTTTCCCATTGTTCGCACCCTCCGCTGTCAGTGACCCTGCAGCAAGGGCGGGGGGGTTGGGGGACGTCACTGTTGATGGAATGAGAAGATGCTGCTGGTGGGAACGGCCAAAGAAATAAAACCCATTACTTCTAGCTTAGAGGCGAGAAGGCCATCAAAGTAGTCAAGTCGACATGTCATTGAGGATCTTCTGCCTGACTGGCTGACTTGTTACTGCAGCTGGAGTCTGCGAATGTCAGCACTGTTGGGGGTGAGCACCCAATCACTTTGATTGGCAAGGGCAGCGAATAATTCATTTCAGATGACAAACCAGATTCCCTATTCACTCACTCCAAAGTACATATAATATTTTCTGATTAAATCACCAACTGTTCCAAATGATATAAATCCTGACAGATGTCACTCTTTCCACTAGATAACTGACAATGCCAATAATACCAGTCTGCTGTTGTATAATTGCAAACAAGTTGTGAAATAACTACCATCCTTGAAGTATATTATTATGTATGCTACTTTAGGGAGCTGCTACTTAATTGTTTTCTAATAGAACTGTATAACTGTCCCTTTAGAGACTGGTGCAGTACAGTGACATGTTTGCAGAGGTTCACAATATGCTGATGTCTCAAAGTATGCTCTGTGCTGACAGCGCAAAAAATTGCACAATGCGCTCCTATCATTAATTAAAGTTGTGCTGTGCCGCAAGTTAAAGTGTGAGGGCCAGCCTTTGGTCCCAAACTCAAGTTTTAAAACTCTGACCATTGGGGAACCATTAATCGGAACCCCAGAGAGAGGGACAGAGCAGGAAAATTGGGGAGACCATTCATCCAACTCTGCTCTGGGAGACCTAGCACAGGGCTAAATCACTGGCTTTTAAAGCAGACCCAGGCAGGCCAGCAGCACGGTTCAATTCCCGTACCAGCCTCCCCGGACAGGCGCCGGAATGTGGCGACGAGGGGCTTTTCACAGTAACTTCATTTGAAGCCTACTTGTGACAATAAGTGATTTTCATTTCATATCATTTCTCATTTTCATTTCATTTCACCTTCTCCTGAATAGGTAAATGCCAGCGTTCAATCACAGTTTGACAACATAGCACATGGCCGGGATTCTCCGATCCCACGCCGGGTTGGAGAATCGCCGGGGTGATGCGACAATCGCGCCATGCCGCTCTGACTGCGGGTCAACGATTCTCCAGCGACCAGAGAATTGGCGGCAATTGCGCCTGCGCGATCGCCGCCATAATGGCCCCCCACCCCCAGCGATTCTACGCCAAGTCCCACCGGCATGGGTTACGTATGGTCCCACCCGGCGGGACCTCGGAGTTCTGGCTGCGGGGGCTGTCCTAGTGGTGGGCGGGGGGATCCAATTCCGGGGGGGGGCGTCCACAGTGGCCTGCCCACGAACGGGGTCTACCGATCGGCGGGGTGGGCTAATTCCGGGGTGGGGCCTATGTTCCTCCACGCCAGGCCCCTGTAGGGCTCCGCCATATTTCCCGGGGGCCGGTGAGGTGACGGCAACCGACGTGCATGTACGGACCCTACGGACCCACGCCAGCCGTGGCGCACATGCACGGACCCGCGTCGGCCATGGCACGCATGCTCGGACCCGCGCCGGCCATGGCCGCATGCACAGACCCGCGCCAGCCATGGCACGCATGCACGGACCCGCGCCAGCCATGGCACGCATGCACGGACCCGCGCCAGCCATCACACGCATGCACAGACCCGCGTCGGCCATGGCGCGCATGCACGGACCAGTGCCGGCCATGGCACGCATGCACGGACCCGCGCTGGCCATGGCCGCATGCACGGACCCGCGCCAGCCATGGCACGCATGCACGGACCCGCGTCGGCCATGGCGCGCATGCACGGACCCGCGCCAGCCATCGCACGCATGCACAGACCCGCGCCAGCCATGGCACGCATGCACGGACCCGCGTCGGCCATGGCCGCATGCACGGACCCGCGCCAGCCATCGCACGCATGCACAGACCCGCGCCAGCCATGGCACGCATGCACGGACCCGCGTCGGCCATGGCGCGCATGCACGGACCAGCGCCGGCCATGGCACGCATGCACGGACCCACGTCAGCCATGGCGCACGTGCACGGACCCGCGCCGGCCATGGCACGCATGCACGGACCTGCGCCGGCCATGGCGCGCATGCACAGACCCGCGCCAGCCATCGCACGCATGCACGGACCCGTGCCAACCATGGCATGCATGCACGAACCTGCGCCGGCCATGGCGCGCATGCACGGACCCGCGCCTGCCATGGGGCGCATGCAAGGACCCGCGCCAGCCATGGCGCGCATGCATGGACCCACGCCGGCCGTGGCGCACATGCGCAAACCCGCGGCGGCCGTGTCGTGCCGGCTTTCGGCACTGGAGCAGCAGACAGCGCTCCGGCACGGTTCTAGCCCCTGAGGAAGGGGTGAATGCCTAGGCCTGGAGGCCCGTTGATGCCAGCGTTATTCGCGCCGGTTTTGACGCTGGCGTCAGCACTTGGCCGGGTTTCAGAGAATACCGGGCCTGAAATCTCATAGAACTAGGTAGAATCTGCAGCACAGAAACAGGCTATTTGGTTCAAGAGGTCCAAGCTCGTGTTAATACTCTAGACAAGCCTCCTCACAACGTACTTCATCTCATCCAATTAGCATATCTTCCTATTTCCTCCTGCTAATGTACTTAGTGAGCTTCCCCTTAACTAAATCTATCCTAATTGCCTCAACTTGGGAGCACATGTGGTAGGAAATTCCACATTCTGAGTACTCTCTGGATAAGGGAGTTTCTTGTGAATTAGTTATTGGATCAATTAGTGAGCATCTTATATTTGTAACCCATAGTTTTCCACTCCCCACCAAGTGCAAATATTTTCAGTCTAATAGGCCTTGAAGTTCCAGGGGAGTTCGTGTAGTCTCCAACACCAGTGACAGAGTGGGAACCTACCGGAGCTCAAAGGATGGGATCAAAGCCCAGTTTTGGGCTTTCTCAGGGGTCCAATGGTCCCCACAAGAACTACAACAGAATCCTTCTGCGATTGTGTGGCCAGATGTTCCACCGTTCATGTTAACCACAAAAACAAGACCCGATAACCTTACAACCATCTGTGCAAAAATGATTTTCCTGTTCTCTGCCCTAAATCTTTAACATTGAATCAACATTTGCTCACGCTAGTCCCCTCAATCACTGGACGTTTCAGCTCTTCTGGCCCACTCCATCACAATTTTAATATCTCTACCAAATCACTCTTGAATCCATTTTAATCTAACCAAAATGGGTCAATTGTTCACATGTATTTTCTTTTGATTTCTTTGATCCTTGTGAATCGATGCCAGGCCCCATCTCAAGTATCTCAGCATCCTTCCTGCAGTGTGGAGATTTGCACATTACTCTAACAGTGAGATTAATATGGATTGTCCTTTACCTCTTGGCATAAAAACTTGCATTTTAGTAGCTTTTTTATTGACTTGTCCATTCAAGGTGCTGTGTCATGTCAAGAAGATGTGAAAGGAAATATAATAATAATCACTTATTGTCGCAAGTAGGCTTCAATGAAGTTACTGTGAAAAGCCCCTGGTCGCCACATTCCGGCGCCTGTTCGAGGGGGCTGGTACGGGAATTGAACGCGCGCTGTTGGCCTTGTTCGCAATTACAAGCCAGCTGTTTAGCCCACTGTGCTAAACCAACACCTATAGGTAAACAGCATGATCCTGTACCCCAGAATTGAGAGCGGAGTGTGCTAAACAGCCCACTATGCTAAACCAGCCCCATAGCAGTAATGGGCAGGATTTCCAATTCTCCCCACAGTGGTGAAAGTGGCCTGCCATTGCCCAGCGATGGGCAATGGGGTTTCCCGTTCTATGCCGTTGGGAGGCCCAAGGTAGAGGTTCGCCATCGGCACGACCGGAAGATCCGTTGGCGAGAATGGCCTATTAAGATATATCTATATCATCCAGGTTAATTAATTAATATTTCCTTTCAAATATAATGGACAAAAGTGTTATACTGACTGAAGCCATGACTGGCTACGATTCACACAAAAGGAATTTATAGCCTTCAAAATACCACAAAAACCTCGTTATCACCAAAGAGGTGTGAATAATAATAATAATAATAATATTTTAGTGTCACAAGTATGAAGATACTGTGAAAAGCCACTCGTTGACACAATCCAGTGCCTGTTCGGGTAAGCCGGTACGGGGATTGAACCCGTGGTGCTGGCCTTGATCTGCATTACAAACCAGCTGCCTACCCACTGAGTTCAACAAACCCGATGTAATGTGCCCTTGAGTGCTGAAATCAATTTCCAAAGAAGTGCACAAAGGTCGCTTTATATATCTGAGGCAAGCCTCAGATTACATAGAACAGTACAGCACAGAACAGGCCCTTTGGCCCTCGATGTTGTGCCGAGCAATGATCACCCTACTTAAACCCACATACACGTAACCCAACAATCCCCCCATTAACCTTACACTACGGGCAATTTAGCATGGCCAATCCACCTAACCCGCACATCTTTGGACTGTGGGAGGAAACCGGAGCACCCGGAGGAAACCCACGCACACACGGGGAGGACGTGCAGCCACCGCACAGACAGTGGCCCAGCCGGGAACCGAACCTGGGACCCTGGAGCTGTGAAGCATTTATGCTAACCACCATGCTACAGTGCTGCCCCTCAGATCAGAGACCGAAGAATCCCGCCCTCAATGTAATATCTCCAAATTTGCAGATGGCAAATAATCACTTATTGTCGCAAGTAGGCTTCAATGAAGTTACTGTGAAAAGCCCCTGGTCGCCACATTCCGGCGCCTGTTCGAGGGGGCTGGTACGGGAATTGAACGCGCGCTGTTGGCCTTGTTCGCAATTACAAGCCAGCTGTTTAGCCCACTGTGCTAAACCAACCCCTATAGGTAAACAGCATGATCCTGTACCCCATCTTTTATTTTGCTGTCATCATTTATGATCCATGGGTGATTCATGGACATGTGTCTTTAAGTCAAACAGCAGAGAGAATGAGGAATCCAGCGGTAACAGGAGCGAACACTCTGCTAGTCTCTTCTAGTTTGAACAGGAGCCTCAGACTATTCGGCACAATATAGAGAGATGGGGTGGGACTCTGTTTGATTGATTGGCCGGTGGCCAATTTATTTGCCAAAAGGCTGTATTCTGCCCGTTAACAGATCCTGCCTGAGTGGAATGATTTTCAGAGACCCAGGGGGCTCAGATCGATTCCTGGAAGCACAGGGCCAAGCTCTCTCTCCCTCTCCTCCGTGCTTTTTCCAGAGTGCTGTATCTCTGAAACTACAGAGGCCTGAATGAATCTACAATAAAACCTCAAACTTAAAGCAAACTTTGAAGTGGAGGAAGGTGCTAAAAACTACCATCTAAAACAAATACTCTTTTTCCCTTTGCTTACGATTTATTTTATCCCTTTCCTCCCCCTCTGTTTGGCTGTCCTGTGTGTGTGTGTGAGTGCGTGTGGAGGATGGTGGCAAATTAAAGCGGGGAATTAGGAATAATAAAATAGTTAACTGGTTGTATCTTATGAGTATTTCATTATAATTCTTGTTATATACGAATAGTAATTGTGTTTAAACTTACAAACCGGGTGACTGTAATTATGGGACAGCCGAGGGCCAAAGCCTTTGGGTATTTTTCAAAGAATTATTAGTTAATTCACTTATGTTATGACTCTTGGTCAAGTGAGGCTGGAATGTTTTGCATTCAGATGCGAATTAAAATTCTCTACTCTTCATTTCTGTCTGCTTTCCTGTGGCAATTCAGATTGAACAAGGGTGGACATTTTGTTTAGAGAATACTGAATTTTGATTAGCCTGAACCATGTTATTTTGAATATCAGTCGCTATCATGCATACTGACATTGGATTTTTTTTTAAAGTGAGGCTGGAATTTGACAACTGGTGCCCTTGTGTTTTGCACTGCAAATACACCCAAAGTATCAAGTATTTTATCATTGTAATAACACAACACAAAAATATGTTGGATGTTGCCCACCTATTTAAGTCCCCTGATCTTGTGTCTCTGCTCTTTACCAAACTGAATGATCTCTTCTACTAGAACAAGAAGAAACAGGGAGATGTGAATGCTGTTAATGGCAAGTGTGCATTGGCGGGAAAGACACCATTTTCAGAGGCTGCGTGGGGAAATAGGTTGAGGGTGATTGTGAATGTTGGCTGTTATGATGGGGATGTGTGATGCCTGCACAGAGTGGAATGAGTGGAGTCCGAAAGTGTGTTGACTTGCAGAGTGCTGTGTGGGAGAATGCTGGGCAAGTCAAAACGTTGGTCTTGGTACCTGAGATTGTTGCTACCATTCATTCCTCCTGACCTTCTGAGGTCCTGGATTTTCTTGCTGTACTGTCACCAGGTTAGAGGGTGCAGCCTTCTGCTGCCAACCTCCTCAGCCACTTCTATCAATGCCTGATTGGTTGAAGAGGTTGACCTCTTCATCCTGCCCTTGGGAAAGCCCAGCCCACAGGAAGCCCTGAGATCCTGCAGTAGGACCTACAGGGAAGAGTGAGAAACCCAAGGAGCAGCCTTCCAAGGTCTCCTCTCCATTTGTTCTGGTTGCTACAGCAGCATAAATCCAATATAGGTGAACTTTTATGAAAGATGTGATGATCCCTTTAATCAGAAGTCCACTAATATTATGGAATTTTCCATAGCCCAACGCCATGTTTTCCAGCGAAACCGGTGGGGGTGTAGGCGTGTATGGCTGCAGCCTGTCAGTCCCGCGCATGTGCAGACCCGAAGGAGCGATTCTCCCGCTGTTTCCTGCACGATCCACAGGTGTTTCATTCAGTGAAGGTGCCAGCCCCTCACCGGTAGAACAATCGGTGAGGGGCTCATGCCAATTTTCCCATCATGAAACACCACGAATCCTCCATTGGCGCCAACACTTAGCCTCAGGAAGGGAGAATCCAGCCCATTAAAAACCAGATATAGATAGAAATAATTAAAAAGAAATAACTAAGTTTTTGTTTATGTCAGTTTGCTTAGTTGGCTAACTGGCTAGAATAAGGTGCAAAATGATGCCAACTCCAGTGGTTGACTCCCTGTACCAACTGTGGTAGTTTGTGGTGGCCTACCTCTATGCCTTGCCATAAGCTTTATGTAAAGTAGTGCCCTGCAAACTATTAAAGTGTTTCTCTCTAATACAGAGAGATGCCCCTCGTGAACTGCAGCCAATTACTATTTCTTCCACTTTTAATATATCTCCAGCAATAATTAAAAGCTGAAGGAATGACAATCCATACAGTAAATTCTCAGAGACAGAGAGGCTGTTTGGAAGTAATTAAAGCAGATCATGTCATTAAAAAGTCTCTTACAGTGAGATGGAAAAGTAGTATTTTCTGGCATGTTCAGTAAGCAATTTGTTTTACAATTTTACTGCCTCCATGGATTTTAAGTCTGAATTTGTCACTGGGATATCAGTGTAGTATAGTTCGTGAAGCAGCATGGTTTAAAAAAAACCTGCTGATTTCCACATTTAATTGCACATAGGTGGTTGTTAGGCGTAACATTATGATTTACTCGATGCTCAGTGCTAATAGACTCGCCATTACTACTGCAAAATGTGGGCCAATAATTTGAGTGCAGCAAGCCATCACCGTTTGTTATTTTCTCCTTACTCAAGGAGAAAATTGAGATTAAAAACTGCTGTAAAATCCAGAGTGTTTCACTGCAACCCTTTTACTTATCCTTGCTCCCTTCCATAAATTTGTTTGGCAGTTGAGCCTAAATCATGGTCGAGAGCAGTGTTTAACTGCTACCATCTAAAGCTGCGGGTGTTTGTGTGAGATATGCGATTAAAAACCTTTGAGCCAGGATTCTTCACTCAATCCCTAGGCCTGTTATAAATTATCCAGAAACTTGGAGAAGTAAAATATCAGGCTGGGAAATTGGGGGCAAAGTCCTCACTAAATGAGACTGTTGAGATGCCAGGACCAAAAATATATGTTTCGTAAGGAATATACTAGATTCTAGATTCAACTCTAGATTCATTCACTCAAATTCTTTCTCTTTTCAGTGCCTCATAGCCTCTAGGTTTCATTCTGGAGCCTGTCGAGCTGGCATTTCTACCACTTACAATAGAGCAGCAACAGACAGAGTGACAAGTGGTACAAGACTACGACCAGCACTCTGCTAATGAGAGGGAAGCTGGACCTAAGCTGTTCTGGAAGCAGCACGACAGAGGGTGGCTCCTCATTGGAGAATGTACTGGTCAAGGGTATTCCGATGTCAGATGTCAGAGACACAGTGCCTGGGAAGAGTGTGACTATTCTAGTGGTGCTGGACCACCTTTGTCATGCCCTGCAAGAACTGGCACCACATGGAATGGGAGGACACTCTCTGCCCATGGCCCATAAGGTGCCGGCCGCTCTGAATGTCTGTGCGAGCAGCTCATTTCAGGGCAGAACATGTCATCTGTGTGGCATCTCCCAGGCAGCTGCATACAAATGCATTAGGAAGGTTACAGATGCCCTTTATGCCAGGGCCCATATGTATATCAACTTGGACTGGAAACAGGAGAGCCAGGATGCCAAGGCCAAGTGCTTCGCCCACTTTGTAGGAATGACCCAGGTGTAAGGTGTGATAAATTGCACCAACGGAGCCTACAGTCTCCATGGTATCATGTGGTGCCAATTGTAAACCACAAGGAATTGCATTCCCTTAATGTCCAGATCGTTTGTGACCACACAATGTGAATCATGCAGGTGTGTGCTCCTTTCCCAGGGCATGTCTATGAAAGTTACATCTTCGGGTGCTTGCAGATCCCAGACATTTTGAGAGAGAGCAGTGTCTGGGAGGATGGCTCCTTGGGAGCAAGGGGTACCCAATAATGAGGTGGGTAATGGTGCCAGTGCAGAGACCACAAACTGAGGTGGCGACTCACCACAGTGAGGCTCATGCTTCAACGGCATGCTGATCGAGCAGCCGATTGGACAGCTGAAGCTGCAGCCTCGGTGCCTGGGCCGGTCAGGGGGTGCCCACCAATACTGTCCCAGAGGGTGCCTCGTGCCTGCGCTCTCCACAACTTGCCGCTGCAGACGGGAGATCAGCTGGACCAGGAGGAGATGGAGGAGCGCCACAACTCCTCGGATGAGGAGGAGGTCGAGGACTGCGGCTTGGGCCAACCCGTGGAGGAGAAGGAAGGACCTTGGGTCATGGCCAGGGTCCACATGGCCTGGTGGGATAGGGACACCCTCATAGCCTCTAGGTTTTGAGATGAGCAGGACTACAGCTGTGGGATTCTTCTACCTTGGGGACTGTTATCTCATCATTAGGGTGGTGCCAGCGGGAGGTTTCCGTGGAGGTTCCATGGCCCGATTCCATGAGCAAGGCAATAAAGCCATTGGACTGACTCTTGAGGAGAATGATGATGACTTGCATTGAGGACAGATCGGTGCTCCTCTCTTCCTCAGCAATACGTCTGACTCCTGCCTGACAGAGAGCTGAATGCATCCTGCCAAGGAAATGGCTGATCATTCACGCAAGGTGAACTCTCAACTGCAATACCCCCCTTCGAGGTCAGGTGTCCTGGTGCGTTCCTCCAGCTCACCTCCGGGGTGGGTCAGCCTCTCTACACTTTGTCAGCTCGTGACATCCTCACCTCTGGAGAAGAGTGGCTGGAATGAGAGGCCTTTGGTTTGATGCCGGTGGAGATGCTGCCAGCAGCAGCAGCAGCAGCACACATTTACTAAGCCATCAGTGTGGGAGAGACATAGCGCTGTGGGCTGCACAGTAGCAGCGATTAGCACTGTTGCTTCACAGCACCAGGGTTCCAGGTTCGATTCCCAGATTGGGTCACTGTATGTGTGGAGTCTGCACATTCTCCTCGCGTCTGCATGTGTTTGCCCCCAGGCGTTCCGGTTTTCTCCTACAAGTCCTGAAAGTCATGCTGTTAGGTATTTTGGATATTCTGAATTCTCCCTCTGTGCACTCGAACAGGGGCCAGAATGTGGTGACTCGGGGCTTTTCACAGTAGCTTCATTGCAGTGTTAATGTAAGCCTACTTGTGACAATAAAGATGATGATTATTATTATTATTCTCACACTGCACAGGGATGAAGCACCGAGTGTGCACAGGATTCGAGGAGTATGGTGCCACAAAATGACAGGGAGGAGGATCTGCTGGTGAACAAAGTGATATTTATTGACATGTACTTTTTACATGTTAGTTAAGACCTATCTTAACTACAGCCTCTGCTCACCCGTGCCCACGAGGTACCTACAGTATCTTACACATCCTAACCCTCACACTATGTCTCGGTGTTTCCCGAGGATCCACATCTGAGGGTGAGGCTATCTGTTGCCTGCCATGCCTTGTTGCATCAGATGACTTTGGCGGACGTCTCCTGAGGGGGGGGGGGGGGGGGGGGGGGGGGGCCTTGAGGGTCTGAACATACTTTCGGGCAGCATGGGCATTACAGTGCTGTCCTCCTCAGTGTTGGCTCACAAGGAGGTTAGTGTCAGAAGGGCTGGACACCCCCAGACCCCACTGTGTAGAAGGCCCCGGGTTGAAATCCTGTCAATCCTCTTCCCTTCAGGTTCATAATGGCCTCTGTGTTCCCCCAGAGGAGAGAGGGGTAATCAAGTCAGATCAAGAAGCTCTGCCATCTTCTGACGGAGACACTCGTGGATTCGCAGCCCTGCATCAGGTTGCTCATGCCCTCAGCCATGGAGGTCATGAGATGAGCCATGGAATGGACAGTCCCCGCCATAGAGTGCACGCCCTGCACCAACGTTTCCAGTATGGATGCCACCCTCGTAGTGTAGACCTTGTTGCGTTGCATTGATGGCACTATCTCCTCGGTCAGAATGCTCTTGGACTCTTCCAATCAGCCTTGCAGTTCCAGGATAGATGCTGTCAATCCTGGCTGATCTCATGACTCTGCCTTTGCAGTTCCATCAGGTCGGGGACAACTGGACCCAGGGGCACATCATTGGCAGGGGCTCAGCACAGTCTTGGGCTCCAGCATCCTTCCAAGCGCTGAATCCCTTGTTCGTCCCTGCCTCCACAAGCTGTGGATGATCATCTGTGAGAGACTCACCACTGAGTGACCCAGAAGCCTGCCTACCAATTAATCCCACTGAGCAGTGAGTATCTGCACTTGTGGAGGGTATAGGTGACCCCCTCCTCGATGATGGTTCCGAGAATCCCCCTCTGAGCTGCTGGGTCTGTGGCTCCCAGGAGGCATGAGGATGGTCCGGGCTTATTTACTGTTTGCCTTCCGAGGGAATGGTACATCACGGGGAATAAATGTTGCGAGGGCCGCGATCAAATAGCCACGCTACACCCGAAAGGCAGCTGCACAGCATGGCCGATAGAAGCCGTGAGACCCCACTCTTGGAATCCGTCTGGATGTAAATCCTGCCCACAGGGCGGGATCACTTATTAGCAAATCTGTATATTTAAGCGAGACAGCTAGTCCCACTTTAATGTGCAGATTCCCGACTTACCCGAGCCGTTGAGACCAATCTCCTTTGCCTCATAGACTTCAGGGAGTGCCGTTCAGTACTGGTCTCCAGAAACAGGGACCAGACAGAGCGACACTGGTGGGGGTCTCCAAGGGGATTGGAGCCCCCTTGATACATGCCCTTTGGGCAAGGTGGTACCCTGGCACTGCTGGGGCATTCTGGCACTGCCAGCCTGGCACTGCCACGTGAGTGGCAGCCTGGCACTAACAAGGTGCACAGGTGGCAATGCCAGCTGGCATGGATGCTGCTGGGGTACCAAGTTGGCATAGCCAAGGTGCCAAGCTGGCATTTTTGTGCACTGGTGATTGGGCTGGGGTGCCCTGTGTGGTTGTTGGGGGTGCGGTGGGGGGGTGTTGGGGCTTGGGGAGGGTCGGGGTCGCATCAGGGGTTTTGGAGATTAGGATGCCATTTAAAAATGGCGTCCTGATCACTTGCTCTGCTGAGGAGTTCCAGCGAGCTGAGCTCCTCAGTGAACAAAGCGGTGCTATGCGTGGCTTCGGCGCCAGTGGTGTTTTGTAGTGAGCACCAGGAAATGCGCTCACTATGGGACTTTGTTCCCTTTTAATAAAATCTTTCCCCAAATGTTTACTCGCGTGAGGGTTGAGCAATGATGGTTTGTCCTTAGGTTCCTCACTTTAGCTCGCTGTCCCCACTTCGCCATCAGCACAGGCGCTGCCCCTCGGCCAGATCTATGCACTTTCGCACGGGCGTGAGGGTGTGGAACTCCCGTAAAATGGCTGTGCCCTTTCACTGAATCATAGAATTTACAGTGCAGAAGGAGGCTATTCGGCCCAACAAGTCTGCACCAGCTCTTACAGAGAGCACCCTACTCAAGCCCACGTATCCACCCGATCCCCGTAACTCAGTAGCTCCTAATTAACTTTTTTTGGACGCTAAAGGCAATTTAGCATGGCCAATCCACCTAACCCGCACATCTTTGGACTGTGGAAAGAAACCGGAGCACCCGGAGGAAACTCACGCAGACACGGGGAGAATGTGCTGACTCCGCACAGACAGTGACCCAGCCGGGAATCGAACCTGGGACCCTGGAGCTGTGAAGCAACTGTGCTAACCACTATGCTACCATGCTGCCCTGTTCGCGCTGCTTTTGCTCAATTTTGTCTTACGGGAATACAGATGGGTCAAGGTGGTATTCCTGCCAATTCAGATGGCTCAGCATTGGCATGCACGGGACTGGAGTGAGAGCAGGAATGTGAGTAGCAGATTTGAGACTGTGAGGTACCAAGGGTGGTTGGGGGTCTCAGGCAAGAGGGTCTCGAGACTGGTGGGCAATCCGCAACAAGGCTGGGAGGGAGATCACCTTGGAGGTGCGAAGGGTGAGGGGTGCATTGAGAGACTGAAGATGAAAGACTTACTCTGACCACATGAAGAAGATCATTCATTATTTTACAGTTCTGCTGCCCCCCTCCTCGTCTGCAGTGAGCTGACACTGACTAATGCTGCAATACTTTCCCAAATGGGGGTTGACACCTTGCCGATGGGCTGCTTCCTGGAGTGTGGACTCAGGACACCTGTCTCTGCTGGACTTCATCTAGAAGTCTAGTCAGGCTTCCTGGCTGCCATCTCACCTGCCATGGATCTGCAACAACTGCTAGGCAGGCGATATTATGGAACTCCCCAGTGATTGCAGCGATTACGTTTCTCTGGGGCGAGTGAATCAGCGGAAGGCCTCCAACAGCGTGGCATGATTCATGTAGTGAAAAAAAACTTTGTGGGCTGGATTCTCCGATTCTGGGGCTATCTCCCCACGCCAGCGTGGGACCAATGGCGTTTTACATCAGAAAAAATGGCGTAAAACGGCCACCGATTCCTCGATTTCCGGGGGGCTAGCATGCTGGCAGCATAGAGCACCCGGCTCTAGCTGTCAATACGGCCCAGAGAATTGTCAGGTCTGTGACCGTGCACGCGCACGAAGGCGGCCTACAGCGGCTGTACCGTGCTGAGGCCGCTCGTGGACATGGCCCACGAAATAGTGCGCCCCCTTTGACTGGCTCGTCCCAAACCATCTCCCCACAGTGCTCAAGCCCCTCATAAAGATACCCCGCCCGGGAATCGGCTCTCCCTCAGCTCTCCCCCTCCGACAGTGGCGGCGCTGGACAGAGTCTGCAGCCACCACGCCGAGTTCCCGACTGAATGCATCACGCGACCGACACCATCGGGAACTCAGCCGGTCGGGGGTGGAGCATAAGGGACAGGCCTCAGGCAATCTCCCGAGGCCGTCGATACGTGGCAAATGCTTTGGAGGGGCAGGGCATCGCGACAGCACCGCCACCGCCCCCGATTTCGTCGGGAACTGTGATTCCCCGGCCAATCGCCGAACCCGATTTCGGCATCACCGGCCGGAGAATCCAACCTTTTGTGTCAGTCTCAAAGTTCTGTGAGAATCCCATCTTTGCTCTGTTTTTCTGACCGGTGCAGACACTTTGCCATTTTCTAGTAAGGTTCCGCCCAGAGCTGGCAAATGCCAGGCCAGATCACCTGCAGAGATTTAAATCTGGCACGTTTGTTGACGATCACAAAACTAATCTTTAATCTGAGGTGCTTCTGAAGTGGCTAATCTGGATGCACATCGGGAAGAACACAATTGGTTTATGAAGTTCAAATAGACTGCAAATATTAGCAGCGACTAGCAAGGAGCATTAAAGTAAGCAGATAAAAGGATGATAATTCTTTTGGTTTATCATGTTCCTTTTGTTGCTTAAAGGGAAGCCAGCATTCAATGCCCATTAAAGGCACTACAGTGACCTTCCCACTCCCCATTGTCCTGCAAATTTTAACAATCAGCTGTCGACCCTGAGTCTTGTTAAATTCGGAATTAAATTTAGACATTTTCCAATGATGGTTCTGGTTTCTTTTTAGTGTTATATTATTTTACAGTGCCAGAACACACAGGAGATGTCAAGAGAGATACTTCCACAGTCATAAATAATTGCTTCTCCTGCAGGGAAGCATCAGATAATCACCATTGCAGCGACTTTATAATTATAACGTTACAGTTTAACTGCAATCACTGCTGACTTTAACCTTTCAGACCCTAATAATTTTTTAAAAGCTGGAAAAATCCTGCAGCTCCGCAACAACACAGAAATGCAAATAAATTGGGCCGCTACGCGGAAGAGATGCCATGTCCTGCTTGACCGCTGGAGGAATTTCAATTATCCACCCTTAAAATTAGCGCATTTTCACAAAATCGCAGGTTCCCCCACCAATCACCATCCCGAAAGTGCTTTCTGAAAATTAGAGGGTTTTTGTGGCCAATCTCCAGTTTGTAAAATCAGCTGTTGGTGAAAACGCTTTGGTCTCGAAGATTTACAAAGGGCTCAACAATGTGCATTCCACCAGTTGAAAATGGGTCTGTCCTTGTCCATGTTTTGCATCAAGGCACAGGCCCAAGCTCACTGATACTGCAAATTGAATCTTTCTTTAACCCCATAAATACGCTTTTAAAATTGATTTGTGGCTGCAGTATCAATAATACAGAAAGGTAGGTTTGAGTGTTTCACAATCCAAGTTGGATGTAATTAGAATGGATGAATCAAAGTTGTTTTATCTTGTGACCGAATAATATTTGGTGGGAATTCACCAAACTGATCGCAGTTCCAAACCTTTTTGCCTCCGCAATATTTATAGGGGTTTCTAGTTTTTGATGATCATTCCAGAAGAAACTGAAATGGTTTCTTTAGTGGCAGTCTTACATTTCAAAAAGTAATTGAGGGTATTCAGGACAAGTGAGATGCATCAAATCGCCTTTTCGTATTTTTCTGTTCCTATGTATTAATATTCTATTAATTTCTTTTTATAAGTCAGATCTTTAATTTTATTGACACTGGGTACACCTTAGCCCAAAATGAGTCTCAATCATAATAATAATAATAATCTTTATTGTCACAAGTAGGCTAACATTAAACTGCAATGAATTGAAAAGCCCCGAGTCGCCACATTCCGGCATCTGTTTGGGTACGCAAGGGGAGAATTCAGAATGTCCAGATTTCCTAACAGTACATCTTTCGGGACTTGTGGGAGGAAACAGGAGCACCCGGAGCAAACCCATGCAGGCAGAGGGAGAATGTGTAGACTGCACACAGTGACCCAAGCCAGAATCGAACCTGGGACCCTAGAGCTGTGAAGCAACAGTGCTAACCACTGTGGTACTGTGCCGCCCTCTGCATCACCCATGCTTGCCCATCAATCACCAGAATTCACCGGGTGGGCTGGACCGTTGGCGCCGACCTCTTCTGCCGCTGGTAAAATCCCAGCAGTTGTGGGAGAAGGCTCTTAAGGACCTCCATTGCCCCTTGAGTGAGTGGGTCTCCTGGCACATTTCCAGCCGCTGGTAAAATTGCAAAGAGAGTTGGTGGTAGTAGCCGGGGTGGGGGTGGGGGTGACTAACAGAGGGAGGCAGGTAAGATTAGAGCATATGTCCTGCGACAGGCTCATCTTCTCAATTACTAACCTAACCTACACATCTTTGGACTGTGGGAGGAAAATGGAGCTAATCAAAAGCTATTCCATTTGACAACATTTCACGCAATGATAGAAGAAACATAATTTCAAAATATAAATATTTTTAACAAACATAACCTATTCAAACAGGATGCTTTTTCCTCTCTCCTCATGGCTAAATTAACCACCCTTTCAGTTTCCTCTATTGGATGCCTGCTTTTCCCAATTGAATCAAGGATAACATTTTCCGATAAAACAAGGAAAACCTGCCTTTTGTCATTGCAATCCCTAAAAACAAATGTCTGATTTGGAGACTGTAGCAGGCTGGCCAATTTAAGGGGGTACCCTCTGAAGGGTCATGTGACCTGCTCATCCAATCGATAATTAAGAGCACGAGTATCACCGAGCAGACTGGCGGCACCGTGGCTGCACTACTTTGTACAGAACATGTTGTGTAAATAAACGTTAGCTGTTTGTGCCTAATCGGTGGATCCAAGTTACCACATTTGGCGACGAGGTAAACCAAAGCAGCAGGTGCGCATGCAAGATCATCAGCTCAGATCCTGGTCCAGTCGAAACAAAGCTTGTGAAGTAGAAGGTAGCTGCAGACACGCCTGTCTTCAGTAGAGTGGACCCCTTTCACAGCGGCTGAAGATTGGTTGAGGTATGCTGAGCAACTGGAATTTTCCTTGAGAGCAAACGGAGTTGAGGAGAATGTAGAGAAGAAAGCAATATTAATTAGCGCACGCAGGACCCAAACGTGCAATTTGATTCATAGCCCTACATCCCCAAATGCGGTCGATGTAAGCTCATTTATAGATATCATGATATCCGTGATTTTGCAACGATTCAAATTCAATTCCATTGGCAGATCCACACTGGAGACCACTGCAACCTACATAGCAAGGTGTAGGAAAATTGTGGAACACTGTGACTTTGAGACAACACTAAATGATATGCTGAGGGATCAATTGGTTTGTGGAGTTAATGATGAGGCCATGCAGAGGTTGTTGCTGGTAGAAACTGAGATAAGAAAAAGCATTGGAAATAGAATTAGCAATGGAGAACGATGCAAAGGACACCCAGAGGGTGCAGAATGGTACGGTCCAGCAGTTAGGGCAGGAGGCTGATGACAACAATTGCACCAAAAGAAAGGAGACCCATTTAAACAGGGAGACAAGTATAGAAACTGGTAAAATTAGAAGATTCAGGAGAATGAAACAACAATCTTGGATCGGTGCAGGGTGTTACAGGTGTGGTGGGAATCATTCCGCAGAGATTTGTAGATTCAAAGGAGAGGAATGCTTCACCTGTCACCAGAAGGGCCAACTGAGGCACAGATGCAGAACTAAGCGGAGTCTGCCTTGTGGCAATATAGTGAACAGTTCGACACCAGAACATAATGTTAAATATTTTTCTGTGCGTGATCGGAACGTTCATCAGGTGAATAATGTGAAGATGAGCAATGTAGCCCACATTACAGTGGTGTTAGTGGTCAATGGCAGACCATTAAGAATGAAAATAGACACGGGAACAGCTGCTGCTGTAGTAGGGGAGCCGACCTACAGATATCTTCAAGAAGTGGTTGAGCATCGGAGCTGCAGTGCATGGCAGCTAGGTTGGCTACCTACACTAATGGGGAGGCCATTAGGATGGTAGGGACGACTAAAACACCTGTGAGCTATGGGCTGCAATCTGCCTGACTTCCATTAATCAGGGTGTCTGGCCAGAGACCAAATCTAATAGGCCGTGACTGGCTCGAAGAAATTAAACCCCATTGGTTGGAAATCTCCAGAATTAAGAAAGGAGACCTAATTTAAGTATTCTGAAAGTATCAGGATGTTTTTCAGGATGAACTGGGAAAGTTAAAAGTTCACATGGACCCAGAAGCCATCCCAAAGTTTTTCAGGGCTAGACCTGTGCCCTATGCATTGCTGGAGAAAGCCCGAACTAGAAAGGCTGAGAGGACCGGGTATCCTCCAACCAGTTCAGTTTGCTGAATGGGCAGCCCCAAAGTACCTGTCGTTAAACCAGATAAGACAGCCCGTATCTGCAGGGAATATGAATTAACAGTAAACCCAGCAGAAAAGCTGGACAGTTATCCTATCCTGAAGAAAGAAGATTCATCTGCAAGACAGGCTGGAGGATAGTCATGTATAAAATTTGATATGGGTCATGCATGTCAACAGTCAGTTGGAGTTGGGTGATGCTTCCAGAGGATACGTACCCATAAAGGATTATATCAGTACACATGCTTGCTTTACATTGTTTCATCAGCCTGCGCCATATTTCAAAGAATCATGGAAAGTTTATTACAGGGCTCACCGCGTGCCATTTATATGTGGATTACTGCTGCAACTGAAGAAGAACACCTGGATAATCTTGAAGAAGTACTGAGAAGATTTCAGGAGACGGGAGTTTGCCTAAAAAATGCACTTCACTGACCAGCAAACTAGCTTACCTCAGTAACTGTGTGGAGCCCAGCGACTGCCTCCTATGGAGGACAAGGTAAGAGCAATAAAACAGGCACCGGCCCATAGCAGCACCTCGGAGCTTCAGTCATTACTGGGGATGGTTAATTATTACAGGCATTCCCTTCCGAATCTGTCAGTATTATTCGCCCCTTCATATGCGTTACTGAAGAAACACCACGGGCGGGATTCTCCGAGCCCCCGGGGCCGGTGTCAATCCCGCCCCCGCCATGTCCCGAATTCTCCGCCCCCCGAGATTGGGCGGGGGCAGGAATCGCGCCGCACCAGTCGGCGGGCCCTCCATGCCAGTCGGCGGGCCCCCTGAGGTGATTCTCTGGCCCGCGATGGGCTGAAGCCCTGCCGCTGACAGGCCTCGCCCGCTGGCGTGGAATAAACTACCTACCTGACTGGCGGGATTGGTGGCACGGGCGGGCTCCGGGGTCCTGTGGGGGGGGGGACGCGGGGTGATCTGACCCCGGGGTGCCCCCACGGTGGCCTGGCCCATGATCGGGGCCCACCGATCGGCAGGCGTGCCAGTGGCGTGGAAGCACTCTTTTTCTTCTGTCTCCACTATGGCCTACACCATGGCACAGGTGGAAGAGACCCCCTCCCCTGCGCATGCGCCGGTATGATGTCAGCAGCCGCTGACGTTCCGGCGCATGTGCGGACTTACGCCGGCCGGCTAAATCCTTTCGGCCTCGGCTGGCATGGCGACAAAGGCCGTTGACGCCAGCCGGCGGAGTGGGGACCATTCTGGTGTGGGCCTAGCCTCTCAATATGAGGGCTTGGCCCCTAAAGGTGCGGAGAATTCTGCACCTTTGGGGCGGCCCAACGCCGGAGTGGTTCACGACACCCCAAGACGCCGGGACCCCCTGCCAGGTAGGGGAGAATCCTGGCCCACTGATGGTTCTAGAATGCATCACAGAGTGAGATATTTAATAATGTGCCATCTTGCCTACTGGTACATTTTGACCCATCCAAGAAGTTAGTGCTAACGTGTGACACCTCCCCAAAAGGAGTTGGGGCAGTTTAATTACCCATAATGGATGATGTGTCTGAGGAGCCTATTGCACATTAGTCAGAAACCCTCACAGAAGCTGAGAAAGATTATTAACAGATTATCCATCTGTTTTGTGCGGAGTGAGAAAATTCCATTGGAATTTCTATGGAAGATACTTTATTGTTGTAATGGACCACAAGCCATTGTTGGGTCTTTTCAAGGAGGGCAAGGCTATTCTGCTGACTGTGGCGGCCAGGATTTAGCGCTGGGCATTGATCCTATCAGCTTATGAATACACTTTGAACACAGCCAATGATGATGCCCTTAATTGTCCTCCACTGCCAGAGAGTAACGCTCACCCCCCCCTCCCCCCCCCCCCCCACCCCCTACCATCCGTCCTTCCGCCCCCGCCAATGCTGCAAGAAATCATGTTGGTAATGAAATTTCCAGTCACTTTGCCAGTGTCAGCACAGTATTACGATCTCAGACCAGACCCCAACAGTGGCTAGGATACTGGACATAAACCCCAATTTTTTTTTTATTTTGTAAGACTGTGAGGAAAGGATACTTCATCCAGGACTGATTAAACAAAGAAATAGGGATATAGTATATTGAAACAAACTTTCTTACTTTCGCAGTATTAAAATATATTGAACATCACACCAAAAATAGCTTAAAATTACTCCTTAAACAATACTGCTTAATACAGTGAATATAATACCTTTAATTGCTATCCCACTTAAACAACAAAGAAAATAAATCCCAGCTCTCAATCCACTATTAAATACAACTGGCATGCAGAAATACTTTTGACACTGCTTTAAAGTCACAATCTGACTCCTGTCAGAATCACGCAGAAACTCTCGTTGTAGATCTTCAGAAGCTGTTTCAACTTGTTTCAGCTCCCTTTGTTCTCAGAGATGTCTGCACTGCTTTCAAGACTGTTAATCTTGTTTAACTGGACTGCAGTGAGAGCAAACTGCTTGCCTTCTGGTTATACCTTTATTCAGTTCACAACAGAACTGCTTTCTGCAAAATGCCTGATGCCTTAGCTCCACTAGCAATGGCATCATTTTACCAAGCTGAAATCTAATTAACTTAATCCAAACCAAATTGCATTAGCCCAAGCCTTTTACAGTGGATTAAATGCCCCCCTGGCTCCCAAAACATATTTGCTTTTCAACTAGTATTTCCATTAAAACATGATAGCAGCAGTCAAACACTAACTCTAACCCAGGCTTTTAACCCTTGCCGCATCAACAAACTATAATACAATGCACCTGAAATTCCTACATTCATCATTACAGCAAATAAATTGTGGATTAGCAAAGACCCGTTGTTATCAAAGTTAAGAGACAAGAGATTAGAGGGTTGACAGGATGAGAGGACTTCTGAATACCTGAAGCCATACAATGTTCAGAAAGATGAGCAAAGCTGTGAGGACGACATCATCCTAGGAGGAGTGAGACTAATTGTCCGAGTGCAGAGGCGGGAACTGTTCCTTGCAGAGTCGCTTAGAGCACATTTGGGCATGTCAAAAACGAAGATGATTGCCAGAAGCTAAGTTTGGTGGCAAAGCATCAACGCCGATATTGAGATATTAGTGAAGCACTGCGATCAGTGGCAGTTACAGCAGATGTTACCTCTGCTGCAGTCCCTCTGGAGTCATGGGAGTGGCCAGGTCAGCCATGGATACAAGTCCACCTAGATTATGTGTGACCATTTTTTGGCAAGATGCTTCTACTATTGGGAGCCGCCCACTCCAAATGGTTGGAAGTATTAGAGATGAGATCCACAAATCGCACATGTTACAGTTGAGACGCTTCGTCAGTGCTTCACGGCTCCGTGGCTTACCTGAAGTACTTGTGCCCGATAACGGAAACGTTTTTACAAGTGCCAAATTCCAAAGTTTCCTGTAAAACATGTCAGAATTGCACTGTATCATCTCTCATCAAATGGATTCACTGAGCGGGCAGTCCAAACTTTCAAAGCCAGTTTAAAGAAACAGCTCAGTGTGTCCTTGGAAACAAAGGTAACTCGGTTCCTCTTAGCATTCAGGACCATCCCTCATTCAACAACAGGTATATCCCCAGCACATCTATTGATGGGTCGATGGTTAAGGACCAGGCTAAGCCTGGTGTTCCAAATTTAGCAGGGAGGGTAGAGGCAAAACAATGCAACCAAAAGAGGAATCATGATTCAAGCTCTTTCAAATTGGATGACCCAGTTTTAATGAGGAATTTCAGAAGTGGCCCAAGCCGGGTTCCAGGAATTGTTGTGGCCAAAACAGGACCATCTTACAAAGTGAGTGTACAGGACAGGATTTTGAAGAAACATGTAGACCATTTGGAGTGAGCGAGAGGCGTGCCAGGAGCCACCGTTAAAGCTGGAGGTGTTGATGGCTGCCTGGGAAATAAAATTTCCAATCAGCCAATGGCAGGCGAGAATATTGGGCCAGATTCTCCGGATTCCGATGCTGAAATCGCGTTCGGCGAACGGCCGGAGAATCCAACTTTTCGACCAAATTGGGGGCGTCACCACTTTCTCGATGCTCTGCCCCCTCGCACCACATATCGACGGCATCAGCCTCCCAATGCTCCACCCCTGACCGGCCAAGTTCCCGACGGCGCGGGACACGTGTGGTCTCACCCGTCGGGAACTCGGCGTGGCTGCTGTGTACTCAGTACAGCGTCGCCACAGTCGGGGGAGGGACGATCTGCGGGCAGGGGGGACATTATTCAGGGCTGGGGGCACACTGGTGCACGCGAGCCGGCTAAAGGAGGGAACTATTTAGTGAGCTGGGTCTGTGGGCTGCGTCCACCATGAAGCACGGCATTGTCGCATGCGCGGCCACGAAACCCGGCGGTTGTCCGGGGCGTATCAGCAGCTAGAGCTGGGTGCTCTATGCTGCCATCTTGCTGGCCCCCAGCAAAACAGGGAATCGGTGGCCGTTTTATGCCGACGTGGCCCCAGAATCGGAGAATCCAGCCCATTGTCTCTATTGAAATAGAGGAGTTTGAAGCCTCAGTTCCAGAAGAGACATCTGGTGTGACAGTCGGTGGAGCTGCAACGTTTTATGAGGAAGGGAAAGCCACCAGAAAGGTTGAGTTTTTGATGGACTGATGAAAAAAAATTAATTGCTGTAAATGTTGGGAACAGTATGAGTTAACAATCATTCTGTGCATTGAGGAACTTAGATGGGGAGGGATGTAGTAGCTGGCCCCTTTAAGGGGCAACTGAAGTCATGTGACCCACTCGTCCAATCAATAGTTAGAGCTCAGTAATCGCCTTACAGAGCATGGGCTTTGTTCAGGTCGATCCAGGAGGCAGAGTGGCAGCATCGAGGCTGCACTCCTCTGCATGTAGCACATTGTGAGAATGAATGTTCATGGAGCCAAGTTACAAGAGAGAAATGTCACTTCTCCCTTCACCATGCTTAATTCAACCTCTAACTTGATCTGAATGGCCTCAACTGCTGCCAAAGTCTGTGACTGGGCAGCTGCTGTTAGCAGGACCCAGACCAGAAATGGATTTGCGAATGAAAGAGGCCCATTTGTGAGACATCTCTTGGAAAAGATGTCAAACTAAGGCACTCTCACTGGACGGGAAAGATCCCATGACACTCCTTTGAGGAAGAGCAGACTGTCCTGGCTGATATATAATCCTCAACCAACACTGGAATCATGGAATCATAGAAATTTATAGCACTGAAGGAAACCATTCAGCCCATCATGTTTGCATCGGCTGACAAGTAGCGATCTAGCCTAATCCCACTTTCCAGATCGTGGTCCTTAGACATGCAGATCAAGGCATGTTGACTGCAGGTCCAACTACTTTTTAAGTGATCTGAGGGTTTGCTGTCTCTGCCACTTTTTCCGGCAGTGAGTTCCAGAACCCCAGCTCTGGGTGAAACTTTTTGCCCTTGAATTTCCCTTCAGACCTCCGACCCAAATCCATGACCCTGGTTTTGGACCCCTCAACCAAGAGGAATAAAGCCTTCCTAATTCACTTTATCTGCCAGAGTCTGTAACAGGAGAGCTCCTGTTTCCAGGGCCCACACCATAAATGGATGCATTAACAAAAAGTGCCCATTTTCACATGGGTTCTGGATAAATTGTTAAACTGTAGTATCAATGTAAGCCTACTTGTGACAATAAAGATTATTATTATTAAACTAAGGCCCCCCCTCCCGCTCAGATGGGCATCAACGATCCAGCGACACTACTTCAAAGAAGAACATCATCTATTGCATTGCTTCTTGTGGAACTTTGCTGTGAGCATATTGGAGGCTGTCTTAACAGCAACGACTGCACTGGGAAATATCTAACTGGCTGCGAGGTGCTTTGAGCACACTGAAGTTATGAAAGGTGCTACATAAATGGAAGTTATCTTATTTCATGGATGAGAAGTAGGGTGAGATGTACCCTCAGGTTCTTGACATGGATT
The DNA here is from genome assembly GCF_902713615.1 of Scyliorhinus canicula. Taxonomy (NCBI): domain Eukaryota; kingdom Metazoa; phylum Chordata; class Chondrichthyes; order Carcharhiniformes; family Scyliorhinidae; genus Scyliorhinus; species Scyliorhinus canicula. Next base: position 24,254,424 of record NC_052150.1, on the reverse strand, counting down.
GCCATCTTTCATAGATCATGGTCACACATTCCTGGTTTATATCATTTACTTCACAAAATAAAGGCAGGGAATTGGGATTATAAAATATAGAGCATCCATAGTTAACAATCAGACAGAATAGGCGAGATAGATAGAAAATTTATTCCTTTCCCCAGCATCGCTGTATACTACAGGGGCTAAGAAGTGAAAATGCATAATCGGGCCTTTTGAACTGAGATTGGTGTTTGGTTAGTCATTCATGGAATTTAACAGCAGACAGAATAACATTTTCTGGATAAAAGCCCGATGGCATCTAATCTCTGATTAATCCGCTGACCTTCCCTCACATCCATGTCCTTGTGAGTGTTTTTGAATGCCAGGGGAGGTGAAGATATTGATCTGAATGTTGATAATGAAATATTGTTTCACACTTTGACTGTCAAAGGGACTATGCTTTCATTCGAATTCATCATTGTTAGTATTTAGATCACATTCGCGGTTAAAGCAAAGTGAAGCACTGAAGTAGAAAGAGGAAGGTTCACCTGGGCAATGCAAGATATCAAATCAGATACTTTTATGTTGAAACGTTCAGATGAAAACCGCGGAATGGAGAGACAGGAAGATTGCAGAGTTAACCATTGTTGGAAATCACTCAGAGATGGAAACATATGTATGCATAACGGGGGTCATTGTGATTTTGTGCAATAGCATAAAATGTAAATTGAGAGCACCTTTTACATCTCTCCTGGTTCAAAGTAAATCGTGATAAAACTCTTGAGAAGTCTTCTTGCATCTCCCTATTACCTATTTTGCACGATCGAATAAAGTCACATTCTGAATTGTATTCTTTATGAAGCCGGCTTGCCTGCTGTTTAAACAGAGGTGCTAACCTGTTGATTTTAAATGACCGTTATGTCCACTGATGAAAGTGAACATTTACATATGAAATAATGGAAATTCAGATTGCCAAACCTCACCTGCAAATATTTAATGCATCTGTGCACCACTCGCATTACATTCTGATGAAGTGTACACACCTGAAGCACTATGACCCATCGTTTCTGCTGACTGTCTATTGTGTGGTTTCCAGCAGTTTCTATTTTTGCTTCAAGATTTCCAGAATTTACTCATTTTCCTTCTTATTTTCTTCCACTGCTACCCTCTGTGGCCTAGTTCTGTGAATACATTAGCCCATTTATTTTTAAATTAGCTGATGCCAGCTTCAGAGTAGAGCTCGCAGGAATGGGTTACTCCTCAACGTGCTCCTCCGAGCCACGCACTTGGGCATACATCAACGTTCCTTCATCAATCCTGGAACTCCCTCCCCAACAGCACTGTGGGTGTACCTGCACCACATGGGACTGCAACGAGTCAAGACGGTAGCACTCTGCCACCTTCCAGACGTTAATCAGACATGGAGAATGAAATGCTAGCCTTGTCTGCAATGTCCACATCCAATGAACAAATTTTGAAAAAGAGTAAGGGAGTGTGAATAATTGAAAGGATGCCTTGGGACATTTGTGGCAGAATTCTTAATATGTTTTTCTGAAAGCCTTCTATTTTAGTGACGGTGTTGACCTGTTTAAGGGAGTTGAGATATCACAGCGACACTGGTGAGAATAGTATTCCAGGATATAAATTCAGCCCAATCACCAGGGCTCACCGTGTCACTAATATCCAATGAAAAGCATATAAAATTGTGCCAAACCGCTTTATTGTACTGATTATTTGGATGCTTTAATCAGTTTTGTGATGGCTAACTAGAATTGTCAAAGGGTTATTTCCTAATTACAACACTGATATCAACTTAACACACAACACTAATTGGTAGCCAAAACAGTGGCAACATCAAAACGCTGTTAATTAACCTGCTTATCTTGGCATTAATGAGTCTGAGTGTGTCAACTGCATCACTGATTTAAACAAAGACAGCATGCCATGGGTCCGTTTTTGTGCTACTACCAGCTTCCTTAATATTGTAAATCTGAGCCTATGATGATCGGAGCATGTTGAGATGGTGGAGTTGTCCAACACAGACACAGCTTCACTTAATGCATAAGTTCAATGGTGCTTAATGTGGATTACTAACATAGAAAAAAACAGACTCATAGGGCTGGATTTTAGTGAAACTGTGGTCCCACTGGCCCCAGTTTCTGCACTGATGGAAGGGAGCAGGGAAGGGATAGTTACTAACCTACAATCCCGAAGGTTTCAACAAAGCAATTAACCCTGAAAGCAGCTTTAGGGCTGTTACATTCTTCTTTTCTTTGATGCAAGGATTGGTGAAACAATAATGTGAGTGTTTTTATTTAAGGATGAGACTATATGCAGACAGTACTCACTGAGGGGCATGTTTGACTTTGATCACTGCTGCTCATAAACTGCTTGCAAGTCACAGCATTAATACATCAAACCCTGTCGCAGTGGCAATGATTGAATGCACCTTGAAATATAAACCCTTATCAGTGCAAGCAAATCATAATGCAGCAAAAAGGCAAAAGTTCTACCCCCCCCCCCCCTTCTCAGGAACAAGTCCCACCTCAGGGAGCTGGTGGCCCATGAGATTGACTTGCAGCTTTTTTGTAATCTCAGCAGCTCAATTGGGAGTCACTGCTGGGACTAAAAGGCTTCACCAATGAGGAGGAGCCTGAACAGAGAGATCGGAGTTAGGGGTTGTGGCAAAAGAGGTGAGGAGGAATGAGGAGGTGAGTTGGGCAGTTGTAAAGATGCACTTTCAGAGACTTCATTAATGAACACAAAAGGTATTTATCAATAAGAATTGTACAACAGCGTCATGGCTTTAGTTCCCTCCCAAAATGTCTCTTTGCCTCAGAGCCTCTCTCACCATGGGGCGATTCCACACTCTGAGTCCCGATTGGTCGCACAGGCCATATTTTTTTATTTATTCATTTTTACGGATATGGGCTTCTCTGACTAGACCAGTATTTGTCGCCCATCCCTAATTGCCCTCGAAAAAGAGGCGGTGAGCTGCCTTCTTGAGCCGCTGCAGTCCATGTGGTGTAGATACACCAACTGTGCTGTTAGGGTGTGAGTTCCAGGATTTTGACCAGCGACAGTGAAGGAACAGCGACATATTTCCAAGTCAGGAAGGTGAGTGACTTGGAGGGGAACTTACAGGTGGTGGTGTTTCCAGGTATCTTCTGCCCTTATCCTTTGAAATGGTAGTGGTTGTGGGTTTGGAAGGTGCTCCTAAGAAGCCTTGGTGAGTTCCTGCAGTGCATCTTGTAGATATTATACACGGCTGCTACTGTGCGGCGGTTCTGAAGGGAGTGAATATTTGTACCAATCAAGTGGGCTGCTTTGTCCTGGACGGTGTTGAGCTGCATTCATCCAAGCAAATGGAAAGTATTCCATTATACTCCTGACTTTTGCCTTGTAAACATTGGACAGGCTTTCGGGAGATAGGCATGAGTTACTCACCGCAAGATTCCTAGCCTCTGAGCTGCTCTTATGGCCATGTGACTCTTACTCTGCTATGTTGCCCTTATAGGGACAATCACCACATTATTCCTCCTTTAATAACTAATCTTTATTAACTAATTCACTCAGTCCTAAATACTAACTAAATGTTACATACATAAATAAGACAATTATAAATCAAGTCTTCGAGGGGGTTTCCTGTTCCATATAGGGTGGCGTAATTCTGTTGTCTGAGATGCTTCTACAGGATAGATATTAAAGGGAACTGCAGAGGCAATTCATCACTACTTGTGCCTATGGAGACATCAGTTATGTCGATAACGGGTCGCTCAGGTACTTAGATGCTTACGGGTTCAAAAACATTTCCTGCTGGCAACATTGCCTGCTGGAGTGCCTTTCTGCTCCTCAGGTGGCCGACATGTTTACGTACAATCCATCTCTCCACGTCCCTTTGGTATGAAAGGGGTCCGGTCTTCTTAGAGACAAGAATCAGGGAGGAGCCTCAGGATCCACATAAACCTTAGATTGTAGCCATTTGATTTTGCCTAATTCATCACAGAAGCTGCCTTTGTATTTTCTTACCAGTTCGCGCATTCCCCTTCCTGCTCTTGAAAAATCCCGAACCAATTTAAATTGATTTCTTTAAGCGGAGAATGCTTGGTCTTTCGCCCTGTGCCCTGCACTGGGAACTGGGTAAACTGTTGCCCAAAGCTCACAGGGACCATTGTGGTGTCTTTTATGTTTATTGTTTCTCTCGTATAGGTCTTCAACTTGGCAGAAGTGCTCTTCAAGTTCAATGGTTAGACCTCGTAGATATTGAAATATATGCTTGCCTGTTGCATTGTCTGAGGCCCCTCTATCCATTTCCATCAGAAAAGGTGTCCCATTTATCGGAACGTTACAGTGATAGGGCCTATCTTGCCTGATTTCAGATTAAACAGAGAGTGACTACCAGAATCACGGGTGCTAAGCTCTTCCACACTGCATACTTGTAACATCTCGGCTGATCGAATAGTTGCCGATCTTGACTGAGCTCTACATGGCTTTATCAAATATTCTCTTTTGTGACAATAAAAACATACAGCCACCTTAAACCGACATGATTCAATGGTGTGTGGTTACCTCCACATTGGTAAATTTCCATTTGTAGCACTACTGACTGATAATCTATTTGTTTTGCAGATGGCTGAAATTGTTTCCCAATTCACGGCTGCTTTGGCGGTTTTGGTACCATGGCTCGTTGCAGGTTCCTGCCCTGACTGGTGAAAAATGCCATTTGGTGTGGTCCAGCCCACGCCAATGATTCCAATGAGATTTGGCTACCCCTTGCCACAGGTAAAATAACAGCAACAGCAGAATGACGCCCTTAAGTGCCCATTGATAGCTTTTTTCTTTCCTTTCACTGCCACAGAGTTAATGCACATATTGTGTGTCATAATATACACCAGTATATCATGGTGCAGACACAGACACTGATGGACATACAGTAGGACCAATCAACATGCATAACACCAATCACCAGTTTGAGCACGCTCACTATAAAGACAGAGGGCACCAGTTTTCCCGCTCATTCGGAATGCAGCCTTTCAGAAGTACAGAACGTGCAGCTTACAGCACAGATCCTCACCATGTGCTGAGTGATTAGACTGGTTAGGATAGGCACAGGTCTTTAGTTTAATCTAACATCGTGTTAACCCACAGTAAGAGTATGTTCAATAGTTTAAGAAAATTGTTTTGTACTATTTTAAGTGTTGGTAGCCTGTATGTGTTCCACGGATCCAGAGCACCCAACACATCATTGTGTACTGCGCTGGAGGAGTTCACAAAAGTACTTTGTGTTGGAAAGGAGTGATGCAAGGAGTGAAGTGAATTTTGAAAGGCCAAGGAGCAGAAATCTTCCTCTTAGTGGGTTATGGTTAAGTCCCTCAGAATGATAGGGAGATGAAACAGGCAGTAGAAAGGAGGGTTTATCTACACTCAACAGAAGGTCCTTCTCACCGAGGGTTTTCAGATGGAACTTCTCTGACCTCCACTTCCACCTGGAACAGTGTCTGAGGTGGCAACACTTTACCAGTAAGGTGGCTACTGAATGTGCCAGCTTCTTTAACCAGTGTGCAGCCGCAAAGCAAGAGGCTAGTGCTGCCTGTGGTCATCAAGGTCATCAATTTCTATGACTCAGGATTCTTCTAGGCTGGAGTCAGTGTATTGCTAAGAGCTGTCAGTTTGCTGTGCATCACTGCTTCAGATAGGTTACCAAGTCATTGTGTGCAAGTAAAGTGAACCTCACTGATTTCTCTCTAAGCACAGAGAAGCAGCCATGTGGTTTTGCCAAACTCTTGGCATTCCCAAAGGTTCAGGGTATCTTTGACTGCTAACATTACTAAGGTTAAGGTTAAGGGGGGGGGGGGGGGTTGTTGGGATACAGGTATTTAGAATTTTAGAACAGTACAGCACAGAACAGGCCCTTCGGCCCTCGATGTTGTGCCGAGCAATGATCACCCTACTCAAACTCACATATCCACCATATACCCGTAACCCCTTAACCTTACTTTTTAGAACACTACGGGCAATTTAGCATGGCCAATCCACCTAACCCGCACATCTTTGGACTGTGGGAGGAAACCGGAGCACCCGGAGGAAACCCACGCACACACGGGGAGGACGTGCAGACTCCGCACAGACAGTGACCCAGCCGGGAACCGAACCTGGGACCCTGGAGCTGTGAAGCATTGATGCTAACCACTATGCTACGGTGCTGCCCGGGTATAGGGTGGATACGTGGGTTTGAGTAGGGTGATCATTGTTCGGCACAACATCGAGGGCCGAAAGGGCCTGTTCTGTGCTGTACTGTTCTATGTCTATGTCTATCTCAATGGGGAAATGTACTGGAATTGCAAATCTTTCCACTCTCTGAATGCTCACTTGGTGTATGATTTTGCATAGTGTATCATGTGGGTGGACCCGTGCTATTCCGGCAGCAGCCACAATGTTTAACCCTGTGCCAGTCAATTGTTCTGAAACTCTTTGGTGGGCTGCATCAAACAAGGAAGTGGATGTTTGATGACAAATGATACCTGCTCTACACATGGCTCAAGGCTGCCCTCTACCACCCGGCTACACGTGGTCACTGCTGTTACAACAAGGCCTTGCTGCGACCATTAACTTTGTGGAAAAGTCCAGCGCCGTTCTCCAACCAACGATTCTTCTGCCTGGACTGCTCGGGAGAGACCTACAGTAATTAGTGAAGCCTCTCTCCAGATTTCTGGTGGTTCGCTGTGTCCTACACAATCTGCAAATCAGGAAGGTACTGCCCCTGCCACCAAACCTTTGGCGAGAATCTGAGGTGGAGGAGGAGGAAGAGAACTCATTGCTCCAGATTGGCTGTCCATGTACGCCTAGTTAGGCCCAAATTCCCCAGAGAGCATCTCCAGGTCAACATTGCTTCACAGTTCCACTTCTTTCCAACTCTGTAATACAGACTATCAGAACTTCCAATTGGCCAAAATTGTGAAATAAAAGACACCACAAGATAACTACTCCTAACAACTTTATCCAACAATACTTTCAATAATACTATGAGTAATTATTCACCATTGTGCGTTCCCTTAACCCCTGCCTTGCGACTGCTGTTACCTGGCATGGTGTCTCTCTGCAGTGCTATCACAATGACTACAATATGGTTGGTGGCAGGCTGCTGACCTTCACTGGGGAGACTGTAGCTCATCCGCCAATATATTGTTGAGAAGCTCTGAGCCTTGAGGGCTTATCTTTGGACTGCAAGGGTGGGTTGACTTGCAAAGACACAAATAGTAGGGGCACTGGCAGAGTGGTGGTGGGAGCACAGCTGCCGTCATCCTGAGAGCTGTCAGCAGGTTGGTGCCCAATGAATCCTTGCCGTTCCGCTGGGATGCCTTTCCAGCAATCCTGGTGACATGCAGGAGCAAGCACTGCTGGACTGCCTGCTAAAGCCCGCAAGCTTCTTTAGGCATTGATGGCAGAGGTCCAGACCTGCATGGCAGAAAACTGGACTCGACTGGCAATAAGCATAGATCTCATGACCTCTGTCTGAGCTTACATTGCAGCATTCAGCTACAGGGTGGCTTCTGACTGTATAACCTTGACAGCTGGGACATTGGCGAAACATTAATGCCTGATTTTTGGGTCCATTCCTACTCTCATCAATTTGGCCATCGTTCACACACTGGAAAGAATGCAATCCAAGTTTTCTGCAAAGGCCTCTGCCAAGTTGGAGCCAGATTCTTCCATATTCCTTGATAGTGCATGCCCATCAGTTTCCTATCTTTTCTGTCAGTTTCACAGCTGACCACTTCAAAACCCCTCAAGCATGAAGGGAGATGAATGAAACAATGCCTACAGTTGGGTGTGTGTGGAAGCTGCCAACCACAGCCTAGTAAAATCAATGTCACAGAGAAATAATGAATGAATGGCTGCAGATCAAAGATCCGCAGGAGGTTCAAACCCAGCTGACTGGATATCTCTTTCCAGGAATTGACAGGTGCTGCTTCCTCTGCCTGAGCCAGAAGGTGTATTGTACACGTGAGTTATAAATCAGGAATTGTTTTCACTGCCTCTGTCTGAACTTCAATCCAGCTTCCAGGTGGGGTCTCTGTTCAGGGAGGCTTCCAGGCAGGGGTCTCTCTTCTGGGGGCTTCCAGCCGGGGGTCTCTGTCATGGTGGGTGTCTCTGGTGGGGGTCTCTTTCATTAGGGGATCTCCAGTTGGTGTCGCTTTAATCAAGGTAAAAGAGGCGGTGGTAAGGAGTTTGTGTCATCCTCGTACTGTGAGGGGTAACCCAGAAAATCTTGGGGGGTAAACTGACTTGCATTGCAGTGGGGTGTGGGTCTATCCATTGGTGGCCCAATAGCAGGATTTGCCAGCGAAGTACTCACAATCCTCGCCATGCATAAATTTCCATTGCTATGCATTGGGAATCGCTTGCGGATTTACACTTCCAGTGTGGGCGCAAATCAGGTACGATTACAGCTCCGATGGGCAGTCTTCCAAATGGAGAATCCCGGCCAATATGTGTGAGCATGGAATTCCGAGCTATCAGCTTATCCTTCAAGTATCCAGTATGACTTTAATGCAAATGTTGCCTTTTAAAAAGTATTATGAAATCTATTTTTAACATGATTAAGTGATTGATTTTGCCTTCCCATTTAGTCGTTCATCATCTCATTAACAGGCTGTATTGGTGAGTCTATCCTATCTACCGGTTGGGGAAATGGGCCCCTAATGCTGGTGGGAGTCAATCTGCTCAGTCTATACACCTGAGAAACACTGGTGCTGTTCAACTTCCCGAAGTGTACCTTCGCTTCCCATTAATTGGAAGGGAAAACACAAATTAACAGACTGTCAATGGTGGAACTGCAACATCAGCAAATCCACCATCTACAAAATCAAAATAGCAGCTGCCGTTCCTCCCATTCTGGCAGCGTACAATTTAATTAAGTTTAACACTCCAGTTACTCTATTAATTCTATCAGAATCTTCAAGAAACTCCTTGCAAAACCTCCAAAAGTAGACCCAGAAATTGATGTGGTCGCTCCATCCAGTTACACTGCAACCTTGACTGCCATTGGACTAAACTGCAAACAGGCAATCTCCTGCAAGAGAAAAAGAAGCTTAATCCAATTCAGGAAAGCTTTCCGAAATTGAAGGAGCAACGTTTGTCTCCTTGTGGCCACAGCAGCCAAAACTGTGAATAATCCCAGCTATCAGTTTACATTCTATGATTATACATTTCCTCACCACTAAAGCTTGTCACTTGTCTTTAAATGGTTTACAATTACTCCATTAGTCTGTTTCACGACTGGCAAATCGTCGCGAACTCCTCGCCGATTCCGGTGAGGGGCTAGCACCGGCACCGGGTGAAACGCCCGAGGAACGGGCCACAAACGACCGGAGAATGGCTGGGTCCCGGCCGCCCATCCGCACGGCTCACGATCTGCTCTGATCGTGCCGTACAACATGGCGCCAACTGTGCACGACCCCAACCCGCCAACCATTACCTCATTACCTCACAACCCACCAGACTCCCCCAGCACTTGCAGAAGCCCCCCCCCCCCCCCCCCCCCTTCCCGGCCAGCAGCACGGATCCCAGTCGAATGTGGCAGCTCTGGACACAATCTGCAGCCGTCAGGCTGGGTTCACACACGGCTGATACCACACGTGTCCCACGCTGTCGGGAACTCAGCCCATTGTCGGTGGAGCATCGCGGGTGGGCCGGCCGATGATGCGCCAATGCTGTTGAAATGGCGCATGGCGCGCGTCACGATGACGCGAGTTTGGAGGGGGCGGAGCATGGAGGACCTGCGTCAAACCAGCGCTCGCCCCGATTTTGGCGTGAAAATCCATTCTCCGCCAGACCGCTGAACACAATTACAGCATCGGGCTACGGAGAATCCAGCCCTGCTTCTTCTGGCATTTAACCTTACTCTCCAAAGGATTTTATTCTGCATGCTCCTGGATGCGAACATGTCCCAGCTATAAACGTTGCAATTTTGTACCTGCGCCTTATTGAAACATACAAATTGCTGAGAAGGCTCTGTAGGGTAGATGCTGTGAGGATATTTCCCTCCATTCTCGCAGTTTCAAAATAAGAGATCGAGAGTAATGTCTGCTCTCAAGGCGTTAGTGTTTGGAATTCCCTTGTCCATCGAGCAGTGGAGGCTGGGTCATTGAATATATTTGGGTTCGACAGATTTTTGATTGACAAGGGATCAAAGGTCATGGCGGGGCAGGTGAGAAAATGGAGTTAAAGCCACAATCAGATCAGCCGTGGCCGTATTGATTGGCAGATCAGGGGCCGAGTATCTGACTCCTGTTTTGGTCACATTCTTATCGGAATTAAGTTCCTGGAAAAGGCTGTCTCACAGATTGAAGCTTCCCTTCAGTTCAGGGAGTTAAAATTCAGAGGAGCTGTCAGGAGTGTGATGTTTTAATTAACTTTGTGTTACAACTGTGCCCTGAGCCTCATGCTAATACAGTAAGGTGAAAGAGTTATGGTAGGTAGAGCAAAAGGTTCGGTGTGGTATTTTTAAACAAGTTCAGCTTGCCCTAACACATTGACTTGAGCAGGAATGGCAAGGGGGAACAAAAGGCAGAATTGAGAATGTAATATTTTTACAAATATTGTCCTGTGGGCCGCAATTCTCCGACAGTTGCTTTTCACTTTTCCCGCCAGCAGCCCTGCCTATGGGTCTCCCGGCGCCATGGGGTGACTGCGATGGGTAATCCAATTGACAAGTGGCGGGAGTAGAGAATGCCGCCGCCAGCGATTGGCGTGCGGCCGAGAAACACAGGACTGGGGGATCGGAGAAATCCGGCTGCTCTTTGTTCTGAATATTATTGCCTATAATGCAGATGTGCCAATGCTCAAAGCTTTTATTTTCTGTCCTCCCTTTGTGTCAAAAAAATCCACTGACTCGCAATCCACATACTCTTTAATTACAGAGCATCAATTATTATTGGGATGAAAGCAGTAACGACACAGCAGGACCATCGGAATATGAGAGGAAAAAAGACAATAATGGGTATCATTAGCACCTGCGGTGAAGCTCCTCTTCAATATTTTCTTTCACCTCTGCAGATATGCAAAAATATCGCACAGTATCTGTTCAGATCTGTAGGAGTTTGCAAAACAGTTTGCAGCAGAAAACTAAAAGCCAAGGATTTTTTTTCTTTCCCACAGATCAACTATTCCCCATCCATCGAAACATAGAAAATAGGAGCAGGCGGAGGCCATTCGGCCCATCCAGCCTGCTTGGCTGATCATTCAACTCAAAAGCCTTCTCCGCGTGTCCTTTGGTCCTTTTCATCCCAAGTACTGTATCGAACTGCTTCGTGGTAAAAGAAATAGTGTTTTGGCCTTGTGTTAGAGACATGATTAGCACAATGTTCATTTTGGTTTTGTATTTATAGCTAGCCACACCCTTACTGCACAGTCTCACCACCTCATACATTAATCCATTACTGACTGATTTGTCCACTAGCTTATCTACCAGAAAAATAACTATCAACCAAACGGCAAGCTCTTTAGTCAGTTCAAATCTGTCCCACAATTATAAATAGAAAAAACCACAGATCTAAATTAAGTAGGTCAGCACGATAATGTACTCATGGAATCCCCCAGTTCGTCAGTGAGATTCAGACATTCCTCACACAAGAACTTGCTGGAGGGGTGAAAAGGGGAACAGAGTAGAAGAACGCCATGCAGCACAAAATAAAGGTGACCCCACCGGTCATTTTGCCACTGGCACAGAGGGTGGCCAAATCTTTCAGGGGTTTAGCTCCCACTCTGCACTATTTGAGTGCTGTGCTGCAAGGCCATTTAAAGTAAACAGGAGCATGGCCACAATACATTAACACAAGTGTACCCATCAATGCGCTACAAATATCAAACGGGGAAATCAAACTCCTTGGGGTAGGTCCTGGCGTTGTGCAGTAATGCAGTTGACTTCAATAAAAATAAAAATTGGCAGAGATTTAAAGTGGGCTTCTACCTCACCATCACCTGTTTAATACTATTGGACAAACTCAAAATCTATACCAACAGAAGTGGACTGTTACCAATTTGGCAAAATGTCAAACTCAGGCAGAAAACTGGTGCATAACTCTTTAGTTGCACAGACCAGTTTTCACCCCAAATCTTCAGCCTCTGAGACAAAAACAAATGAGTGGGTGTTATTTGCCCCCCCCCCCCCCCCCCCCTCCCCCACCTCATAGTGCCGGCAACTGGTCAAACCTGTTGTCAATCTTGCTAGTGATGAATTCATCATGCCAGTGAGGAATTAATATTTAGTGAGGGGAGGATCACATGATAAGATGGTCGCTAATAATATTACAGTCGACGAACATTTATTAAAATGAAGGGATTTGATTTTGTTTGAAAAAGTAATAACTTTGCCGTTGGCCCATGTTGTAAATCTTGTTTGAAGTAATGTTGCACAGTGAAGAAACGTAATAGGAATAAAGAAAAGAGTAGAGAATGAATCTGAGCTGCAGCTGTCAAATGGCCCAAAGGGGAATGAGCAACCTGGTACGGACAAATCCCTCCCACCTTTGTGGGCTTGAATCTCATGACATCGTCTAGTGGGGTGGGGAAAATTGGCAGCATTTTGGTGTCAAACGAGTGGTCAGTTCTCATTCTGCCTTGATGGTGGTCATTTCCTTTGAGGTCCACCATGTTTTAGATATACATTTTCGGCATGTGTCACTTGCTATTGATCAGTACAGAGTCCATCTTGGTTTTCCTTCGTGCAATAGTCAGTCTTCTGTTACTGCCTTTCCTGAGGTTAGCTTATTCAGCATAGCCTGGACATGGGGCCTTTGGGCCTCCCCGGGGTTGGGAGGGATTTGTCCGTACCAGGTTGCTCATTCCCCTTTGGACCATTTGACAGCTGCAGTTCAGATTCATTCTCTACTCTTTTCTTTATTCCTATTACGTTTCTTCACTGTGCAACATTACTTCAAACAAGATTTACAACATGGGTCAACGGCAAAGTTATTACTTTTTCAAACAAAATCAAATCCCTTCATTTCTGGAAAGAGTCTCCTTGCCAACCTGTGGCGAGTCAGACTTGGGGTGACAGTTCCACTCCAGAGATTGGAGAACAGAAATCAAAGTTGATATTCCAATGCAGCACTGAGGGTGTCGTAACTGTCCATCGCGGGCTGGATTCTCCGTCGGCGGGATCCTCCGTTTCGCCGGCAGCACACTCACACGCCCGTGGAGGTACACAGAACGGGAAACCCCACTGAGTGGTTGTCGGGATGGAGGACACCGCTGACAGCGGGTGCGCGCCGCACCAGAAAACGGGAGCGGAGGGACGGAGAATCTCACCCGATGTCTTTTATTTGAGACTTAAGACCCTGTTAGCCTCTCTGGTGGGTGTAAAGGATTTCATGGCACTATTCTGAAGAAGAGCAGGGGCATTATCCCTGGTGCCAGGACCAATGTTTATCCCTCGCATCACCAAAGATGAATTACTTGGTCATTGTCATGTTGCTATTTGTGGGAATTTGTGCTGAGCAGATTGGCTGCTGTGTTTTTCGACACTTTTACACCTCTAAGTGCACTTAGTCACAAAAGGCTCCACCTAAACGCAAGTCTTTCTCTCTTCTCAGTAGGGTACAAGACCTCGCTCTTCATGTACGGTAATCAGATTTTCAAAAGTGAAAACCAAAACACGTTGAAAACACTTGAGAAGGCGGGGCTCCGTGATGATTGAGATGTTGGATGACCAACGGCAACTGGTTGGAGGAGGGGCGGTTGGAGGCAGGCGATCAAGTGATGACATCGCCCAGAATATATGCAGCCAGAGTTGGCAATCCTATTAAGACACCCAATTACTGAGGATAGTCATTATCAACAACAGATGTTGGGCGGGTTTCCCCATCCGATTTGGCTGAGCACCAAATTCTCCGTCCTGGCAAGCAGCGGGAGTGGGACGGACTCTCAACACAGAATCCCGGTCGTTGTTCCAATAATATTTCACCCTAATTTTCTTACATTAAAACTGAACCAGGCCTCTCCCTGTCACAAGACCCCGACCAGAATCCTCTATTCCACCCTAACGTTACTCTGAAATGCACAATGGTAAAGTCAATCTCCATTTGAAAATCTTGATTGTTTCTGTTTACACATTGCGTTCTAACGAGAATTCAGCGAGAAGTTGAATTATAAAACAGCAAGTGTTCTTTGTGTTTGAAAGTTTTTCTATTTCTGTTCAATGCATGTGGGCATCACTGACTATGCCATCAATTGTTGCCCATCTGTAGCTGCACTTGTGACGGTGGTGGTGAGCTGTCTTCTTGAGCCATTGCAGTCCATATGTTGTGGGAAACCCTCGGTGGTGTGAGAGAGGGAGTTCCAGGATTTTGACCCAGTGACAGTGAGGGGGCGACAATATATTTGGAAGTCAGGACTGTGTGTGACTTGGAGAGGAGCTTGCAGGTGGTGACCTTCCATGAATCTGCCACCCTTGTGAGTTTGGAAGGTGCTGCCAAAGTACCCGTCTCCCAGAAGGTGATTGGGTAATGTATAGGAGACCATGGGGTAAATCATGCCCATAACCTCCTATAAATTACCCTAAGTATCTCCTCTAATTCAGTGTCTTCACCATTGGTTTTCCACCCAAACACACTGGTTTCCCCCTCACATCCACAGGTTTCTGATGAACCCCTTATCTCCTGCTCCACCCCCTAATTAATCAGTGGCCTCCTCTCTGATTAATTGGCTCTAGATTTCCCCTGCTGGCCTACCACTACCTCTCATTATTGGCCAATGGGTTCTAGCTCTTCCTTTCTGGTGTCCATTTCTCTCACACCCACCCCCGCTGGTCTCCTGCTCGCCCACATTCTCCTCCGTCAGCCTTCGGTTTGCCCACATTCCACCCGCCTCCTACCAGCATCTCACTTTCGCACAATCTCTCCTAAAGGCCTCCATCTCTCCTGTATTCTCCCTCATGTCTCTGGCATTCTCCCCCCACCCCAACTTCCAGCTCTCCCACCCTCTTCCCCCACCCCCAGCCTCCGATTATCCCATGATCTCCATCCCCCCCAGCTTCTGGTTCACGGTTCTCCCACATTCCTGGCTCGACCCTGATCTTCCCCTTTGGCACTCTCTCAATGGCCTCCACCATGGAATCCCTGAGTGGCCAATCACAGTATTCTGTCGGAATGGCCAATCAGGGCACATCTGAAAAGTGAGCCGCGTTTATGGAAAGGTAAAGAGTGGGGTAAAGGGGAGGGGGTCTCACTGGTGCTGCAATTCCAGACATTTGAGCAACTTAGAGTAAAATGTTGGAACATTGTGATGTATAGTGGAAAACTCAGACTGACCCAGCCAAAGCTGGATCTGGTCACCCTATCTTCATGATGTTCATAAAGAGATGGAGTGAGAAGGCCAGAAATTCCCTTATTGGAGCCAATGAGTGTCTGTGGTAGAGGTAACCTCCCAGTGGTAGATTAGCAGATAGGAATTTCAGCAACCAATCTCCTGCTCCCTCGCTCTGTCTGGAAAGGACACGCGTTTGTATCAGGTGAACCTAATATGGAACAGAAGAAGACTAAAGGAAAACGGATCTTTGGCAATTTTAAATTATTTTCTCTCCTAATATATATCCTCAACTAAACTTGTCAAAACAGATGATTTGATATTTATCTTATTGCTGTTGTGGGAACTTCCTTCTCATAAATTGTTTGTTACATTGCCTGAATTCTAACAGTGACTGCACTTTAAATGTACCTCATTGGCTGTCAAACACTTTGGGACAATGGCCGGAATTCGCCAGCCGTCGGGAGTCACTGCCCCCACAGGTAGCGTACTCCCGCCCGTGGGTTGCCCGCTGGCGTAGGGTGGCTTCAATGGCAAATCCTATTGACAAGCAGCGGCAGTAGAGAATGCCGCTGATGAGAAACATGCCATGGCTGGAGGGCTGGAGAATCCAGCCCATTTCATTAAATTCCTCTCACTCACATGGGCAGAGGACGTATCCAGATCCAGATTCAACGAGGGGCTCGCAGGAGAATAACGAACTGAAAGAATCTTGGTATCTTCTCGGTTATCAAGCCTGACATTACCTTTTAAGTGTATTCTGTTTAAAGTGTTGATTCTCACCTAAACAGATACAAATCCCTTTTGGTTAAACATTGAGCAATGTCCGGGCAGCCTTAGAAATACAGTCCTCTACCCAGCAACATCGTCACCTGGAGCCTTTATTTGTTCAGTGACAACTCTCACGGATACAGATTTATTATCAGGCAATACTTTGGAACTCAAGTCTGAAAATCCGAAGCGTTCTATTGAACTCAAATCAGATGAGTCCATCAAATTGAAAACTGACATCAGCAGTTGAGTCGATAACATATCTCCATTTCAGAGAACGACCAGTTTATCTGGGATTTGGAGATTTTGATTATCGGAGACACGAGTGTATTGCTTCACAGGCAAGGTGTCAAAGCATTTAATTTAGAGCAGCTGGGTGTTATTTCTTTTTCAACAAGGCGTATGGAAATCCCATCATCCAGGATTAGAGGAGTTTTGCTGAATTGGGTTCAGATGGTTTTTCACAGTCTGTGCATATTTGGGATGCAATTCCCAAAAGATTGCTTATTTTTTGAGGTGTTTGGTTTAGCACAGTGGGCTGGTTTAGCACAGTGGGCTAAACAGCTGGCTTGTGATGCAGAACAAGGCCAGCAGCGTGGGTTCAATTCCCGTACCGACCTCCCCGAACAGGCGCCGGAATGTGGCTACACGGAGCTTTTCACAGTAACTTCATTGAAGTCTACTTGTGACAATAAGCGATTATTATTGCCAGCTTCTGTTCTGCATCCCAACGTACAACAGCAGAGCTGGTAATTGCTTGGTTTGAACGATATCCAGTGAGGTGCCGTCAGAAGTGTTGTACAATGTTTTTAATTCTTCCTTGCCTACACAGAGCTGCTGGAACAAAGCAACCTGCTGCCCGCAAATAGTCTGGATTCTTTGTATTTAATCGGAGTCAAAACAAGCGTTTGATTCCTTCCTTGTGTTAATACACAAATAAATACAGATTGTGCTGACAGCTGAAAAGGTTCAGGTGTTTCTGTGCAATGTGAAGAATATATTTAATCAATGCAGCAGGAATGAAGACATGTGAACGGAGAGCGGAAAGTTTTCCTGACACTGCATTGATTTCACGCTGATTACAAAATAATTCTGACTGGTGTGAAGCGAACTGTAATCCCATCCCAGGACGGGTTGTTTGTCCTTTGGTTGAGGGTCAGGGAAGATAGACAGTGAGTCAGGGTGGGGGTGGGGGCGCTGGCTGGAGAGGTGCTCAGAGAAGCAGTTGGGCAGTGGAGGTTCGTCAGGATGTTGTGGGGTAGTCGGATAGCCATGGAAGATCAGGGGTTGGGGGGTGCAGTCAGAGGGGGAGTTGGCTAGTGGGGGAATAATGAGGGTATGGAGGGTAGTGGGGTGTAGGGAGGCTATTTGGGTCTGAGGGCTGGTCAGGTCATCAAGGTGGTGGGGGGAGGGGGGGGGGGTTGATTTCTGATTGGCCGACAGTTCTATAGTCCCTGTGGTGCCAGAAGCTGCGGTGGACAGACGTGGGACTACCGCTTCCAAGGTAGAATTCTCCCATTTTGAGACTGGGGTGTGATTCAGTGGACTCAAGTTAAAGTACACTGAATGGCACATTTAGCGTGCTGTTTGTCAGCACCTGAAATGCTGAGAAAGGCCCCATTATTCAACCTCACTTTGCTGTTTGTTTTGCCCTCGCCAAGGAGCTCCTCGTCGAGGCCACTTATGGAGGCGACTGACTCAGCCCGCCAGTGCAGGACGATGACTCACGGATAGGGGCACCATTCCTAAAGGCAGCCCGGGGGCTGGGTTCTCCAATTTTCAGGCTAAGTCCCCATGGGAACGGAAGAAATTGCGCAAAACGACCACTGAGCATCCGTTTTGCTGGGGACTAGCAGGGAGGCAGCAGAGAGCACCCGGCCGATACGCCCCAAAGAATTGCCGGGTCTGTGGCCGCACATGCGCACGCTGGCGGCTTGCAGCGGCTACGCCGTGCTACATGGCAGAGGCCTCTCGCAGACCCGGCCCGCAAAATAGTACACGCCCTTCAGCCGGCTCCCGTGCCTGGACCACCCCGGAGAACCAGCCCCTGATCTTTTGTTCCAGTTCTGCACCACCATAGCTTCAGGACCTCTACCACCACCACTGGAGTCTTCATGCATCCCCTTCCAGAAACGATGTGGTAACCCATTTGTTTTTGAGCTCTTCATGCAGGCTTGCCTGGGTCCAGCTTCCCTCCTCTTGGTCTTCCCTCTCCTTCATCCACCTCCTTGCCCCTCTGCCTGCCATCATGGTCCCTCTCCCTACCCCCCACCTCCCCAGCACAGCCCTCCTTCCACATTACCGCAATTATCTTTATTCGGCCCTCAAACCCATCCAATCACCTCTCACCCCACCCTCAGTCAAACATTAGACCTTTGTTACGGTGGCTGTATGCTTCCCACAGCACAGTCTTGTCCTCACACCAGTGTGGCACCAGGGCAAGGACATCCCTGTACTCCCCAACCCCAGGCGCTGTACTAATCTGAGATAGTGACGCAAGAGAATCCAGTAGCATGGCGCCGTCAATGAAGACCGGCGCGTAATGGAGATGGAGGGCATAAACCAGTCTGCCCCAGCAGAGTGATGGACAGCGCATCAGGAGCAGCGCAACACCATGACAGAAAACTTTGTGGCAGTCACCTTGTGGTAAACCACTGTTGCACCTCTATTAGGTGATGTATGGTAGGACCTGTACTACAGGTACGTTAGTAGTCCCTGCCTGCTGGCTCCGCCCAGTGGGCGGAGTATAAATATGTGTGTCCCCCATGCTGCAGCCATTTCACCAGCTGCTGTGGGAGGCCACACACCTTAGAGCAATAAAGCCTCAGTTGCATCCAACTCAAGTCTGTGCAATTGATCGTGCATCGCACATCTAAGTCTCTTGTCAATAGAAGACCATTTTGTGCATGCCACTCTTTCGAAATCAGGTTTGACATAATACGATTTCCTGCTGGCGTGACGCAAGACTAGAAGGCTTGATGGGATACCGGCAGGCAGCTATTTTATGAGCATTCGTAATAAGAAATGAATCCAATAGCATTCGTGTCAATTGCCGGCAGGACAACACTAGCCATTTCCTCCCAATTTGAGCTCGTTATTTCTATTGTCTGTCTTTGTCTGTCTAACCTCCTTAGACAGCACCTTCCAAACCCATGGCCACTACAATCAAGGAGCAGGGCAGCAGACGCATGGAGGTTTCCCTCCAAGCCATTCACCACCCCGACTTGGAAATACATCACCATTCCTTCACTATCTCTGGCTCAAAACCTGGAACTCAATCCCTAACAGCTCAGTGGCTGTACCTGCACCACATGGACTGCCATGACTCAAAATGCAGGTGACCACCACCTTAAGGGATGGGCAATAAATGCTGGCCCAGCCAGCGATGCCCATACCCTATGAATGAATAATAGAAATAAATTTCATGACCAGGTTATTACGGTCGCTTAAATTAAAGCTAACAGTTTCTTATCTGTAGCCTTATCAAACATCTTCATGAAGTCTATTTAAATTACATCTATATAAATTCCCCTTTCGACTAATTTGGTTACTTATCTTTGTTAAAAAATTCAGGTAGGTTTGTTCAACATGATCCACCCTTTCCAAATGCATATTGTCCCTTGTTTCAAAGTTCTCCAAACACTTAATCACTCTCGCCTTAGAGATTCCGATAACTTGCCTTCAGCAGATATGAAAACAACAGGGTTAGAATTTCCTGGTCTCTCATTCACCTCTCTTCAACAATGGAGTAACATTTACAATTTTTCAATCTGAGGAGATAATTCCTGAGTCGGGAGATAATTATCTCCAAACGATCTGTAGTTTCCTCACCTATGTCCAGTGACTGCTGTGTGCTTCTTAGAAACTCCTGAAGCCAACAACAACCATGGTTGGAACCTCCCTCTGATCTTTCCAGTCTCTGGTCCAGAGAACCAAATTAGAAGAGTAAATATTGGAGTTCGCTTCAGAGAAGGGAACATATCCTACGCCAGCAAGTCAGAAGTCATTCCTTTGACAGACAAGTTAGAATTAAATTCTCAACCGTGTTCAAATGCATTCAGATGCTGGGGATGGGTGGGGCTAAGGTTCTCCTGGCATTGTGTAAGACAGAGCGGGTTGCTGCATCTCCCTAGGCATTGTTGGCAATTACCTTCAAGTGGGACCTGGGAGGCTAGATGATCCGGAGGGAAGGGAACATTAAGGAGGAGGGATGACAGCAATCAATGGTGTAATAGGGATGTGCGGGGCATGCAATCATTGGTGGGTATGGAAGCGATTCGAAGGTGACTCAGTGATCAGTACAATGTATTGGAATTCCCAACAGGAATATACAGTTCCGAAGAGTATTGTTATTTCCAATACTTTAAAACAAATATTATTTTTCTTTCTGGGAAAGGCTTCATGCCTGTTTCATACATGGACCTAGGGCAACATGATAGCACAGTGGGTAGCACTGTTGCTTCACAGCGCCAGGGTCCCAGATTCGATTCCCAGCTTGGGTCACTGCCTGTGCGGAGTCTGCACGTTCTCCCTGTGTCTGCATGGGTTTCCTCCGGGTGCTCCGCTTTCTTCCCACAAGTCCCAAAGGTCGTGCTGTTAGGCAAATTGGACCTTCTGAATTCTCCCTCTGTGTACCCGAACAGGTGGCGGAATGTGACGACTAGGGGCTTTTCACAGTAACTCCATTGCAGTGTTAATGTAAGCCTACTTGTGATAAGAAAGATAATTATTATTATGTCTTTTCTAATATTAATTTTTCTCCAGCTGTCTAATTGGGTACAAACCTGCCTGTTTTTTTTCTGAGAAATGGGCCCGATATCAGCAAATTTCTCGGCTCCTGATTTCTCTTGGATTCATTAAAATGGGAGGTAGCTCCCCCCGCAAATAAATCAGCTCATTCCTGAAGTATATGTCAACAGCTCTAAATGATTTTTCAAAGCCCAATACGTGGTTTCATCCAGCCAGGTCTAATGAAAGATGCACTGTTTTCATAACCTTTAAGAAGAAAAAAAAAAGACTTGGCTTCGCAGAGCTCAGAAGCATCTCAGAGTTCTCCACTTTGAAAGATGATGACTATTCACAGGTAACCAAATCAACAGGGGGACACAACACCAAAGTTATCTATGTTGAGCCTCTGTATGCAAACGTCTTCAGTTGAAGCTCAGTCAATAAAAAATTAAATGAATGTTCAAGAAAGCTGCAACATTCCTTGATTTAAAATACATATTGTAACACCACTGTAATCAATAATTAAAGTACCTTTCATAAATAAAATCTATTATAGGCTGGTGATAATCAGTGTGTAATAATTCCATAAATATGTAAATATAGAACTGTAACAGCTTAATCCATGTTTCTTAGCTGCCTGAAACATGGATTATTAATTTGTCGTAAATATTGGTCATGAAATATTTAAACATGTGTTGTTACAACATTTGAATCTGTCGATGTAAGGCACATCTTCTGTTGTTAGGATCTATTGGAAGAGTCCAATTTATATTCTTTTCCCAGAGAAAAGATCATCAAAAATGAACAAGAGTTTTCTCGACATCATACTTGTATCTCCATTTCATAGTAAAATGAGAGAGTTGTATCTTAAGTACTCAGTGTTGCCTATAGCTGCAGTACTGCTGTGGGTCTGCATTGCGGCATATTCCCGACTGTAATAAAGGAAGTTAGTTTGTGTGCTTACCAGGCGCCTTTTAGTCACTTTTCGTCTTGTGTGGAACTTTGCCACTTATTGGCAAAGTGTCATCCGGGGCAGGAAAAGCAGAGGGCAGCCCGCCGGCGACGTTGCCAATTTTCTCTACTGTATTTTTAAACTCTTTGCCAAAAAAAAGTGAAGAGGCAGGTCCTACGGCGTAACGCTGGTGGGGCGGGCGCCCACTCCACCGGCGACTTTGGTTTTTAAAAGATCGAAGCATGGGGTGATGCCAGGTAGCCGTGCCCAGGCAATTCCAGGGCACTGCCCAAGCATGACCCTCTTCCCCTCTGGGGGCTCTACTCTCTCGTGCACCTCTGGTGGGTTCTGCTTGGGTAGGTTCACATCATGGAGGATCGATTGTGATTGACATCAGCGTGCTCTCATGTCGACTTGAATGGACAATTTAACGTGGGGGATAATTAGACGTAAAGTTCTGTGTATATTTAAATTGATGCAAATGGGCATCCTGACTTAGAAAGTCAGAATTCCAGTTTAGTCATTGGCAGGGGCCAGGGACTTTTGCAACAGGAATGGCAGGCATATGATGCCCCCACCCTGTGCCAGGCCGCCCACGAGACAGGGACAGACCTGGAGTGCCAGGATTACGATACCCCCACCCTGTGCCAGTGCAGCAACGCCGGCGGGCCACACCCAGCAATGAGGCGGGCAGCCACAGCCACAGTCCCTTCCCAGTCGAGACGGGACACTGACACACACGACACAACCACCCAGGAGTCCCACATACAGGACACACCCACCCAGGACACACCCACCCAGGACACTGACACACAGGACACTGACACACAGGGGATGGATGGACAGGAAACACCACCCCAGGGGACCCCGGACTTCGGGTCGGATGATGAGCACGACATTACGCCACTGCTGTCTCCTACACCCTCCACCACCGCAGAGACACTCACCTCGGTTGGGCACTTTAGCGATGAGGCCTCTGGGACACTAACTGGGGAGTACAACACAGCTGTCCTGTGACAGCAGGTGGAGGCAGGAGCAACCGAGGGGTAGGGCGGTCAAGGGCAGCCCGGTGCAGGCAACCATCTGCCACCCAGAAGGGTCCCGGGTTCCTGGAGTTACCACACCCACCCATAGACCCGATGCAGTCATACACCAAGGGACGATCGAAGGGGGTGACGCCTGGCTTGCGGAATCTGCAGACACAGGTGGGGGAGTCCACCTGCGTGCAGGAGCAGGTAGTGGTGCCGGTCATGTGTGCCACCCAGACTGACACTGCACGGTGGCGTCGGTGGTGGAGGCAATGGGGGCGACGGTGTCAGACATGGGGAGAAGTATGCAGGGCCTGGGGCTGTCCATGCAGGCGGCATCTGTGGCAGAGGACATGGCTACCCTCTCACAGGAAGTCATGAGCCTGAGCCAGCAGTGGATTGCAGAGGCGCTCAACGCCATGGCCCAGTCCCAGCAGGCCGTGGGCCAGTCTCTGCAGGCCATTTCCCAGTCTCAGCAGGCCATCGCTGAGGGCATGGGCGCCATTGCCGAGGTGCTGGACGGCATCGCCCAGACACAGACAGGGATGGCCAACTCCCTGAGCTCCATGGCTGCAAACTTGCAGACCCTTGTCGATACCAGGACGGGCCTTCAGGACTGGCAGCGCCCGGTGCCGGGGGGGGGGCGTCGGATGCTGGATCAGTTCGCATCCCGGACCCATGGAGACCCCGAGGGAAGAGGAGGTGCTGGCGCCCGTTCCGTGTCCTCCTGTAGGGGAGTTCCCGGAACACCACGACACCACGGACCCCCCCCTCACCTTCCGTCCCTGGTGCATCTGGTGGGCAACGGGCAGAACAGTCTGGCACCACATCATCCCAGTCGCCTGAGCCGCAGCCTGGCCCATCCAAGCCCGTGCCATCCCAGGAAATAGCCGACAAAGGGGTCCCGAGTCACAGGGCAGGAACCACAGGAATCCACCTCCAGTTCTGCTGCACTGTCTGGGGAAGCACCTGGGCGTAGTCATAGGGCCCGTAAGTCCAAAAAATTAGACACTGAGTAAGTTGGCACAGGTGCAGGGCACAGACTAGTTCTGGGCTAGGGCACGTTTATGGACTGATTGTAATTAAAATGACTTCCACGCCTACATAAGCTGCCTCCGTGCTCTATCTGATGTGTGCGTGGGTGTGGTGTGAGGCGAGTGCCAATGTGCGAGGGGTGATAGGACATCGGCGTCCGGTGAGCGTATCCTCCCCCACACCCTCGGTCGCCCTCGCCATCCCCCCATTCAGACAACAGGACCGTGCGCTGCAGTGTCAGGCCACATGCAGAGACGGCCCAGGTGGAGGGTGGTACCGTGGCCACGAGTCAGACATTGTCTAACGATGTAGAGCCCGGAGCTCACCACAGAGCGGGTTGTCATCATCCTCCATGGCCTGCAATAGACTCACTTCCACTGGAGAGCGTGTGAGCCCTGCCCGTTGTGCCTCAGGTGGTTGTGCAATGGCGGGGTGGTGTGCATGCGGGTGGATTGAGGGTGGTTGGTGGTGGGTGGGGTGGGGTGAAGGTGGTTGGTGGTGGGTGAGTGGGCTGACAGTGGTCAGTGGTGGGTGGTGTGAGGGAGGTATGCTGGTACCATACTGGGCCCTCTGTGCCCATACGAGGCGATTCACACTCCCCCCAGTCTGTGAACCGGACGGCTATCAAACCCGGTAATGGTGGGCAGCCGCCCATCCATGTCCTGCCATCTGCCCTGTACATTGCCCCCATCCTCCTCATCCAGGGAGGCCTGCCCTTCGTCACTCTGCTCCTCTCCCTCCCCCTCCACCTCCCTCTCCTCTGCCTCCAGCACATCGCCCCTCTGCTGGGCTATGTTGTGCAGGATGCAGCAGACCCTTGAACATTGCGGGGATGAACGACTGCGTCAATACGAATGAGTCATTTACACTGCCCTGGTTCCGGACACAGACGTGCAGGATCCTCACACAGTGGTCACAGACCACCTGCATGTTCATGGAGTAGGTCCCCTTCCTATTCGTGAACACGGCCCTGTTATCAGCTGGTGGCCGCACGGCGATGTGCATCCCATCGATCGCCCCCTGGACGATGGCCATCCTGGCCACGGCAGCGAAGCCAGCGATGGCATGCAGGGCATCCGTCACTGCACGGATGAATGGATGCACCGATGCCTGAGAAATGCCGGGCAGGTCCACACTCGGCCTGGAATGACCCCGTGGCATAAAAGTTCAGGGCCACCGTAACCTTGACTTCGGCCCATCCGGCCCGGAGAATCGGAGCAGCCCCCGGGGCGCATAGCGTCGCGCCGGTCCTCGCCATTCTGTGAGGCTTGCGGCACAGTTCCCGGCAGTGTGAATTTTTGGCTGCCGGAGAATATCGCGGGCGGCGTCGGGGCGGGATTCACGCCGCCCCCTGGTGATTTTCCGACCCCGCTGGGGGTCGGGGAATCCCGCCCATTGAGTCGGATGATCAGCCATGTTCATAATGAATGGCGGAGCGGGCTTGAAGGGCCGAATGGCCTCCTCCTGGTCCTATTTTTTCTATGTCCCAACTATCTTCAGCTGCTTCATCAATGACCTTTCTTCCATGATAATGTCAGAAGTGGAAGTTTTCACTGATGATTGCACAACGATCAGTCACATTTGCGACTCCTCAGATACTGAAGCAGGCCATGTCTAAATGCAATAAATCCTCAGTTATATCCAGTCTTGGGTTGAAAAGTGGTGAGTAACATTTGTGCCGTGCAATAACCATCTCCAGCAAGAGAAAGTTTAACCATCATCTCTTCATATTCAATGACATTGCCATTACTGAAAACCTAACACCTGGGGGTTTTCACTGACCAGAATCTGAACTGTGGATACAAGAATAGGTCAGAGGCTAAGAATACTGTCGTCAATAACTCGCCTCCTGACTCTCCAAATCATGTCCATCACCTACACGGCACAAGTCAGAAGTGTGATGGAATACTCTCCACTTGCACCTCCAACAACACTCAAGAAGCTCAACACCACCTAGGATAAAGCAGCCCACTTTATTGACACCACATTCACAAACATTCTCTCCCTCCACCTCTGATGAACAACAGTGTGTACCATCTACAAGTTGCACTGCAGGAACTAACCAATGCCCCTTAGACAGCACCTTCCAAACCGATGACCGTGACAGTGTAGAAGGACAAGGCTAGCGGACACATGGAATACCACTGTGGTGAATGTAACATGGTCATTCACACTGTATCTTTGTAAGCGCAGTAGCGTTATCCGACCAATAGGGGGAGTAGCTCTGGGAATGCTCAGGAGCTTGTACAGGGCTCCACCCTTGGCTCCGCCCACGACTCCTCCCCCTTGTGCAGCTGTATAAATACCCTTGTCCAGAGTCAGCCTGCAGTTCACCGAGAGTTTATCAACGGGTAACAGGCTGGCTCTGTAGTAAGTAGATTAAAGCCTATATTCATATCGGAAAACACGTGTCTGGTGAATTGATGGTTCCATCAACCACCACCTGGAATTTCTCCTCCAAGCCACTCACCAATCTGACGTGGAATTATATCGCCGTTCCTTCACTGTTGCTGGGTCAAAATCCTGGAACCCCCTCCTTAACAGCACTGTGGGTATACTTCCATCACAAGGACTGAAGTATTTCAAGAAAGCTGCTCATCATCACTTTCTCATGGACAATTAGGGATGGGCAATAAATGACGGCTACATCCTATGAATGAATATTTTAAAAAAGTTACCCTATTCCCTTTCTGCCGGATCTTAATGCTTACTCTTGACAATATTATGGCGAAAGTCTTGCCTCTAACCTGAGTGCGATGATCACCCAAAAACAATCCTGATGGCACAGGATCTCCATCACCGCGACAAAAGTTGTGGCCCATGTTACAAAAATGATGTAGTTGCACTGGAGAAGTTGAAGAAGAAGGTTGACACGATATTAGAACAGCGAGGTTAGAACAGGCTGGAGCTCCTGGGCTGGATATCCTATTGTCCGATGGCGGTAGCAGATTTCGATAGAGAAGACGGAGGGGTGGACAGCCTTCCACCTCCTGATGTGATGGTTTGCACCGTGGGGGTCAATGCTGTTGAACATAGAACTGTTCTATGGTTCTATCAGGTGATTTAATAGAGCTTTTTCAAATATGCAGCGGTTTGACAGGGTTCATGGAAGAAATATGGGTGGGTTTCTCTGCCCCACCGCATCAGATTTCTGGTGCAGCACGCCGTCGGGATTCTGGTCAATGGTTTTCCCATTGTGGGGCTGCCCCACGCCATCTGGTAACCCCCGGGCTTCTGGTAAAACGGAGAATCGCGACGGCAGCGAATTCAGCTCAATGTTTCTGCAAGTGAGTGGCTTGGAGGAGAAATTCCAGGTGGTGGTATTCCATGTGTCCGCTAGCCTTGTCCTTCTAGATTGTCACGGTCGTTGGTTTGGAAGGTGCTGTCCAAGGAGCATGGGCAAGTTCCTGCAGTGCAACTTGTAGATGGTGGTTCATCAGAGGTGGAGGGAGAGAATGTTTGTGAATGTGGTGTCAATAAAGTGGGCTGCTTTGTCCTAGGTGGTGTTGAGCTTCTTGAGTTGTTGTTGGAGTGCAAACTAGGAGCCATAAATATCGGATTGTCGCTTTTAAATCCAATAATGAATTCATTTTCTCAGAGTGGTTGGAATATGAAATTGGCTACCACATGAAGTAGTTGAGGCGAATAGTCTCGGTAAATACACGAGAGAGATAGGAATTGAGGGATATGCAGGCAGGGTTACATGAACATAAGAACATAAGAACTAGGAGCAGGAGTAGGCCATCTGGCCCCTCGAGCCTGCTCCGCCATTCAATTAGATCATGGCTGATCTTTTGTGGACTCAGCTCCACTTTCCGGCCCGAACACCATAACCCTTAATCCCTTTATTCTTCAAAAAACTATCTATCTTTACCTTAAAAACATGTAATGAAGGAGCCTCAACTGCTTCACTGGGCAAGGAATTCCATAGATTCACAACCCTTTGGGTGAAGAAGTTCCTCCTAAACTCAGTCCTAAATCTACTTCCCCTTATTTTGAGGCTATGCCCCCTAGTTCTGCTGTCACCCGCCAGTGGAAACAACCTGCCCGCATCTATCCTATCTATTCCCTTCATAATTTTAAATGTTTCTATAAGATCCCCCCTCATCCTTCTAAATTCCAACGAGTACAGTCCCAGTCTACTCAACCTCTCCTCATAATCCAACCCCTTCAGCTCTGGGATTAACCTAGTGAATCTCCTCTGCACACCCTCCAGCGCCAGTACGTCCTTTCTCAAGTAAGGAGACCAAAACTGAACACAATACTCCAGGTGTGGCCGCACTAACACCTTATACAATTGCAACATAACCTCCCTAGTCTTAAACTCCATCCCTCTAGCAATGAAGGACAAAATTCCATTTGCCTTCTTAATCACCTGTTGCACTTGTAAACCAACCTTCTGTGACTCATGCACTAGCACACCCAAGTCTCTCTGAACAGCGGCATGCTTTAATATTTTATCGTTTAAATAATAATCCCGTTTGCTGTTATTCCTACCAAAATGGATAACCTCACATTTGTCAACATTGTATTCCATCTGCCAGACCCGAGCCCATTCACTTAACCTATCCAAATCCCTCTGCAGACTTCCAGTATCCTCTGCACTTTTCGCTTTACCACTCATCTTAGTGTCATCTGCAAACTTGGACACATTGCCCTTGGTCCCCAACTCCAAATCATCAATGTAAATTGTGAACAATTGTGGGCCCAACACGGATCCCTGAGGGACACCACTAGCTACTGATTGCCAACCAGAGAAACACCCATTTATCCCAACTCTTTGCTTTCTATTAATTAACCAATCCTCTATCCATGCTACTACTTTACCCTTAATGCCATGCATCTTTATCTTATGCAGCAACCTTTTGTGTGGCACCTTGTCAAAGGCTTTCTGGAAATCCAGATATACCACATCCATCGGCTCCCGGTTATCTACTGCACTGGTAATGTCCTCAAAAAATTCCACTAAATTAGTTAGGCATGACCTGCCTTTTACGAACCCATGCTGCGTCTGCCCAATGGGACAATGAAGTAAGATGGGAGGCTGTTCAAGTGGAATTTAGGTTAGGCTGAATATCCTGTTCCTTTTTTTTTGCTGGAGATGCTAAATAATGGCTAATCCACTCACCTAAGTGATCTTCCTATTGAAACTCCATCAGCAAAAATATTCTGGCAGAGCACCAAGCGCATTTAATCGCATAAGCAGTAAACTACAAAACATGTTTACAAAGACAGTTAAGGACTTGGATGCTTAGAGAACATGGAGAAAAAAAAATCACCAACATCACAGTCTCTCGGTTGCCATTCCGTCTTCTCTGGAAATGGAAAAAAAGTGTCCGGCCAAAAGTCATTAAAAGACGTGGAGAACTATACGGTTATGCCATTGCATAATAAGTTTGGAACTAACGCAATCAACCTCACGGCCGTTTTTTAGCTCCGAATTAATCGTAACGCTTTCTACTCTTGGCTCCCCTAAATTCAACCAATTCAAGCAATGATATAAAATAAAATTTGTCTCCATGGAACAGTGACTTCTGCTTTACCTCTTGAATTTGCATTGCAAAAAATGCTTCAAGTGGTCAGCCCAAAGCCATCGAATTGTTTGCAAGTACCTCCCTGCTCCTCGCAATATGGTTTCTAATCATCTTATCGTGCAGAGGATTATCAGTGCAATAAAGTGGGGAAATTATCATGGTTCATCAGGGAGAATGAAAGCATAATTTTAATTGACCTCTTGTTCTGCAGCAAAATTTTGATTTTAATTTGCTGGACGAACCCGGGATATTTTACTCTGCTCCATCCCCAGAATCTGACGCCAGTTGAATCACAATGGTCGGCAGTATGAGCAATCTATCTTTGGGTCACTGGGGACCTGATTGTGTTGGTAGTGGTTTACGGAATGATCATTATTTTAGAGGTTGTGAATCTAGTACTAAGTACTGCATTAAAAAAAAACACCATCATGTTTCACACAAGATAAATGAATCAAATGCTGCCGCTGAGGTGGAAGAAGCTTTGTCTCTCAAAGGACCAGGAGAGAGTTTTTAAAAAAATGTATCTGTGCTTTCAGTATCAATTGAGCTTTGAAGAAGTTTACACGTGAAAGCCACAAATCACGGTAGCACAGTGGTTATCACTGTTGTTGCACAGCTCCAGTGACCCGGGTTCGATTCCCGGCTTGGATCACTGTCTGTGCAAAGTCGGCACGTTCTCCCTGTGCCTGCGTGGGTTTCCTCCGGGTGCTCCGGTTTCCTCCCACAAGTCCCGAAAGATGTGCTTGTTAGGTGAATTGGACATTCTGAATTCTCACTCAGTGTACCCGAACAGGCACCGGAATGTGGCGACTAGGGGATTCTCACAGTAACATCATTGCAGTGTTAATGTAAGCCTACTTGTGACACTACAAAAGATTGTTATTAATCGGAAATTATAGATTTTGGGGAATGACTGAGCTCTTAAAGTCAGAGAATCCATTAGTGTAGATGGAGGTCACTGGGTCCATCAAACCTATGCCAGTTTTATGAAACAACTGCCCAATTATTCTCCCCCCATCGCTCTGCAGTTTTCTCACACTCAAGGGTTTATCCATATCCCTATTGAAAGCTACTATTGAATCATATTCCACCATCCTTTCAAGCCATTGATTTCAGATCGGATCAAATCAATGCAACAAAAAAGCTCTCAACTCGTTTCTGATTTTTTGCTAATTGCCTTAAATGAAACTAAATAATGTTGAAGAGTTCCTCCTGTTGCAAATCAAGCACATAGCAGAATCAGAGAGAAGCTCAAGCCGAGGAAACCTCGACTCAGCAACCCATCCAAAGCCCAATGGTTTGCTCCATCCTGTCCTTTCAGCAGAAATGATTGGACACCGATTGGCCTTAATTAGCAACCGCTGGATCCCTCACTGCAGGTGAGGAGCATGGTCACCTCTGCCTTGAGGGACAAACAAGAAAACATACAAACGTATGAACTTGCGGGTTAGGAGCAGGAGTAGGCCACTCGGCCCCTCAAACCTGCTCCTCCATTTAATAAGATCACGGCTGATCTGCTTGTATCTTTAAACTCACATTCCTGCCGATCCCCGATAATCTTTCTCCCCCCTGTTCATCAAGAATATAGCTTTAAAATATTAAAAGATTCTGCCTCCACTGCCTTTTGTGGGAGAGAATTCCAGAGACTCTGGAGAGAAATAAATTTATGTCATCTCTATCTTAAATGAGCAATCCCTTATATTTTTTTTAATTACCCTGGTGGCACAGTGGTTAGCACTGCTTTTTCACAGCACCAGGGATCCTGGTTTAATTCCAGCCTTGGGTGACTGTGTGGAGTTTGCACACTCCTCATGTCTGTGTGGGTTTCCTCCGAGTGCTCTGGTTTCCTCCCACAGTCCAAAGATGTGCAGGTTAGGTGGATTGGCCATGCTTAATTGCACTTTAGTGTCCAAAAGGTTATGTGGGGTTACTGGGTTACGGGGACAGGGTGGAGGCGTGTGCTTAAGTCGGGTGCTCTTTCCAAGGGCTGGTGGAGACTCGATGGGCTGAATGGCCTCGGTCCACACTGTAAATTCTATGATTCAATGGGCCAAATGGCAGCTTTCTGCATTTTAGGGATTCTATGAGTTCTATGAAAGTTTTTAACAAAAGTGTAAAACTGAACAAAATAGGAGCAGAAAGCACAGTCCGAAATTATTGAAGTCAGTATCGAGTGTGGAAGGCTGTGAAGATGAAACGCTTCCTCAGGCTTACATTCAGCTTCACTGAAACACTATGGGAAACCGAAGACAAGAGAGGTCAGGGTGAGAGTAAGACGAAGAATGAAAATAGCAGGTGATTAAAAGCTCGGGGTCATACTTGCAGACTTAAATGGAGGTGTTCCCCAAAACGGTTACCCAATTTGCGTTTGGTCTCTCCAATTTAAAGCAGACTGCATTGTGAAGAGCAAATATGGCACATTAAATTGAAAGAAAGCCATTCAAAAAATTATTCTTTCACCTGGACATCGAAAAGGAAAGAGGTAAAAGGGCAGGTTTTGCATCTCCTGTTCTGGCACGGTAAGGTGCCATGGGAAGAGGAAGCGGCTGTGTATGCACGGGAGTGCGGGGCGGTGGATTCAGGAGTGGACAGGGTGCTGAAAGGGGAGGGGAAGAGGATTTTGCAATAGCAGAGGATTTTGCAGCCGAGATATCAATTACAGGAAAATTCAAACTGTTCAATAAACTTACCCACAAAATCCAGGCAGCTTTCATGATTTGGTTGAGCGCAACTGGATCTTGGTGTCAGCTGAGACTCAGTTGGCAGCATTTTTGCTTCTGAGTTCAAAGGTTGTGGGTTCAAAACCCATTCTGCCAGGATGTCCAGGTGGCACAGCCAAGGTGTCAAGGTAGCACTGCCTGGGTGCCATGCCAGCAGTGCCAAGGTGCCCAGGTGACATCAGTAGTGCCACGGTAACACCATTCCTGGAGGCCGACCACACGGGGGGCCTCTGAATTCCTGGGAAACCGCCCCCCCCCCCCCCCCCCCCCCCAGGTACCATTCCACCTGGACCCCATTTAGGTGGACTAGTACTGAACGCCGCACGGCTGGGATCTCCCTGGTGAGGCCGGTAGATGCCGGGTGTCGGTGCGGTCAGCGTCTGAGCTGACTTCACTCTGCGAGACGGCTCTGGTTAGATCTCGCAAGGCCCAGGGGACTCATCTCCCGGCACCAACTGGCTGCAACACCACCCCGTTCGGGCACAATGCAGCCAGCAGATTGGCCGAATGTTTCTCCTTGTGAGAAAGAGCAAAACCAGAGGATGCCAACATCCAAGAAATCCAATCGGGAATTCAGAAGAAACATCTCAATCCAGAAAGCGGTGAGAATGTGGAACTCTCTGCCAAGGGAATGGACAATGCAAATGGCATAGATACATATAAGAGGATGCTAGATTGGCATATGAGTGTAAGGAAACAGATGTTTATGATGATAAGAGTTTCATGAGGAAATATTCAAAGAGCTTCGAGTCGGGGCAAAATGCCAGCATGGGCTGGTTAGTCCAAATGGTAAATGGGCTGTTTCTATTCTGCCATCCTATGTAATTCTCCCAAATACAACCTTTTGCTAGTTTCTCCTTCGATGGTTCAGTCCTCTGTAATAAAAACAGAAAATCCTGCAAAGTCAGCAGGTCAGGCAAATAAAATTATATTTCGGGTTGATGACTTTTCAACAGAACTCTGTCATGTCCTCTCACATAAAGTCTACTTCAATTTATTTTTCTTCCAAGTCTTATATCTCTGCGCAGTTGCTCACTTTTAGAGTCTTACAGACTTCCCTTCTGAAAAGATCTTCTAGGCTAGTGTCCATACCAGGCTCCCCCAGGCTAACATCCCCAGTTCAGATTCGACTTTCCATTGGCACCAATCAATGGCTCACTTAAAATTCCCCAGTAGACATAATTCTTGCAGGATCAACATTGGTCTTACGGAGATTCCACTCTTTGAAAATGTATTACTGAAGTAATTCTGTTACAAAATGTTTGAAGGGAAAATTGATGGTGCCTGGAATTTGTACTGTATATCGAACAGAAAAACATTTGCATTTATTTCCCAGAATGCTGAGCTGCAATGTTTTATTATTAATCTCCAGCACCAAGGGAACACTGGAGCAGCATTCAAAGACGTATGAGCCACCTCAGAGTCTAATTATCTCTTTCCACCCTGCTCCTATATCCCGCTATCCCATCCCCTTCATGTTTACATCAAGTCTCCTCTTAAATGCAGCAACAACATCAGCTTCAATTCCACCTATCAGCAGGTTCCACATTCTCACCACCCTCTTTGTAGTATATCCTGAACTTTTTGTCTGATCCATTAGTGATTATATTTGACAATTTAACATTCCCCTCTCCCGGGGAGGTGGTGGTATGCAGTATTGTAACTGGACCAGAAATCCAGCAGACCCAGGGTCATGCTCTGGGATGTGGGTTCAAATCCCACCATGGCAGATGGTGAAACTTAAATTTAATAAAAATCTGGAATTACAAGTTCAATATCAGTTGTCATAAAAACTCGCCTGGTTCATTAATATCCTGAAAGGAAGGAAATCTGCCGGCCTTGTCTGGTCTACAGCAGTGTGAACAAAGAACAATAACAAAGAAAAGAACAGCACAAGAACAGGCCCTTCGGCCCTCCCAAGCCTGTGCTGACCATGCTGCCCCAGTGTGGTTGACACTGCTAAGTTCAAGGGCAAGAAATACTGGCCCATCCTGCGGAGCCCACATCCCATGAATGAATTTTAAAAACCCCGCAGTTTCTTCACATACATCTGATCAAATCCCTTCATACGGTTAACAGTCATTATCAGGTCTTCTTTTAGCTTGCTCAATCTTTCCTAGTTGTTACATAAACTCAATGTAAGAAAACACTTTCCTCGCGCTTTCTGCAGAACTTTAACTTTGGCAGAATCAAGGCCAGGAATACACATCGTATTCAAGTGTGATCCAATCAAGGTTCGATATAAATTTAACAATACCTGGTTGCTATTATATTCAATTCCCATGAAAGTGAGCCCCAGTGATTCTATTTGCATTCATTAAGGCTTCATCAACTTGTGTTGCTACTGTTAATGTTTCATGCGATGGTGTTTCCAAATCTCCTCAGTTAATGAGGAAATATTGGACAGACCAGGGTTGTTTTCTTTGGAGCAGGGGAGGCTAAGGGGAGACCGAATTGAAATGCATAAAATCACAAGAGGTCCAGATATAATGGCTCGGAAGATCTGATTCCCCACATTGAGGGGTCCGTAACCAATAGAGTAAGTGTGGTGAATGTAATTCACACTGTAATACATATTATACCATGTCACTGTAAGCTCGACATACGAGCAGTTGCGTTGCCCTACCACTAGGGGGAGTAGCACTGGGAATGCATAGGAGTTTGTACAGGGCTCCACCCTTGGCTCCGCCCACGGCTCCTCCCTCTGGACTGCTGTATAAAAGATTGATGCCGAGAGCCAGCCGATCAGTTCATCCAGAGTTCATCGTGTTACAGGCTGGCTCTGTTGTAAGTAGATTAAAACCACTGTTCATATCTTAAAGCACGTGTCTCGTGAATTGATGGTCTCATCAGTAAGTGATAAGAAGTTTAGAGGTGGACCTGAGGAAAAATAAATTTCACCCTGAGGGTAATAATAATAATAACCTTTCATTGTCGCAAGTATGAAGTTACTGTGAAAAACCCCCAGTCACCACATTCCGGCACCTGTTCGGGTAACTTGGTACAGGAATTGAACCCACGCTGCTGGCCTTGTTCTGCATCACAAACCAGCTGTCTAGCCCACTGAGCTAAACCAGACCTCGGTGGGCATCTGGAGATCACTGCCTGAAAGGGTGGTAAAGGCAGAAATCCTCATAACATTTCAATGGTGCTTGGATATGCACTTGAAGTGCTGTAATTATTCAAGGCAGCTTCTTGTTAGCAAGGGAGTCAAGAGCTATGAGGGTGGGGGTAGGGGGGGTGGACAGGCAGGAAGGTGGAGTTAAGACCACAACTAGATCAGCCATGATCTTATTGAATGGTGGGGCAGGATAGAAGGGCCAAATGGCCGTTGAAATGTGGCTGAGGCATTTTTCATGGCAAATGGCATAACTTTGAATTGGTATATACAATTTGGAATCACAAAAGCTGAAATCTCCTTCGCCTTTTTGGATAAAGGCACCTGCCAGTAACCTTTAAGTAAATCCAGTTTGGAAATAAAAGCTGATTGTCCCACCTTCTCAATGTAATCTTCCAACCGTGGGATAGGACAAGAGTCTGAAGCCATGTGATAAGACAAAAACCTTTCTTAAAGGGACACTCCCATGGCAATCCTAACAAAAGTAACCATCTCAAATGTTACCATTAATTTATAAGTAAGGTGTTAATTATTTTAGCCCCCAAACCGTCAATCTTTGTGATAATAGCCATTATTTTGAAGGGAGGGTATAATGGTGTAAGTCATTGCACCATAACTCCCTGGCTCCCCAATTTCAGATTTATGGGTACCCCAAACATACACTGAGCAATCCCTCTTGCAAGTTCCCACATAAGTGTTTACCCGGCAATTGCCCAGAATGGCTAACTGCCCCTGAACAACTGCACTGGGCTGAGAACGATCCCACAATGGGATTTCAATCATTAACTTCTGATAGTTCTGTAGTCCTGTCAGTTTTACACTAACAGTTACTCAGAAAGAGTTAGGAGGAAAATAAAACTCCTAACTGCAAAGTAACTGTTTTAAAAACCCAAACTGAGCCCCACTTGGCACACCCCCATACCATCTTGGGAGACCCCACTCAAACAAGCACACATCCCCCCACAGTTCTCCCCACCTCTCACATGCATGGGATTCCCATCCCACCCTCTCAACCTGCCCTGCCCCCACACCCCTTCCCCCCCATGCCGACAGACTTAACCTGGCCAGACCCCCACCCCCGAACCGAACAACTTGGGGAGAATGGGGTTCAAAGGTTCAAAGGTTAATGGGGGGGGGGGGTTACTGGTATAGGGTGGATACGTTGACTTGAGTAGGGTGATCATTGCTCGGCACAACATCGAGGGCCGTAGGGCCTGTGCTGTGCTGTACTGTTCTATGTTCTATAATGGGATCAAAGGCTATGAGGAGAAAGCAGGATTAGGCTATTGAGTTGTATGATCAGCCATGATCGTGATGAATGGTGGAGCAGGCTCGAAGGGCCAAAAGGCCTGCTCCTGCTCCTATCTTCTATGTATCAATGTAACACTCCCCCGACCCAACAACTCATTCCCACCCCCTTGACCTGACTCCCCCCCCCCCCCCCATCCGAAAGAGGCCCCGCTGGACCCCCCCACCGACCCAGTACCACATCCTTGCCTGGACTCCCTGCCAGCACCTCCCATGATGCCTATGTCTGAAACCCCTACCCTTCTGATGTCTTAAATCCCCACCTCTCTGATTTATGGATCCCAACCCCTGCTCCAGCATGTCCAGATGCTCCCCATGTCTTCCCCCCTCCCCCATATCCAGCCATCCCTATATCCAGATTCCCCGTCCCATTTCCAGAGCCTGTCCCATGTCCGTATTCCATATCCGGCCATCCCAAATCTGAATTCCCCCATGTCCTGATCCCACTACCCCCCTCCCCGATGTCCATATGATACCCTGCTGTCCGAATCCCAGTGCCCTGCCAGTGTTCAAACCACATCCCCACATCCCACTCACTTACTTTAGAAACTCAGCTTCTCCCTTTCAATGGGACCTTTAACCTCACCTGCTTTATGCCACCTCGTGCTGTATAAAAGAAGGTGTGACCCCCTTGGCTCTGCTCCTTTTGCACTTTATCACGAGAGTCGGGACACACTTTATTTCTTCAGACTCACCAGCCCAAGTCAGGAGGCCGGGCGAGACAGGCACTTCGCATTTCAAGCGTAGGTAGGTTGGTACAGAGTGGCAATCTGCCACTGATTGCCACTCCGAGGAAGTTACAGGCCTATATTAATTCAGACATCAGATTATGACTATTGAGGTTACTGGGTGATTTGTAGATCCCTCAGGTTTGTAAATATGTAAAGATATAGTACTGAAAAAAATCTGTACTGCAGGAGATACGTTCCAGGTACATCAGTACTAATAAGATGGTTCTGAAATTTCAGCATTGTAATTGAATCCTACAAATGATACGATATTTTAATTTATTTTGCAAAGCTACCAATATTACCATATCAATAGGCTCTATTAAAGTTCTTTTTTCTGCAGCCTCCTGTAAGTCAATACATTATTTACAACTAGTCATATCAATGAGTGCATTGTTCACAATGGTGGGGAGGAGCCAACCCCAAAGGACTTGTTCCAACTGTGTAGCTGGAACATGCCATTGCATTGGGGTTGCTATTTATAGTTGGAAATATTCTGGGATGTTTCATCTACACCTGCCCTTTGTCTTCACACTGTCACTCTCGGTTAACCAACAGAGCACGATCACAGCACACTGCCTTCCCACACCAATTTGGAACTCACCATTACCCAATTGGATGATTCTTGACTCTCAGTCAAGGAGTTCTTGATTGACAGCCTTATGTCACTGAAGGAAATCAGCTATTTCTGATAGGTAAAAGGCCATTTCAATGTAAATATTAAAGTCCAGTCTTTAAAACCCATTTTAAAAAGGATTTCAGTATTCATAACCTTTGGTCATGATAAAACACATAACTTGAACAGGGGTACTGAACTTGACACATCCACAAACTAGCTGGAGATAAATGTAACTTTTTACTGACAATATGAACAGACTATTGTTCTAATGAACAGAATTCAAAATTAGTTTCATATTTAAAGTGAGCTGTACCAGTAATCAGATCAAGGTTGGAATGAGCACCATAGCAAAATGAATCCACCATCAGAATATGGATAAAATGTGAGTCAGCTGAAAACCAGTAAGAACCAGACTCGATTACAACACAAAATCACATTCCATAGCACACAAAGATCAAACATGATACATTTAAAACTTATGTTACACATTGAGGATTGACAGTTAACTATCCAATCAAAAGTCTCACAGACAAGATGAGCACTGAGAGAGCATGATGGGCAGCATGGTAGCATTGTGGATAGCACAATCGCTTCGCAGCTCCGGGGTCCCAGGTTCGATTCCGCCTTGGGTCGCTGTCTGTGCGGAGTCTGCACGTCCTCCCCGTGTGTGCGTGGGTTTCCTCCGGTTTCCTCCCACAGTCCAAAGATGTGCGGGTTAGGTGCCCTTAGTGTCCAAAATTGCCATTAGTGTTAGGTGGGGTTACTGAGTTATGGGGATAAGGTGGTGTTGACCTTGGGTAGGGGGTAGGGTGCTCTTTCCAAGAGCCGGTGCAGACTCGATGGGCCAAATGGCCTCCTTCTGCACTGTAAATTCTATGTAAAAAAAAAAAAATGTATTTGAAACCCACCCAGCACGGTCAGCAAGGTCAGCACGGTAGCATTGTGGATAGCACAATCGCTTCACAGCTCCAGGGTCCCAGGTTCGATTCCCGGCTTGGGTCACTGTCTGTGCGGAGTCTGCACATCCTCCCTGTGTGCGCGTGGGTTTCCTCCGGGTGCTCCGGTTTCCTCCCACAGTCACAAAGATGTGCAGGTTAGGTGGATTGGCCATGATAAATTGCCCTTGATGTCCAAAATTGCCCTTAGTGTTGGGTGGGGTTACTGGGTTACGGGGATAAGGTGGAGGTGTTGACTTTTTGTAGGGTGCTCTTTCCAAGAGTCGGTGCAGACTCGATGGGCCGAAAGGCCTCCTTCTGCACTGTAAATTCTATAAAATAAAACCAAGAAAAAAAACAATCAGGACAACATAGATTTAGAGAAAGATGGCCTCAGACTGATAACATTTTCCTTAACCATGAGAGTTCGGACAGCCATTTTCTATCCGGATCAATCTATACTTTTACTTGACTATTCGCTATCCTTATTTTTATATTTTCCCTTCTAAAACTCTTGAAGTCTGCACAAGCTGTCTTTGCTTTAAGCAAGAAACCTTTTCTGTATTATTTTTGAAAGTTAATATTGTTTATAAATTACTTCCCTTTAAATTTATTGCTGGCAAGGCTTTATTGAGAATAGATTTAAGTTTCTCTCAATTGTAATCAGTAGAGGCAATAAAAGATTCTCACTTCGCGTCCACTATGATCTTTTCCATACACTCGCACAACAGTAACTGGGAGGTGAATCTTTAATTCCTGGAGACAGCAGGATGATCCTGGAATACTGAGAGCCTGACGGTGCATTTTGGACTAATGAGGAGGATGGAGAGATTTGCAAGTCTCAAGCCTCCTCCATTGTCAATCATTATCTTTTGGTCATAATTAATGCCTCATATTGGACCAGACGCCAATTTGTTGGCCCGAATAGTCTGTTCGTTAGATGGTTGTACTGCAGATATGCTCCCCAAGATGCACTGGGAGTCTCCAAGGAAGGCCCTACACAGGGCAGCATGCTGGTGCAGTGGATAGCACTGCTGCCTCACGCACCGAGGTCCCAGGTTTGATCCCAGCCCCGGGTTACTGTTCGTGTGGAGTTTGCACATTCGCCCCTGTTTGTATGGGTTTCGCCCCCACAACCTCACCATCTGCCATCTTCCCCCGTCATCCATCTACCTGCCACCCTGCCTCCTCACCAACCCTCCTGCCATCCCACCCTCTCACTCACCTTACTCTTTTTAGCTTCTCAAAATGGCTTTGGGGGCGTTAAAAGCTCTGCTTAAGTAAAGCAGCTGGTGCCATTGAAAGCATGCATGGCTTGGCTCCCTCCAATGATCCTGCACAACAAATGAGGGATTCTCCCAACGGATACGCACTGCCTCTTGGAAGAGACCAAGTTCGGAGGTCCATGAGAGAAATACAGCAATCCAACAGTGGTTGCCTCTCCACGGAAGGTTTGGCCAAATATTGCCTCAATGGTTAGGCATGTGCATTTCTCATGTATCTGTGGATTCTCTTTTCGCATATACAGCATGAGCCTCAGGTACTTTTGGTATGATATCAAAAAACAATCTTTGTCCAATCATCTGCATACTGATTTCTGTTCAGTTTTCATAACTCCAAAACAAGCAACAGACAATTGCAACAAAAACAGAAAATTCCGGAAATATTAAGCAGGTCTGGCAGCATCTGGGGAAAGAGTAACAGAATTAACATTTCACATTTTTAACGCCACACTATTCTGCTTTTTTAAGAGACTTGTGTATTTTTGGCTTGTCCCCCGCTATCAGTGACATTTTTATTTATTGTTATTTGTTCATGGGACGTGATCATCGCAGGCTTGGTCAGCATTTATTGCCCATCCCTTGAAGGGGCAGATAAGAGTCAGTGACATTGCTGTGAGTCTGCAGTCACATGTAGGCCAGACTGGGTAAGGACGGCAGATTTCCTTCCCTAAAGGGCATTAGTGAACCAGATGTTTTTTTTTTACGACAATCGACAATGGCTTCATGGTCATCATTAGATTTTTAATTCCAGATTTTACCCGAGGTTTCTGGTTTACCAGTCCAGTGACAATGCCACTGTGCCACCACAGAACATTCCAAGAGAATCACAGAAAATCTGACAGACACCAGTGTCTATATCTTCCCTGAGATCTTGTCTAGTCAATAGGAACAGATTGCACCATATGCAACATCAGTCTAATATCTCTTTACTGTCCATTGCGACCTTTCACCTGGATTCACACGGCAGTCACCGTATCCCTCTTGACTTTTGAGAGAGAATCTATTTTCAGGGATGTGATGAATGTGATTCACACCGGATTATAATCTGTATATACATGTGCCTATATTGTAAGTGCAGTTGCACTACCTGACCACCAGGGGGAGTAGCTCTGGGAATGCTCGAGAATTGTACTGGGCTTCTCCCTTGGTTCCGCCCAGGACTCCTCCCCCTGGAGATGCTGTATAAAGATCAGTGCCACATGGTCAGCCGGCCAGTTCACCGAAAGTTCAATGGCTAACCGGCTGGCTCTGTTGTGAGTATATTAAAACCGCTATTCTAATCCTACAAGCACGTGTCCGTAGAATTGTTGGTTCCAACAAGGGATAAAGAAGCAAAACCTGCGGGCAAACAAAGAAAACCCTGCTCTTATTACGCGTTTGAGCGAGATAATCCTCCAACCTCAATATGTGAGGGCAACCTGGGCATGAAACATGGGAGGAGAGTGATAGTTCGAGTTCCTGCAATTGCAGAGATGGGTGGCTGTCAAGTATGTCTATTTCCATGGGCTGCACGGTTGTTGTTTGGACGACCAATTCGTGCCACATAAAATAAAAACTCATTCTGTTATCAGGAAGTATGTGATGATCTGGGGCACTGTTTAAGTCAACAAGGAAATCGCAATTCTCTACTGCCTTCAATAAAGATAGGCAAAGAAAAACATTTGCAATTGGCTTCGAGGGGTTTTAAAATTAAAGTCACCATCGGTTGTCTTCTGTATTGCTCTTGGCCAGCTGAAAAATTGCAATTCAAATTATGATCCATGTATGTTAGTAAATAAACTCTGCTTTGCAAATATCACCATGGCAGTGTGTTCTGATGCCGAAGCATGGCTCCATTTTTCAATAAAACAAATCTCTAAAAGTGTAATGATATCAGAAAATACAATTTTTTAAAATTGTCCATGCAAGGTACAGAAATAAGCTATGCACGTCCCTTTCCAAAGCAACAATGAATGCCCTTTCAAAAGCACATCAAAGATGTCAATGCCAATATCTACCAACTCAAGGATCTGGCTCAGATAAGTCTGGATTTTGGAATGGTAACGGCGGTGAAACTGTTATTGATCATCGCTGTTACTCCATCGTAACTTTTACACATGCTCAGATTAATGTTGAAATCCAAAAGCTGCTGTCAATGATTTTATACCTTTTCATAAGGTTGCAGACTGCAATCTCCCATGGAATCATGAATGGATGAGGAAATTCTGCTCTTATGCTGTCAGTCTCACTGTCAAAACCCTGGCAAAGTTTACACCTTGTTGAATAAGGTGTTACTCAGTTTTTAAAGGCAAACTAACTTCAGGTAAGGCTAACAGATTTTCTTCCCCAAAGGACATGAATGAACCAAATTGGTTTTTACAACAATCAAGAATGGTTTCATGGTCACCATCAGACTTTTAATTCCACATAATTAATTAAATTCAAATTTCACCAACTGCCATGGTGGGTTTTGAACCTGTGTCCCCAGAGCATTACTTTGGGTCTCTGGATTATTAGTCCAGCTAGGCCACTGCCTCCCCATTCGCAAAATGAAAGCTTCAATTTAAACTGTAAAAAATTAAGAGCTTTTATCTTCCTAGTTTGCTGTATCTGAATGCTTTAATTTGATTGGCTACCTCGCTGCTTGCTGATTGTGCTCCTGCTGCACACCAACACATTGCCTTGAATTGGTGCAAGATTTAAACTTTGGCTTGTGTGGTAAGATGACCACAAACTTGCCCTCATTTTGAAAAGTGAAGAGTAGCTTGAGGATATATGAACAATTCAACTGTAGTGCCTCGTAATGTACCCAGTTCAAGTTTGAAAACCTCAGGATATTTCTGAGTGATATCCTCTGTCACTTTTGTGTGCTTTATCTCACCCCTCAGTTCAACTGAATTTTCCTGAGCCAGTCATGCCCGAGTAGACGAGGCCCAGGCCTTTTTACCACCAGTAGTTGTTGTGCCCTTGCTTCTTGGCTGTTTATGCAATGTCTACCACAAATGCTCCAAGAAATGGTTTAGTCTCACCGACGTACCTCTGAATGTTGATTCCTGCCTGAGTGAGGGCTGGTTCCTGCTTGAAGCCTCAAATCTTCCTGAAGGTCTCCTCGCTGATTCGCGATGCAGAAACTCATGTGTCCACCTCCATTTTGATTTTTGTCCATCGCCCTCCGCTGTAGATACATAGACATAGAAGATAGGAGCAGGAGGTGGCCCTTTGGCCCTTCTAGCCTGCTCCGCCATTCATCACGATCATGGCTGATCATCCAACTCAATAGCCTAATCTTGCTTTCCCCCCATAGCTATTGATCCCATTCGCCTCAAGTGCTATATTTAGCCGCCTCTTGAATATATTCAATGTTTTAGCATCAACAACTTCCTGTGGTAATGAATTCCACAGGCTCGCCACTCTTTGGGTGAAGAAATGTCTCCTCAACTCTGTCCAAAATGGTTTACCTTGAATCCTCAGACTGTGACCCCTCGTTCTGGACACACCCACCATTGGGAGCATCTTCCCTGCATCTACCCTGTCTAGTCCTGTTAGAATTTTATAAGTCTCTATGAGATCCCCCCTCATTCTTCTGAACTCCAGCAAGAACAATCCTAACCTAGTGTTATGGGCCAGGGTTTAGAGAATCCCAAAGTGTACCATGGAGTTCACCT